>NC_137920.1:71617344-71672344 GCF_963457725.1 Sprattus sprattus
GTGTGTGTGTGTGTGTGTGTGTGTGTGTGTGTGTGTATGTCACTTCACAAATCACTTTACATGTCATGTCATGACATAAGGGATACACTTCTTCTGATATGTTAAAAATACAGATATCCACACAAGACAAATAAAAATGAACTCATACATGTGCCAATGAAACAGATGAATATTGAGATAGGACACGGAGCATTTGTCAATTTGACAGTGAACAGGCATATCTCTGCTTCCTGATTCATGAGCACCTAAGTGCACCAGACATGTTCACACAAGAACATGAATTTCTCCCTCTTCAACCTAAATGGGACAGGTCAATAACTCTTTCTGCATGCTACAGAGGAACGAGGTCTAACAAACCAAACCAAACGTGGCTTTCTCTCTCTCCCTCTCTCTCTCTCTCTCTCTCTCTCTCTCTCTCTCTTCCAGCGTGTCCAGACACCTGATACTTTCCTCTCCTCAGAGAGACAGACACATGCCGGCCTGCTCCACTTTCCTCTTATTATCAGTGTGAGGCATAGAGGGGCGGCATCACGGCCTATTAGTCTGTGGGCTTGCAACACATCGCTGCCAGCGCTGCAAGACACCACTTCCTCAATCTCAAGTCAACTGGAATTCCATCCACAGCACACCGAGCCTCTTAAAATGGGCGATGGAAGTACAGTTGATTAATTCGAATTTAGATTATGGATTATGACGAATTCCTGCCATTATGCCGTCCACGGTGCCGTCACGGCACGTTATATAGAACAATGTTTGAGTCAACGAAAACTCACAATCATCCCCCACCTCAGTGACTCCACTTAGTTGAAAATCACCCCCATGCTGTTTTCAGAATTTGGGTGTTAGAAAGCACCGTTCTAAAGGAAGGCAGGTCGGGACGGGTGACAGACACAGATCAAATGTCAGCATGTAAAGCTCCACAGCAGGGCTGTTTCAAGCAGCTCTGACCATCAGCCATCCTCCTCACACAGCCCTCAGTGAGCAGAGAGATAAGCTCTCTCTCAGACAGAAGCCATCTCTTGAATGAATCAGACCCACATCTGGAATGGATCCATTCTAGATCAGGAAAGATCTGCTCCTAAGACAAGACAGCTGTGCTTTGTGTCAAGTCCTCGTGCACTAACGAGTCCTGGATCAAACATGAGAAAATGAAAGCTCCAGCCCTCATCAAAGACACCCAGGAACTTAAGCCCAGGAACTTGGACCAGAGCTGGAGTTCCTGAAGCGTTTTACACCGAGGGCCATGTAACCAACAGCACCATTTACTGCCATGGAGACACTGCGCAACATTTCATGCACATTCCATTCAACACTCTATGCACAGACAGACAAACAAAACAGAGTAAGAGCACTAAAATGGAGCATATTTTATAAGCGGCATACTGCACACTGAGGATGTAGTATGTGAATATGTCTATGTTAGTATATGTAGGACCTTTTGGCGCTGTTTCAAGTTTGCCATTGTAATCAATGGAGAGGGAGTCTAAACACTGAGAAGACGGCACGAACTAGACCCAAACATTGTGGATGGAGACAGGTCATTTTGGACCTCATATGAGACAAGGGTGCTATAAGAAATCAGGGACGGTGAAATTAATACTGTAAAAGAGCCTGTTAAGTATCTGTTAATTACGTTAATAGTGTTAGTTACCTAGAAGGAAAGCTAGCGCCATTTTGCTTGCTAGCCTACACATAATTGCAGTAACCGTAGCAACCATTCAGACCAACCACAGGGCCAAAGGGTTCTGATGGTTTCTCCAAACTGTTCTCAGCACGCAGACACTCAGTCATCCATGCGTCTGAGGGCACAGCGTGAAGGCTGTACAGATGCTTTGCGCTGAGCTGCTGGAGGGTGGGGCCGTGTCAGAGCCGGCTGTTCTCCGGCCTGTATGTCTGTAGGAGTGAGTTTTTGCTTCTACCCAAAGTGTGTGCAGACTCTGGGTGTGTGTGTGGTTGTGTGTGCGTGTGTGTGCGTGCGTATGTAGTATGTGTGTGTGTGTGTTGAGAGAGAGTGTATGTGTGTGTGTGTGTGTGTGTGTGTGTGTGTGTGTGTGTGTGTGAGTGCATGTGTGTGTGTGTGTGTGTGTGTGTTCTCTGTGGGCCCCAACACTGAGACACATAGTGTCTTGTTCCTTCAGAGAGGTGTGTGTGAAGTGGAGCTCAGACACACAGTAACGCCGTGTCCACTGTGTGTGTGTGTGTGTGTGTGTGTGTGTGTGTGTGTGTGTGTGTCCACTGTGATTCATTCTCCCACGCCACCCACACGGACATGTGTCAACGCGGCGCAACAGGAACTCACTGACTCAGGCACCCAGCCTCTCCAACCTGACCCGCATGTGGACCAGAACTCAGGCACCCAGCCTCACAGACCGACCCGCATTTGGGCCAGAACTCAGCCACCCAGCCTCACAGACCGACCCGCATTTGGGCCAGAACTCAGGTACCCAGCCTCACAGACGACCCACATTTGGGCCAGAACTCAGGCACCCAGCCTCACAGACCCGTACAGCATTTGGCCAGGCCTGGTGCACAGAACTGTGATCGATCCAGAAGTCCTCCCTGCTGACTTTACACAGTGAGCCGGTACAGTAGGGTTGTTCAGAGCGGTCGGGCTGTGTGTGATATGGTGGTGTGTGTGGTATGGTGGTGTGTGTGGTATGGTGGAGTGTGTGTGATGTGGTGGTGTGTGTGATGAGGTGGTGTGTGTGGTATGGTGGTGTGTGTGATATGGTGGTGTGTGCGATATGGTGGTGTGTTTTCCCAGTCAAAGGCAAGGAGTGGTTAGCCAGCCTATCGTATGGCTAAGAGCTATGTGTGTCAGCTGCAGCAGCACTCACACACACACACACACACACACACACACTAACAACAACAAATAGGGAGAGAGGGATGGACAGAGAGAGGGAGCCGAAATGCAGAAAGAGAAAGAGAGATAAGAGAGATGCAGAAAGAGAAAGAGAGAAAAGAGAGCTAGGGAGAGAGGGAGGAGAAATGCAGTAAGAGAAAGGGAGAGAAGAGAGATAGGGAGAGAGAGAGGTGCATTTCTCACGCTGTGGTACAAGTGGACTTGTCATACATAACAAAAACACAATGAGCTAGGTAAAATAGCAAACTATAAATTATATACAAAATACACTTTAAGAAGTAAAAATCAAAAAAGAATACAAAATGTAATTTGAGACGAGGAGTATGACAGTTTAGCTTTAAAGCGTCCAAAGAACGAGCTCTCTGGCATCTCATCCATGACAACAATCTTCAAGTCTAAACACGTCTCTTGCTGTGGAGCAGAACAGCCTGGGGATGAGGGCAGCTTCACAGTCAGCACAAACAACACAACATAGAGTGTGTGTGTTTGCCCCGTGTGAGCGAGTGTGTGCAAAAGTGTGCAAAAGTGTGCAAAAACTGAGCAAAGGCACACTACAAGCGTCTCACATCTACTGAAAGCAACAAAGGATAGAGCATCTATTACTCACCCCTGCTTAAAGATAAGCCCTTGACACATACTACTGACATTAAATAATTAAGCACAGTGAAAGTGATACAAGGAAAGCCAAATTGAGAAATGGACATAGACCAACATGAAGAACACATTATTTGGCAACCAAAGGAATCACACACAACAGGGCCGCATTTTCAGGACAATTCCACCCTCCAAAAAAATAAAGTGTAAATGTTGACGTCATGGCCAAAAGTTGATTTCAATGCAAATTTCAGAGTGCGTCATTGTGGCTTCTGACAGCACACTCCAGTGCTCCAATACACACATATTCACACACACACACACACACTACATGTTCCTATCCCCCCCCCCCCCCACCAACCTCCCCGGTGGCCCCGGCTGAATGCCAGGGGAGGGCGGAAAGCAAACAGGAGGATAAACAGGACCTGACCCCCCGATGCCCATTTCAACACAATAATCATATTAGCAGGCACACTATTTCATTCAACTACTGACAGTGGATCTATTGAGAGGACAGATGGGGAGCGGAAGACAGAGAGAGAGAGAGAAAGGGGGAGAGAGAGAGAGAGAGGGGTAGAGAGAAATAAATGAGTGAGAGACAGAGAAAGGGGAAAAAAGAGAGGGTGGGTTTGGGGTTTATCCTCAGTTCCCCTTTTCAGATGGGGGATGAGGGGGGGGGGGGGGGGCGTTTACAGCGGGTTCCTGTGAGCTCTTTTGTGAGAGTCTCACTGGGTCAGTGGAGTACTCCAGGCCTGTGTGTTGGCCCGCAGGCAGTTAATACATGTAGGACAGGAAATGACAAAGAGGGGGACGAGGGGAGTCATGGGGCGACGGCTGATAGAATAATTAATTGTGCATTGTGTCTTCTGCGTGCTCTTACATTCACACAGCTAAATGGATGATGCTTCTACACACACCACCACTTGCATCAGTGAGGCTCAAGCTCACACACACACATCCGATAGGCACTGGGCACTGGGATGCTCGAGGAGTGAAAATGTGTGTGTGCATGTATGTGTATCTATATGTCTGTTTGTGTGTTAGGGTTGTGCGGTATTTTGGTATTATAGTTGTCGACAATGACAAACGTATTTTCCAGACTATTAACCGCAGCGTATATATAAATCGCACTAGAGTATTTTATGTAGTGTTATAAAACCGACCCCTGTATTGACCGCTGCCATGTATTAATTGCAGGTTATTGTTTAATGTCTATGTGAAGCCATGTAATGCCACCCGCAAGTGGTTGTGATCACTTTCATCTCAAGACAGCCATTTATTGGTCACTTGATTTTGAGAAACTTTTCAGCTAATGTTGTGTTTCCTTGTTGCTATGGTTATCTTGGTGCTATGCTAGCTAAATAGCTAGCTAGCTAAGGACGCTTTTTAAACAACATTAAACAGTTTAAATGGAAGCGTTTCTTTTGCATGAAATGATAGCTAGCTATCTAGCTGATGTGGAAGTCTCCTCAATTTTACTTATATAAAGGTAAAGACAGGATAGGATAATTATAAAAAAGCTATAATGGGTAGTGAACTCTTGCCTACATTTACCCCATGAGAGAGCTAGGTGACCAGCAAACTGCAATTTTTAATAATCTGAAGATAAATTTACAGTTTTGAAATTGAATGGATGTAATATATTTTAAGCCATTGGTGGAAATGTTGGCGCTGTTGGAGTTTGCCTTTGTAAACAATAGAAAGCTTGACAAAATGCCTAGCAAACCCCATTAGGTGACACACCCCTACACAGTGAAGAAGAGTGGGGAACTGCATGGAATTAAACTAGTAGTTTGACTACATTTTGCAGTAGCAAATCAATTGCATTTATATTCGCATAGTGATTCAAGTGGTTCAATTACATAGTTAACTTTGTGCAGTTAACTTCTGAAACTACAAGCAAGGCATTCCTAGGCAAAGCATTCATCAGACAGCTGCCACCACTCACTTGACCTTTGTGCACACACACAAACACACACACAAACACACAAACACACACACACACACACACAATCCATCACACACACTGACCTTTGTGTAGTGCATGTGCAACAGGGCTGGTGATACTCAGTGCTCACACAACAACAACAGCAACAGCATCATGGATAAACCTCCCGCATCTCAGCCTGAGGAACAATCACTCTGGCTGTGCTTAAGTTCACCATCTCCATGTCAACAGAGAGAAAGCAAGGCTTATTAATAGAGACAGTGTGTGTGCGTGTGTGTGTGTGTGTGTGTGTGTGTGTGTGTGTGTGTGTGTGTGTGTGTGTGTGCATCAGTGCGTGTGTGTGTGTGTGTCTCTCTCGTTGTGTGCGTGTGTGTGAGTGTGTGTGTGTGCATCAGTGTGTGTCTCTCGGTGTGTGTGTGTGTGTGTGTGTGTGTGTGTGTGGGGGTCCATGTCAGAAGAGTGAAAGCAAGGCTCATTACCAGAGCAGTGAGCCGAGACTTGAGCTCTATTGGCCTGGCCCTGTCTCCTTCATCTCTCTCTCTCTCTCTCTCTCTCTCTCTCTCTCTCTCTCTCTCTCTCTCTCTCTCTCTCTCTCTCTCTCTCTCTCTCTCTCTCTCTCTCTCTCTCTCTCTCTCTCTCTCTCTCTCTCTCTCTCTTTTCTCCTTCCTGGTTCATCTTTCTCTTTTCTCCATTCTCTCTCTCCATTCTTGTCTTCTCACTCTCCTCTTCATCTCTCTTTCAGGATAACTGCTTCCCACTCATGTTTACTCTTTGTTCCTATGTCACACATGTACTTTCCTTTATCCCTCTCTCTCCCTCCCTCCCTATCTCTCGCTCTCTCTCTTCCTCTCTCTCTCTCCACTGCTTTCTCTCTCCCTCCCTCCTTCCTTCCTTCGTTCGTTTCACTCAACCCATTTCTGCCTCATTTATAGACGTACCAGGAAAAAGAAAGGGTCATTCTTGGAATCTTCTTTATCCAACAGAACACCCTCTCTTTATATCTCTCTCTCTCTCTCTCTCTCACACACACACACACACACACACACACACATCACACACACACAAGCCATCACACACAGCTGGCAAGCCAGTAGGGCCCACCCCACACACAAGCAGTTAAGGGCATGGTAGTCTGCTTTGCATAGAGATTTAACCGCAGATTAAGAAACGAGGAGACACCTGTTTATCAAACACTGATCAGGTCAAACTGGTTTCATATAGCAAGAGAAATGCATCACTGAATAATTAAAAATACATTAATACACTGCTGAAACTGCACCCCATAGACACAACACTGAGGTAATTTATGCAGACTTCTTATAGGCTTGCATGGGGGTGTGTCAATGTTATTCTCTGACTGACACGCCTGAATCATACCCAGTACTTTCTTTTTTCCTTTTTTTTTTTCATAGTGTGTTCTAAACACACATACTCGTGATGGCGGCTTGCTCTTTGAACCTCTTTGTTCTTCCCGTCCCCTGTTTGTGCACCTGCATCTGTTGGCTTATTCAAAGTCAGTCAGCCTGGCTATTCCACAGAAGTGCTGGGGAAGCTGACGTCTACTTCACGGAGAGTCCACCCTCTGCCTGGTCACATGGAGTACCTGCAGCCAGAACAACAGCCCAGTCTGACCCTTATTTAGACACTGGTCTGGAGAGGACCATCCAGGACAGACCGGGGCAGTTACGGACAGATCGGGGCAGTTATCTGGGCGGTTGGATGTTGGGTCACATTGGCAGGCTCTGAGCCCACACAGCCCAACAGAGACAGTTCTGGGCCAGTACATGATTGGTTCCCCTGTCTTCAGCTACCGAAGGGATGCCTCGATACATGTGCTGTGCCTGCGCTGGCCCTGATGTAACGAGGAAGTGGCCAGTCATCTCATCTGGATAGCTGGTTAGCTGGTTAGCATTAGCCTTGCTTAAATGGCCAGTCATCTCATCTGGATAGCTGGTTAGCTGGTTAGCGTTAGCCTTGCTTAAATGGCCAGTCATTCACAATTAACTTCTCTCAAGTTCACAACTAACTCCTATCAAGTCAAGTCCATATCCCTGAGCCATATCCATGATGAGTCCTGGCATGTGCACTGGGGCTTTAACACTACAACTACCACTACGCTAAGGTTGATGGCTATTTAAAGATTTTGCTGTTACATTTTACACTTGCAATAGCTAAATTCAGTGCCTTTTTCTTTCCCTGATTAGAGATGGAGTTTTCACTGGGGTGTTGAAAGGACTGATGGTAAAAATATGTGAAATTCCCAAAGGTAATTAGATTAAAAGGCTTCTTTCCTACTAGTGTAGTGCACAGATGCCAACCTCACACACTCCCAACCTCACACACTGACAGCCTCACACACTGCCAACCTTACACACTGCCAACCTCACATATTCCCAGCCTCACACACTTCCAACCTCACACACTTCCAACCTCACATACTCCCAACCTCACACACTTCCAGCCTCACACACTGCCAACCTCACACACTTCCAACCTCACACACTTCCAGCCTCACACACTGCCAACCTCACACACTTCCAACCTCACATACTCCCAGCCTCACACACTGCCAACCTCACATACTCCCAAACTCACATACTACCAAACTCACACACTTCCAGCCTCACACACTGCCAACCTCACACACTTCCAACCTCACACACTTCCAGCCTCACACACTGCCAACCTCACACACTTCCAACCTCACATACTCCCAGCCTCACACACTGCCAACCTCATACTCCCAAACTCACATACTACCAAACTCACACACTTCCAGCCTCACACACTGCCAACCTCACACACTTCCAACCTCACACACTGCCAACCTCACATACTCCCAACCTCAAATATTCCCAGCCTCACACACTGCCAACCTCACACACTTCCAACCTCACATACTCCCAAACTCACACACTTCCAGCCTCACACACTGCCAACCTCACACACTTCCAACCTCACACACTTCCAGCCTCACACACTGCCAACCTCACACACTTCCAACCTCACATATTCCCAGCCTCACAGTGCTAGCCTATCATATGTGAGTCCTGCAGGCGTGGGAGGAGAGGCCCCATGTTCTACCCAGGGTCACCCTATTTATAAAGTGGACAAACCTTTCAGACACACAGCAGATTAATGAATTGCCTTCATCAGTGGGATACAATGAAATGAAACGCTCAAATTAAGAACCGTAAGAAAATAAACTTAACAAAATAGAAATCACATGCCTCTAAAAATAGCACCGTTTAACAAAAACGTTTGTTGTTTGTGAACTTCTGAAACGCTTTGGTCTGACATACGAGTACATTTAAACCCAGTGTTGGTCTTCAGGCCTGAATAGAGACCTTATCAGTATATTTTGCTGTAGGCGATAAACCATAAACATACAGTTTAAAAATAAAACACACGCTTCTTCTGTTCACACGGCAAGGAGCATGGGAGCTAAAGTTGTTGAGGTCACACACTCAAAAGACCATTCACAACTAACTCTACTTGTGGATGTCACACACACACACTCTGAAGACCATTCACAACTCCCTCTACTTGTTGAGTTCACACTCACACACACTCAGAAGACCATTCACAACTACCTCTACGTATGGCTGTATGGGCTGTATAGCCATAGTTACACGATGTTGTAGCCTATACGGTTTATTGTTGTTTTGATATATTATATAGGCTGTTTATTCAGCTGATTATTATCAGTACCCTAGAGGAGATACTCAACACTGAACCACCCTCACAGTATTAATAACAGAGAACAGTAACTTGACTATGACTTGATTAGGTGTTCAGTGACTCGTATTATGAAGCTACCACTGAGACCAGCCAAACAAAAAAGCTGTGAATTCTTCCTGTTTCTTTATGTCTAAATTTATACTGTGACTGTGTGTGAGTGTGTGTGTGTGTGTGTGTGTGTGTATTTCAGTACAGACCTTAGCATAACTGTTTACAGCTTGAGAAAGTACAGCACAATGATGTTGAATTTACTGACTACAAGCGCAGTTAAAAGAGCATATCACTTGCAATATCCTTCTGGTACCAGGCTATAAAACATATTCTGTCTGAATCACGTTTGGGGGTCATTGTCCAAACACATTAGACACATCTCACACCAACCCAACAAATGTAGTCATTCTTAAAGAAAAATGCATTTGAACTTTTTAACGTTTTAACGGTGCCTTCTGGCCCCGACTAATTCCACTGCGAATAGCGAACAGCAAAGCATCAGCTGCTCTAACATGGCATGGGAACATGTCACAAACTTGCACTTGGCTTTTAATGTTTGTTTTATGATGTCTCACGGAGCACATTATCCTCGGGGAGCAAGCCTTGTTTTGTTACTGGAAATAACGATGTGTCACATGAACAATCCCTCCACCGGGCAATCTTATAGACCACTGCTGCATATCACTGCTGAGACGAATGTGGCGTCTGCAGGGGACGGGGGAGCTTTCGAGGGTGAGAACCAAAAAAAAAAAACTAATCATGCACTTCACCTTGGAGATAATAAAAGGGGTCATTGTGTGAAATTCATATGACAAAACCCCACTTCCCCCCCACTCCAGGTCATAGAGGTCCGCACTTAACCCGAGATGCAATAAATTATGGAATGGTTAGCAAGTGAAGACAGCTGGAGGAGCCGGGTGATGCGAACCAGGCAGAAAAACATTACACCCTGCGCACCCCGAGGTCCCAATGTTTTATCTCTCCAACTTCGCTTCCCAATTTGGCCTTCAATGTTTACATTGTTGCAGCGTTGAAGTGAGCCTAGTGTGCGATGTGCGACTCCGACGACAGACTGGCATTGTCTCCAGTCCTGGCTCCGCTTCATCTCCCGAAAGGCAGCCGTGAAAAACAAGGGCCGTAAAAATGCACCCTGAGGACAGACAAGTGGCATGTCAAAGTCTTTTGCTGCGGGGAATGACACAGCGACATAAACAGCAGGCTCGGAATTAAAAGAAACAGCATGAACCTCATGTACTGAAGCTCTGAGCGCAGCGGACCAGGAAGCATTTGGCCCCGAACTAGGCCAGAACCGGCCTGCTTCCTTCAGCACCTTTTACAGCAGCCATGACCTGCTCAGACTTCACTGACCTCCGCTTCATGAGAAAAGACTGATCAGAAATCAGTGCAAACATCTAAAAATGGTTCAGACTATACCTTCTCCTCCGTAATGCGTGTCGAGGTTTCTTTAGGCAACGCAATGAGCTTCCAAATAGCAGGAAGTAGGGACGCTGTGTATGGCGCTCTCTCGGCTATCAGTAGGCTGAGGCATCAGGCCCTCAAAGCACTCAAAGAGACCTGAGAGCAGTTAAGAGTTGAACACATTACTACATTACAACAAGGGGGAGAAGCTCATAAAAGCTGTCAATAGTACCATACCATCCCCCGGACTCTGACCAACCCAAATGGGCCAGTTCTTTCATAGATCCATTACCAGTTACATACCAGTCATTATCACCAGAACCGGTGGGACATCACTGATTACACAACAAGTAGATCCGGTCAAACTATTTATCAATTTCTGATTGGACAAGAGGTATTCCATGAGTGGGAATATCCTGGCACATCCTCCTACTCCTCACCACTTGTAATCGCCTTGCATTAAATATAGTCTGACGTTTGATTCATTTTATACTTTCTTACACTTTCTATATATTCTTTTTTTATACTTGACCATTTTAGAGTGAGGAAAGGGAGCAAATTGAATAGGGGGAATGTTAACCTATAGTATAAAGACAGGTGAGGGAACCAATGGACATGCACTAATAGCCTCTCTGACCTTGGCTACAGAGTAACAGTATCTGTTGCTTGGCAACGCTAAATACCAAAAACTCCAGCTGGAACTATTTTCAGGGGGCAGAGAATGAATAACCTATTTTATGATTTTAATGCTATATCAAATAAAATGTGTCCTCTGACCTGAAGAACGGTCCAGCTAACTTGACCCCTAGCTGAGCTGCTTTAGCGTAGCATCTAACAGGAAGTGAGAGACTCGTCTTCCACCAATGCCTTCGGCCATCACTGGTCACACCATCAGTTTACACAGGGTGGAACATGAGGTTTGGGGGTACAAATGTTGTGTTTTGTAAGCACTGTATGTGTCAGTGTTAAAGGCACCCAGTGCAACTTTCGAGGCAAAAATAAACAATCGATTTCTAGTCTTTTTTACATGTAGTAAGTTTCAATAACTCCATACCATTACATATCGACATTCAAGGAGCAAAGATGAGACGTCGTTGTGTGGTGAGAACTGATAGAAAATCGTAAACAACAACAATCTTTATTTATTGGTGCCACCAATAAATAAAGCAGGATTCCCGTCGGCAATTCTCTGAGTTTTTTCTGAAAAATTGAATGTTTATTTTTGCCTCGAAAGTTGCACTGGGTGCCTTTAAGCCCTTACTTGTGATTTGGCATTAGTAGTAAACGTCAGTTGTTGGCAGCTCACCTTGAAGGCTAACTGACATCCGAATCAGGTTTATTGGCCAAGTCATTTTGCACAAACTCTCAGTGTGGCTCTCAGTGTGCTTACACAAAATATTACATTACAACACAATACAAAACAAACACAATACAAATACTTACAGTGCAATGGTCTATGAAGTTTAAGAAAGTATATACAGGAGCTGTGAATTGTTACAACAATAGTGCAAAGAAGAAGTGGAGAGTGCAAAAAGTGCAGGGATAAATATATATGCTACAGTGGATTAGCTGTTCAGTAGTGAGACGACGAGGGGGAGGTTTTTGTGAACAGTGATCTGTAGCGCCTACCAGAGGTGAGGCGTTTGAATAGTTTGTGTCCGGGGTGTGAGGGGTCTGCAGTGATTTTTCCTGCCCGTTTCCTGACTCTGGAGGTGTACAGGTCTTGGATGGTGGGCAGGTTGGCACCAATGATCTTTTCTGCAGACCTGACTGTCCGTTGGAGTCTGTTCTTGGTGGCCGATCCAAACCAGACAGTTATTGACAGTTAGTGCACAGAACAGACTCTATGAACCACCAGGTTGCGGGAGATTGTGGATCCCAGAAACCTGAAGGATTCCACAGCCAACACAGTACTGTTGAATATGGTAAGGGGGGGCAGTGCTGGGGGGGCTCCGCCTGAAGTGACATCAACATGTGACATCAACATCAACCGGTTATGGACTGATACTACGCCCGCTATATCACTACAATGTGTGACCGAAGTTTCTGGCTACCTGCTGCAGGACTATGATAGAATAAAATAATTATGTAAAGTAGGTCTTGAAATAAGATGTCAGATGTAAGGTGAGGTTTTGAAATAAAAAATGAAAAATAAAATATGTTGACAGACTAACACATTGATCACAGGCTTTGTATAATGAAGGGGGTTATGCAGTATTGGTTTAGCCAGCCTGACAAAAGGCTGACATCTTCCAAGGTAACAGTGATGTATGAAGCAGCTGGGAGTTCTTTAGCATTCTGTCACAACTAGAGCTACATCTTCCCCCTCCCATCCAGTCGCCATGACACCTGAAGGCTGTTCGTGTGTGTGTGTGTGTGTGTGTGTGTGTGTGTGTGTGTGTGTGTGTATGTGTGTGTGTGTGTGTATGTGTGTGCGTGTGTGGTCTGAGTGCAGTCACTGAGTAAGGAGGTGTGCAGATTAGGTTCTCTCTTCCTGTTAGCGGAGCGGCTGATTTATACTGCCATGAGCTGAACAGGATGCAGACGCCCAAGAAGCAGCTTCCCATAACGCCTTCTGCTTCCAGTTGTTACATACTACATACTACATATACTACACACTACATATAATAATACAATGCTGTCATGTACTTACATGTTACTACATGTTAGCAATCTAAAAACCTCAACCCTAACCCTAACCCTAGCCTCATGCACAGGTTGTAACAACGTTTACTGTACTGTACTCAACAATTAATCAATATATTCAGTATTACGTAAATATTATTATTACTAATGCGTTCAGGTACGGAGTACCTCTCCTGTACCAGTAATAACACTGAGTTCCTCTCCTGTATGTACATACTATTACCGGGTACCTCTCCTGTATGTGCCATTTTCTTAACATACTGTACAACAACCTCACCAATCCCAACACTGTCCCCATGCAAGTACAGTCCCATAATTTACTATAGTGTGCTTATCAATGAATCAAGTGTAAAGAAAGAATAAATTACATTAGATTAGATTCAACGAGTACATGAGGACACTGATAATGCTTTATAGCTTACATGGGATACATGAATCCCTGTCTTCTACACCAGGCAGGGAGTTACAGGGGCAGGGCTAGTGTTAAATGTGTGATAGATAGAGCGGTCCTATCCAGGCAGGGAGATACAGGTGCAGAGCTAGTGTTTAATGTGTGATAGTGTGGAGCACTACTATCCAGGCAGGGAGATACAGGTGCAGGGCTAGTGTTTAATGTGTGATAGATAGAGCACTCCTATAGAGACAGGTAGTGACAGGTGCAGGGCTAGTGTTTAATGTGTGATAGATAGAGCACTCCTATAGAGACAGGTAGTTACAGGGGCAGAGCTAGTGTTTAATGTGTGATAGTGTGGGGCACTCCTCTGACAGTTGCAGAGCTAGTGTTTAATGTGTGATAGATAGAGCACTCCTCTCCAGGCAGGGTGTTACAGGGGCAGAGCTAGTGTTTAATGTGTGATAGATAGAGCACTCCTCTCCAGGCTGGCAGCCGTACTGAGACAAAGCTAGCTCTTAAAGTCCGTCCAGAATCATGTGATGGCGTGGAGCACTACTATCCAGGCATGGAGTTACAGGGGCAGGGCTAGTGTTTAATGTGTGATAGATAGAGCACTCCTCTCCAGGCAGGGAGTGACAGGTGCAGGGCTAGTGTTTAATGTGTGATAGATAGAGCACTCCTCTCCAGGCAGGGAGATACAGGGGCAGAGCTAGTGTTTAATGTGCAATAGAGCACTCCTCTCCAGGCTGGCAGCCGTACTGAGACAAAGCTAGCTCTTAAAGTCCGTCCAGAATCATGTGATGGCGTGGAGCACTACTATCCAGGCATGGAGTTACAGGTGCAGGGCTAGTGTTTAATGTGTGATAGAGCACTCCTATCCAGGCAGGGAGATACAGGTGCAGAGCTAGTGTTTAATGTGTGATAGATAGAGCACTCCTATCCAGGCAGGGAGATACAGGTGCAGAGCTAGTGTTTAATGTGTGATCGATAGAGCACTCCTATCCAGGCAGGGTGTTACAGGGGCAGAGCTAGTGTTTAATGTGTGATAGATAGAGCACTCCTATCCAGGCATGGAGTTACAGGTGCAGAGCTAGTGCAGGGCAGGGGGAGGGCTAGTGTTTAATGTGTCATAGTGTGGGGCACTCCTCTCCTGGCTGGTAGTCGTACTGAGACAGAGGAACAGCATAAGAGCAAAATCATATGATTGTGTTTCAATGTAATTTAGGAGTTGCTTTCATTCCCTCACAGCAGTTCATCTGTCTCAGTTGCATTCAGTCATATGGGAGAGAGAGAGAGAGAGACAGAGAGAGACAGAGAAAAGAACAGTACATGGTACTCTAAGAGAGAGAGAGAGAGAGAGAGAGAAAGCGAGAGAGAGAGAGAGAGAGATAAAGAGAGAGACAGAGAGAGACAGAGAAACAGTACATGGTACTCTAAGGTGACTGTGGACCTCAGGGGGAAGGAGAGAGCAAGTATCTAATTTACACAGCGCAAGATTGGGAGGGAGTGAGAGAGAGAGAGAGAGATGTGCACAAGAGGACCTTACTTCATCTGAGAGAGAGAGAGAGAGAGAGAGCGAGAGAGAGAGAGAGAATGTGTGTGTGAGAGACAGGAAGTGTTGGGTCAAATTTTACAACATGTCAGCCGTTTTTTTTTTTCTTCCTCTGTCCTCCTCTGTTCTCTTCATGGCACACACTCATGCTCTAACTCACACACACTACTCACACACACTCTCATGCTCTAACTAACACACACCACTCAAACACACTCTCATGCTCTAACTCACACACACCACTCACACACACTCACACACACTCTCATGCTCTCACTAACACACACCACTCACACACACTCACACACACTCTCATGCTCTAACTAACACACACAACTAACACACACCACTCACACACACCCTCATGCTCTAACTAGCACACACCACTCACACACACTCTCATGCTCTAACTCACACAAACCACTCACACACACCCTCATGCTCTAACTAGCACACACCACTAACACACACTCTCAGGCTCTAACTAGCACACACCACTCACACACACTCTCATGCTCTAACTCACACACACCACTCACACACACTCTCATGACACACTTACACACACCACTAACACACACTCTCATGCTCTAACTCAAACACACCACTCACACACACCACTAACACACACCACTCACACACACTCTCATGCTCTTACTAACACACACCACTCACACACACCACTCACACACACTCTCATGACACACTTACACACACCACTCACACACACTCTCATGCTCTAACTAACACACACCGCTCACACACACTCTCATGCTCTAACTAACACACACCACTAACACACACCACTAATACACACCACTCACAAACACTGTCATGACACACTAGCACACACCACTGACTCACACACACACTCCACTATCACACTCTCATGCTCTAACTAAACCAGACCACTAACACAGACTCTAATGCTCTAACTAACACACACCACTCACACACACCACTAACACACACCACTCACACACACCACTCACACACACCACTAACACACACTCTCATGCTCTAACTAACACACACCACTAACACAGACTCTCGTGCCGTAACTAACACACACCACTAACACACACCACTAACACACACTCTCATGCTCTAACTAACACACACCACTAACACACACTCTCATGCCGTAACTAACACACACCATGTACACACACCACTAACACACACTCTCATGCCGTAACTAACACACACTCTCGTGCCTTTACTGAGCCCAGTGTGACGGACTGCATGAGCCTCCAACTCAGGGATGCCAATCATGTGTCAGTGCGTTTGTTCTTCTCCCTTTTGCAGACGCTCGAGTGAGTGAGCAACAGCCAACGTGCGCGGCGGCAACAACTTCCTGTTTCGGCCAAGGCCACCATTTCCTTTCTGGAGAGTTTGTGGTGCAGCTGCAGAGCTGCCTTCAGATGCAGCCCAACGCCCACCTCTTCCTTCTGCCCTCGGCCATGCCACCCAGGGCACACTTAAACAGGACACAAAGTGTGTGTGTGTGTGTGTGTGTGTGTGTGTGTGTGTGTGTGTGTGTGTGTGTGTGTGTGTGGTCTGAGTGCATGCGTGCTGTCACTGAGTAAGGAGGTGTGCAGATGAAGTTCACCCATCCTGTTAGCGGAGCGGCTGATTTATACTCCCATGAGCTGAACAGGACGCAGACGCCCAAGAAGCAGCTCTCCTGAACTAGCAATTAGACTGAGTACCTCTCCTGTATATAAATATTACTACTGAGTACCTCTCCTGTATGTACATATTATTACTGAGAACCTCTCCTGTATATAAATATTACTACTGAGTACCTCTCCTGTTTATTAATATTACTACTGATTACCTCTCCTGAACTAGCAATTAGACTGAGTACCTCTCATGTACTAGTAATAACACTGAGTACCTTTCATGTACTAGTAATAACACTGAGTACCTCTCATGTACTAGTAATAACACTGAGTACCTCTCGTGTACTAGTAATAACACTGAGTACCTCTCATGTACTAGTAATAACACTGAGTACCTCTCATGTACTAGTAATAACACTGAGTACCTCTCATGTACTAGTAATAACACTGAGTACCTCTCATGTACTAGTAATAACACTGAGTACCTCTCATGTACTACTAGTACTAACACTGAGCACCTCTCATGTACTACTAGTAATAACACTGAGTACCTCTCATGTACTACTAGTAATAACACTGAGTACCTCTCATGTACTAGTAATAACACTGAGTACCTCTCATGTACTACTAGTAATAACACTGAGTACCTCTCATGTACTACTAGTAATAACACTGAGTACCTCTCATGTACTAGTAATAACACTGAGTACCTCTCATGTACTACTAGTAATAACACTGAGTACCTCTCATGTACTACTAGTAATAACACTGAGTACCTCTCATGTACTACTAGTAATAACACTGAGTACCTCTCATGTACTACTAGTAATAACACTGAGTACCTCTCATGTACTACTAGTAATAACACTGAGTACCTCTCATGTACTAGTAATAACACTGAGTACCTCTCATGTACTACTAGTAATAACACTGAGTACCTCTCATGTACTACTAGTAATAACACTGAGTACCTCTCCTGCAGTAGTTTTTGGTGCAGGTGCAGAGCTGCCTTCAGAAGCAGCCTAATGCCCACCTCTCCCTTCTGCTCTTAGCCATGCCAGCCAGGGCCCCCTTAAAGCAACACTATGCAACAATGGGACACTTTTTGAGGTACGGTTTTATAGGCAAGTAGTTTTGGTTCCATCCTCAAATTAATTTTGATAGCATATGTTGATGTGAAGGATGGATAAACAACTGTGTCTCTCCCACTAGCCATCCAGGATATGCCCTATGTAGTTCTATGTTCCGGGCTGGAACACCCTGCAACAATGGAAGACAAGTTTTCACAGCATGACATTGCCAACTTAACCTCCAAAAGACACCAGTTAGTGTGTTGGCAAGATTCTGTCAATTGGATTGTTGTGTGATGTGATGCTTTTTAGATAGTTAGCTTACTAGTTTTGGAACAGAACTACGTATTGCTGCTTTATAGGACACACAACGTCTTTGTCACCTCTTCATCCAGGAGTTTCACTGCTGCTGATAACGTGTCTCACGGCTCTACTGTGCAACGTTGTGTTTGTGAACTTGTGCAAGGTTGCATCGGGTTGCGGAAGGCTTAGTGACACACAACACTCTCTCATGCAACGAATGTCATGTCAGGTCATTGGGTGCAATAGGGCTGCAAAATTATGAAAACAATCGAAACATAGTAGGGCCCTGTGTGTGTGTGTGTGTGTGTGTGTGTGTGTGTGTGTGTGTGTGTGTGTGTGTGTGTGTGTGTGTGTGTGTGTGTGTGTGTGTGTGTGTGTGTGTGTGTGTGTTTGATGCCATCTCCAGCGGCACAGTCACAAAGAAAAAAAACTACTTCTCATTGTTCCCCGTGGAGACATTTCAAAGGAGATAGAGTTGCAAAAGAAATGGAGAGCAATACAAGATAATGAGTTCTAGAAAAGAATCCATAAACTATAAATGAATGAAATATGAAATTATCCTACCGAGTTCTGTCACTGGTTATGAGGTTGCACACAGACACACACACTCACTCACTCACTCACACACTCACACACACACTCACACACTCACACACTCACACACTCACACACTCACACACTCACACACACACACACACACACACACACAGTTTCCTGTGTTTTAACATTTTTGTTTTGAAAAGAACTGAATCGATGCAAGTCCCAGGTCTGCGTCACTAACATGTACAACCAAAAGACAGCATTCCCGCTGTGAAGTCTTCTCGGTCGGTTGCCTGTTTCCACAGGTTCTGTAATTGAAGTTTCTGTTTCTGTAGAAGATGACTGTATAGCCTCTATTCCGTCATGGTAACTTGTTAATGACAGTAAAACAGTGAATGACGATCAACTTGATCGTAATATCTGTGCAACTTGATCTTGATAAGCGTGCAACTTGAAATGAATCTGAAATTTCCATATCTAGGCATTTTTCTTTATTTTCTTGTAGACCATTTAACCTGATTTATCAGAATGCCTGGCTTTCAGTTTGTGCTCTGAAGGTTTTCTGTACATAAAAAAAATTCAATTCATACTTTTTCATGCAATGGTACATGAAAATGTATCTAAAAAGAATCCATCCTTTAGCCATAGATATGTCCTAGTTTATTAAAAAGAGGCCGGAGTACAACCATGGATGACCCTGAGTCTGACTTACAACACGACATTAGACCATCTGCAACCCACAAAGCTCCGTAGTTTTTTTTTTGTTTGTGAGTTGGTTGTGGACTGATTTATCAGTACTTTTCAAGAGGTTAAAACGCTGTCAACTGCATTTGTTCATGGTAACAGACAGATCCAAATTTCCCACCATTGCAAATTCAGTGGTGACACACCACATACACAGCAGCTAGTGCACCTGGGTTGAGAAAGCTGAACACCGGCCATGTTAGCTGCTAGTGAACCCAATATTTTAGCATTGTAGCATATTAGCTAAAGTGGCCCCAATATTTAAGCAAAGTAGCATATTAGCTACTAATGAAGCCAACATTTTTGCAATGTCGCATATTAGTGAACCAAACATTTTGGCAGAGTAGCATGGTAGCGTAGTAGCTACTAGTGAACACAACACTTGGCCATATCGCATATTCTGAATTTGGTGTTTAATCAGAGGGCTAAACCTGTTTTTCAGGTTGATCTTTCAGCAGGTTTATATACAAGAAGATTATCACACATACCTGCAAGGTCAATACTGTCTGTGTGTTCATGCGGTGCATCCAGGTACTGTACCCCACATACTTTGAATGCAGCTTTGCAACAGTGACTGTTCAACTAACCTGCACCTCCCTAGTCAGGAGTTTCTAGGGTGGCGCAGTCGAGAAACAGTCAAACTAAAACACCATGAAATGCCAGCTGATCTGACACCAACCTGATGCCGATGGCGAACTGAGAGAGGCCTGTTGGGCTGGGATGTAACTGATCCCCGAGTCCAGGGAGTCAGTGGCATTCAGCAGAGTTCACACACACGCACACACACACACACACACACACACACACACACACACACACACACACACACACACACACACACACACACACACACACACACGCACAGACACACACACACAGACACACACACACACACACACACACACACACACACACACACACACACACACACACACACACACACACACACACACACACACACACACACACACACACACACACACACGTACCTGTAGTCTGGCGAAGCTCCTCACACAAGCTGATGTGGGGGAACTGCAGCATTTGTTTCCATTTCTTGCTCTTTCCCTTTCTGTTCCCCCCACCACCTAGAAAAGCAGACACCCACCCACACACACAGGAAATCAGTTAAGGAGCACACACAACCACAGACACACACTCATACATGTATTCACATACAAACACATACACATTCATGTGCACACCCAGATTTATACATACACAACCATGCTTTAACACAGTGGTTCTGAACCTGGGTTCGTTGAGCCACTCTCAGGGGTTCGGCAGGGGTCAAGACACACACAGTATAGCCCGTTTCACACTAGCAATGTCGTTTTGAAGAAATCATATTTTATTTTTCAAATTACGAAGGGTTCAGCGAATGCACTGATGAAGCTTGCAGGGTTCAGTATCTCCAAAAAGGTTAAGAACCACTGCTTTAACAGATTTCTTCAACAGGAAATGTGAGGTGCTGACAAAGGTCACTGATTGATTTCCCATGGAGCTTACAAAAAAGATGTATACCTTACCTGTACCTGTACTATTAAGATAAGGTAATCATTCTACTCTGTGTATCCCCTATGTACATCACTGCAACTGAACTGCTACAGGGAGACATTTACTTGGCGTTACGGTATTCTGTGATTGTTCATTTCGTTTCAACATCCTTTCCTGCATGTGTCTCATAGAAGGGAAAGTACTATAAGCAGTCGGAATAGTGGCAGTAAGGAAAGACCTATTAGCAGTCGGAGTAGTGGCAGTAAGGGAATAACTATTAGCAGTCGGAATAGTGGCAGTAAGGAAAGAACTGTTAGCAGTCGGAATAGTGGCAGTAAGGAAAGAACTATTAGCAGTCGGAATAGTGGCAGTAAGGAAATAACTATTAGCAGTCGGAATTGTGGCAGTAAGGAGAGTACTATTAGCAGTAAGAATAGTGGCAGTAAGGGAAGAGCTATTAGCAGTCGGAATAGTACCAGTAAGGAAAGAACTATTAGCAGTCGGAATAGTGGCAGTAAGGGAAGAGCTATTAGCAGTCGGAATAGTACCAGTAAGGAAAGACCTATTAGCAGTCGGAATAGTGGCAGTAAGGGAAGAGCTATTAGCAGTCGGAATAGTACCAGTAAGGAAAGACCTATTAGCAGTCGGAATAGTGGCAGTAAGGAAAGAACTATTAGCAGTCGGAATAGTGGCAGTAAGGGAAGAGCTATTAGCAGTCGGAATAGTACCAGTAGGGAAAGTGTTCCTATGAGATTCTACTAAATGATCACGCCATTGTTACAACTGTTTCTAAACAGGAGAGTGATTCTATTTTAGAGCTTGTTTGACCACAAACTTAATGCACTGGGATAAATATCTCAGTAAAAAATACAAGGCTACACAGCACGGACGTCATCCACAAACTGTGTAGATGGGGTCTGGATTCTGACCCAGTTTTGGTCCGGATGTGGCCCAAATACACTGATCCCAGCACCGTATCATCGTGGGTGAATTGAGTTAAAAGTAACAAACAGAATGCAGACTTGGCAAGGGCAGGCAAGGTCTTGGTGAACAAACCAAACCTTTGTGAAACGATCCTTTGACACTTGCGGAATTAGCCCTGGCCTCTCTGAGGACACTGAAGAGACTTCTGCGGTGAGCCTCAGAAATGGTAATTTTCCTTCCCTGCACTTTCTTTCCCACACACACTCTTAATGCGCGCGTGCGCACACACACACACACACACACACACACACACACACACACACACACACACACACACACACACACACACACACACACACACACACACACACACACTCACTCTCTTAATGTACAGCAGCTCAATGCTCTCTTACGCCACACACACTCTTAATGTACAGCAGCTCAATGCTCTCTTACGCTACTGTACCCACAAGAACACTTACTCCTAGGCAGACTGACCCATCCTTAGAGAGGAGTGTGCGTTTGTGTGTGTCTTAGTGTGTGTGTGTGTGTGTGTGTGTGTGTGTGTGTGTGTGTGTGTGTGTGTGTGTGTGTGTGTGTGTGTGTGTGTGTCTGTCTGTCTGTCTGTCTTCATGTGCGTATGTGTGTGTCTACATGTGTGTGTGTGTCTCTCTTCATGTGCGTATCTTACATTGAACCCCCTGATCCACGCCTGAACTTGGCCACATTAGGGACAGATGTGTTCTTGAGTCCTACTGCATACAGTACGTCACAGGCTGATGCAAAAAAGCTGATAACATGAAAGATACCCATGCAAAAAAGCTATTCCGAGTTCGTATTTAAAATCATCCACCGCAGCACAGGAAACTACAAAAAAAAATCAAACTACATTTATTTTGAAAGTAGCTTATAAGGAATATTCAAGTGTTTACACAAAGGTAAGCAAATTCAAAGGTTGGAGATGCAACATTGTGCACATCCATAAGCAAATCAAAGGCAGGCTGTCAGCAAAGAAAGACTGACAGTGCATGTGGAGTTGCATAGTGGGAAGTGAACGAACGCAATGCAAATACCAGGCTGGGGTGGGGGGGGGGGGTGTCTGAGGAGGGTGAATAGGCCCAAAGACAATATGACTGATCTGCCAGAGACATCTGCAGGGGACCCTGGGCCTAGTTTCCCGATAACGACGTATCTTAACGGCCTACGTGGATTTTGGCGACCTCATGGACTCATCATTGCCGTAAGTGCGGCGTCGGGAAACCGCTCTGCAATATCCCTCTTACGACCGATTTCAAGTCCTTTTTAGCGTTCGGGAAACTGGGCCCAGAGCAGTCCCTCAAGCTTTTCATAACATTTACGAAACAGCTGGATCTCGAATTGTTATCTCGTTAAAGTTAAATGAACTACTATTTTGATACTCTGCCTTGCATTCAGTTATGAAATTGTAAATAGTGTTCAAACATTATATTAAACTTAAAGCATACTGTTTGTTTACTGCGTCCAACTGTTTATTTAGCCATCCGATCCGTCATGCAAGGAGATTGGTCTACTGACGGGTAGCCTAATTTGAGTGAGTGGAATAACAGCGTGAGTGGAATAACAGCTATGGAAGGTGAGGATGATTATGTTTTGTGTTCAGTTTTCTTGAAACAATAGTACAGGATTGCTAATGATTACTGTTAACAATATTAACAATAGCTTGTGTTTTTGGAAAAGAGTTCAAACCCAGGCATTGCATTTTATTTAAACTTAATTTCAATAAAATACGGATGAAATTAAGTTTAAATGAAACAGAAAGGATGGTTGTGAAAGTTCTCTGAAATCCATTGCATGATATGACACAAAAAATCACACAAAAAACAAAGATATTGAATTACTACTGCATTTTTTTTTTGTTAATTACTAATGTATTAATCTATTTTCTAGTATATGTAGGGTTTTAGTGGGGTTGAAAGAGAAACAAAAATGTCAAAATGTAATCACACATAAAATCGTCAGAAGGACTGCTTAATTGTTCCTTCTCTCGTCCTTCCCTGGTACATATCCCTATCTTTCTGATAGTGTCAGAGTCTCGGTGGAACCTAGGCCAGATGAAAGCCAGATCTCAGAATCAGGCACTATCCAAGGAGGACCCGGGAAACCCACAAACGCGGAAACCCACACACTGTAGGTGGAATGCTGTAGGATGCAGCAAGAAAAGGGAACGGAGTGTCCCTGTAGACAGTTTCTTATGGCCACCATTCAAGAGAACGGCGAAGAGCGAGACGATGAAGAGGAACAAAATAGAGTGAGCAGACTTTCAGTTATCTGGACCCGACGTTGCCTTGGTGACTGTGTACAAAACACAACACAGACAACCCAGCATGTGTGTTATAGAGGCGCATATGGACACTATGAGGCAAGAGGGGATGGCAGACCCAAACACAGACTCTTGAGGGACAATAAACAAGAAGTGTTTTCCCCAACTTAGGTGAATTCACTAAAAGCACCCACCTGGCATGTAGTGTTAGTGAGCATGTTCTTACTGACTGCAGGACCTCAATCTGGGCGTCAACGTGCCAGCCTAAGCAACATGCTGCCGCTCCATCTTGATGTATGACAATACTACATGTATTATCGCTTGGACAAGGCTGTCCCTCTCTGTGCTAGGCTAAATAGTCTGTACGGTTTAATCAAGGGAAGCCTGGCTGACAAGACACACGCACAGCAACCCTCAACAATCATACACACACACACTTCCTGTTGTTGGGCCAACTGAAGGATGAAACTTACAGCTTGACCTTCAACTGTGCTGGGACCAGTAAATGCGATGAGAGGACACAAGGTGTATCACTAAAGCCACATGTCAATATTAAATTTGTAAATCACAAATGTGGCTTTTGTCATTCATTTTTTAATGGCCAAATCCTGCTCGGTGTTTTGCTGTTCTTCAAACACATTAACGTCAGAGGTTTCACTTCTGCTTGTGCTACATCAGAGCACCGTTCTATACATCCGTCCTGAGTAGTTCAGTGCAAAAACTTTCAACGCAGTAACACCGTGTAGTAATTCACACAATATCTCTAGCCTAAAAGAGAACAAATTACGATGTTTCCCATTTAACCTCATAATCTAGGCTACACATTAGATCACACGTGAAGTAAAAAACGTAGCTACATTGTAACATTAAACAAACCTTTAATTATTACCACTTGCGATGTGAGGTAAATATGAGTCGAAATACATTCGTGCTTTATCTCTGCATCAGTATAACTGGGCTATGCATTTGTATTCAGTGTACAGAAGGAATTTCAAAGTAATTAACAGGCGACAGTGCCAAGACCGTTACACCTGCTGCAGGCTGGAGGAAAAACATGGTTTACGAGATCACCATGATGAAACTACAGGAAGAGCCTGACACTTCTATCACAATTCAATTTCACGATGCAAAGCCTAATATCATCGGTTGTCACCGTCCCCAAACGCAGTCTCCGTAACCCTGGATAGTCAGATAAACATGTAACTGTTGTCGACTGGGTGCATGAGTGCATCAATCACAGCCATATTCACTCACAATTACAACCTTTCTGACCCGTTTCAACACCGATCTTATTGTAAAAATGATGCTATCGAAATACACAGGAGCAGTCTCAGCTGCAGTAGCGTAGTCCTACACTTGTCTGAATGACAGCTCCATCTTTCATGCTTGTCCGTTTGGAACGTTAGGCTGGTTTTATATCATCTGCAAACGAATGATCAAAACATCGATAACAGGCCTAATCGCTTTAACGTTTTATACAATTGTTAGAATATAATGTCTGCAACTGTCATATTTGGCCTAGGTTTCCTCTGGGAATCCCCACGTTTTGCAGCTGGACGATACGGTTAAAAAGTGTTGTTGTCAGCCGTAACGCTGCCCCGAAGGTTCGTCGGCTCTTACCTTCCCTCGCCTTCAGGAGGACAGTGTTGGCCACGATATTCTCGAGTTCCATGGTTTCCTGGGGTTGCAAACACCACAGGCCCAACCTCGTCGCCGGGTTGGCAGTGAGCTTGTCCTCCCCCTCTCCCCCCCACGACGGAATATAACCCTTGAATGACTCTCCGCTTCGCCGTTGTGTTTAGCTCTAGTTTCTCCGCCCCCAAACTTCAACGTAGGTCGCTGCACTTCTAAATGCTCCACCCTTTAACGCTCCGCATTGGCCAATCCCAGCTGTCCGGAGCAACCCACCTGAAAAAGTAAACTCTTTGGCGTAGGGCCAATCAGAGATCCTTACTGGTGCTCCTGTCAATCTAGCCCATGTTCTTCAAACCATAGACATGTATATGCCTCAAACCATGAAGGGGTGAAAACTGAGAGCGAGTGGATGTTGAACGGATGCCATGTCGTACTGAACACACCCGCCGTTTTAATACTGCCAGTGAAACACCTACCCTGGACTGCTTTGCCACGCCCAATACTTCGTCTGTAGGACAACATTTAACGTGGATTAGTATACTACAGAGACATCTAGAGGCATACATCAGTCAAGTACAGCCAAACCATTTATCCCGTGCTCCCTATGATTAGATAGAGAGATAAATAGATACATAGATGGATGTCAACCAATTCTTATCCAAGGGTTATCAGCTGGACTGGTGTAATTATTTATTGTTTGAAAAGTATGATACATTAGATTGCTGTTGTAGCCTATTTCAATGGTTGATTCACAACTTTGATGGGAGTGTGTGTTCCTTTGGTTGCCATTGCCACTCACTTCTCTTTTAACAGTGAAGTTCAACCTCTTAATACTGCCAGCGTTGCACAAGCAGCCACCTTTTTTATTTGCTGGTGGTTCTGTGTCATAGTTACTTCAAATGCAAGGCATTGAAAATGTCATTACACTACTGCATGCAAACATCTTAGAGGGAGATAGCATAGCTACTGAGCCAAATGTCTACTAACAATGGGCCTCCTGTGCACATTTTTCAATCTTTCTCTCTCTTCCAGTCATTTTCTCTTCCTCTCCCTCTCCCTCTCTCTCTCTCTTTCTCTCTCTCTCTCTCTTTGTCTCCTGTTGTGTTATTAGATTAGATTAGATTAGATTCAACTTTATTGTCATTGCACTGAGTGCAAGTACTGAGGCAACGAAATGCAGTTAGCATCTAACCAGAAGTGCAAAAACAGAAGAGGGCAGAGTAAAGGATACAGGAAATATACAGTATGATATAAGATATAAGTGGTATGAACAGTAAGAACAGTAGAGGTATGTGCATATGTATAGTGGTAATAGATACATAGGATATACTGTATACAGTATGATATAAGATATAAGTGGTATGAGCAGTAAGAACAGTAGAAGTATGTGCAAATGTTTGTATAGTGGTAATATAAGCGTCTTTGAGTATTTAGAAAAGCGCTATAGAAAATTGAATTATTATTATTATTATTATTATTATTATAAAAAGAGATAAATAGGATCTATACAGCATGATATAAGCTATTAGTGGTATGAACAGTATAAGAACATGAGCAGCCATAGTGGTGATCAGTGCAGCTGTGTAAAGTGCAGGTGAAGTACAGGTGAAGTTGGCAGTAGATATTATAAATGAGGTAGGAGGCATGATAAGATATAAATACGATGACTATGGATATGGACAACAATTTTAAATAAATAGATAAAGACAAATGAACAACATTAGTGCAAATGTTTAGTGGCTGGAGGGAGGTGTGTGGCAGTCAGGCCAGGAAGGAGTGTGAGGGGGATAGCCAGGGGGGCTATCGCCATGGTGCAGAGTTCGGCAGGGTGACAGCCGCAGAAAAGTAGCTGTTCCTGAGCCTACTGGTCCGGGAACGGAGGGCCCTGTAGCGCCTCCCTGAGGGGAGGAGGGCAAACAGTCTGTGGTTGGGATGGGAGCTGTCCTTTACGATACTGCTCGCCTTCGGACAACATCTTTTGCGCTGGACAACCTCGATGGTGGAGAGTGGGGAACCAGTGATGTGTTGGGCAGTTTTCACTACCCTCTGTAGTGTTTTGCGGTCCGCAACAGTGCAGCTGCCATACCAGACTGAGATGCAGTTGGTGAGGATGCTCTCAATGGTGCAGCGGTAGAAGTTCACCAGAATCTGAGGAGACGGTTGGGCCTTCTTCAATCTCCTCAGGAAGAAGAGACGCTGGTGAGCCTTCTTGACTAAGGTTGAGGTGTTGAGGGTCCAAGAGAGGTCCTCGGAGATGTGGACACCCAGGAATTTAAAGCTGGCGATACGCTCCACCTCCATCCCGTTGATACAGATTGGGGTGTGTGCGCCACCTTTGGTCCTGCTGAAGTCCACAATAAGCTCTTTGGTCTTCATGGTGTTGAGAGCCAGGTTGTTGTTGGCACACCACTATGCCAGGTGCTGGACCTCTTCCCTGTAGGCCGACCCATCGTTGTTGCTGATGAGGCCAATCACCGTTGTGTTGTCTGCCAACTTTACAATGGTATTAGAACCATGTACGGCTGTGCAGTCATAGGTGAAAAGAGAGTAGAGGAGAGGGCTCAGCACGCAGCCCTGTGGGACACCAGTGTTCATTCAATTCATTGTTTTCATTCAAGCCAGGGCTGTGAATGGCAGAACACCACCACCAAAGCCTTATTGAGGAGCTGGATCATACTAAAGACATGTCTACTCAGTTTGGCAAGAAAAAAAACACCATTTATTGAATATTTATAGACTAACATGTTAATGGTTAGTTAATGTTGATATATCTGCTGGCCTGTTTCAATTAGCGATTGCAATTAAAGTTTTAGCTGGAAATTCTTATTTTAACAGAAATCTTTTACCAATATGCTACACAACTTAAGTAGAAAACTTGTTTAATAACTGATTATAATATTGACACACCAACAGTGGGGAACTTATTAACCTTTCAAACATTTCTGGAACTGGAACTGACTTATCAACCCCAGAGTGACAAATAACAAATTCAATTACTTTGTCTTGTCTTGATAGGGAAGTATGTATAAATGTCAAAATTGTCTTCAGCATCACTTAAAAAAAAGCAAAAAATACCTTTTTTTGGCCTGTATATACTGTACAATGCCCTAAGTCTCTTATCCTTGGTAGTGGGATATTTTTTTCTTTTTGACTGAAGACAGGCTATTTGCTTTACAATAATTGAATTTGGTAATTAGCTTCAGTAATAGTAAGATTATACACATGAATACCGTCTGTGGTGGGCAGATTGAAATCACTGCAGGCCTATTGGTCTTCAACTGACTCTGCTTCTGCATACATTTGCATACTACTCCGGGATGGGAATTATAACCAATACATGTATTTAGAATATTTAAAATGTATGTATTTGAAATCCAAAACAGTACTTTTGAGTTTTTTAAAATACAGAGAATACGTTTCTTTGCCCATGCCAGATTAAGACACAGCATGTGAAGCATGTGTCTGCTCTGACAAACACACGTGAAGCATTTGTCTTCTCTGATTCAGTGCAAAGGTCAATTTTCGGTCCTGGCCTCAAGAGCTGCTCAACAAAAACTGATTTACAAGAGAAAAAAAATTATGTCTGCTATGGTGGCACAGATCATGTCACTGGCATGTTAGGCATGAAAAGCATGTAAAGGACAAAGGCATTTTCACGTTTTTGCATACTCTCCAGTCTGTTTATAGCTTGTGCATATTATGCATATAAATATATGTATGCAGATTATACATTTTTGGATGCAAATTGGGTTTACAGCTGTGGTCGCCGCATCTTTGTTGACGTCATCAGCAAGCGCAGTTCGACAATCGTCACGTGATCCTGACACACGTGTTGTCGTGTCTACACCAGCGTTTCCTTTGGTCTGTGTACATTGAAGTGCTGCAGAAACAATGCCGAAAGCTAAGAAGTCCTCCAAGGGTAAAAAGTTTGATTACACTAAAGACAGAAAGAAGCTTAAAAAGAAGTTAAGGAGGAAGCTTGCACCGACTATTGAATGGTAAGATATCTCGTGTGGCTAACATAGCTAAATTAGCCTCCAACGCTGGTCCATGTAAGTGTGTTTCTGCCCACCACCAGCTGCTAATTTGTGGCTTCTTTGGAAATAAGAAAATGCTGTTAAATTTAACAAAGTCAGTTATGACCTGTTGGTCGGAGGTTATTCCTTTCTTTTGTCTGAAACACTTTAGCTCACTGAAGCTCGTGTGTAAGTACTTGGATAGCTAGCCATGAAATTAACTCATTAGCGGATAGTGCGATTGAACTAACTTAAGTTCACAGATGTTTGTTCCTTTTGGATTGCGCTATGAAGTAACAGCCCGTCTCAACTATTGAATTTTAATTTAGGTATCAACATTAACATTTAGCTCGGCTGAACATTAACCTAACAATAGCCCTGAAGTCAGCTTACAGCCCACGCTATCGCCTTCTCTTGAACCATATTGTAACGTGAACATTAAGAACAGCCCCGTCTGTCATGGGGCTCTAAGTGAGATTGACTATTGACAAGTTACCCACTTTTAACAGTCAAATTGGATGTTTATTTGACTGCATCCGCAATTGCAACTCATCAAACAAATAAAAGAGGGTTCAGCTGTTTGTTCTCATAACGACCAGAAGAGGTCAGTGAGAACAAGGGAAAGACGCCCCGGTGTGGGTTGTCAGTATGAATTGGTTAATGACAGAACATTTTTAGCTGACTTTTACTTTAACTGGCAAATGTCTTGTAGTTCAGTTGATGAATACCTTGTCATTACCATTGCCATTTCAACGTGACATTTCTCCCTCCCCCCCTCTCTCTCTCTCTCTCTCTCTCTCTCTCTCTCTCTCTCTCTCTCTCTCTCTCTCTCTCTCTCTCTCTCTCTCTCTCTCTCTCTGTGTGTAAAGTGCACAGATCAGAAAAGCTTGGGATGACCGGAAAACGGTTACGCAGAACCTGAGAGATATGGGGCTGCAGCATGACTCCACTGTACTGCCCATTCAACCGACTAAGGTAACGCAGTCAGCCGAACCCCAGTGCACATATAATAAAGGATTCATTGAACATTTGACCACTGAAACTTTAAAGGTTTTCATGTAGTGTTTTTTATTGATGCTTGTATCCCAAACTGGGTATGGAGCTCAGTCATTATTAGGTGGTTGCGTCATCTGATTATAATGCAGCTTCTAGCCTAGTTAAAGGAATCAAACAGGATTCCTCTTCCTCCACAAACATTTGAATTTAATATTCAAAAATGATTTGTTTATACTAATTGTCAGGGTCTATGTATTGCTCTCCTGTCATATTGTTGTACTTATCTTGTGTATTAAGATGTACTGTTTAAGAAGTATTATCTTGGATGCTGTTTAGAGAAGGCCCTCAAAGATTTATCTGGATTTTGTACTCTAGTTCACAAAAAGTGAAGCAATGGACGTTGAAACGGAGGATTTGCTGGTGAGGAAGCCGTATGTGGTCAGAGGTAAGACCCGTCTTCATTTTTTTGTACTTTGGGCCGTAGGGCACCACTAGACTTAAGTGACAGTCAAGAAGTGCAATCCAGTAAAGCGCAATTCATTTTTTTCTGAGGACAATTTTGAACATTTTCATTTTTTGACATTCCGATTTGCTTTCAATGTGAGTCATAGAGGCTTCTAGTAGTAGGACATCTGACTTGGAGCCTGTTGTTGTATTGTAGTCGCTTCGCTCTGCTATGCCTCGAAGGTGAGACGCATCAGGAAGAGGAGGGAAACCATCCCCCTTTCTCTTGTTTAGAACACTGATCATGTGTGATAGAAATGTGTTTTGGAACACCTTAGGGTTCGAATACACATAAGCGTTTTTTTTTTTTAAACGGGACGCTAGAAAATGCATTGATTCCTATGGTACGGCGAGCTTTCACGCAAAGCGCGCCGTAACATGGGAATCAATGCATTGTCTAGCGTCCCGTTTAAAAAAAAAAACGCTTATGTGTATTCGAACCCTTACTGAAGTGTTTTACCACTGATTTTGCTTTGTTGTTTATTACCACACTTCTGCTGGAGGCAGGCACTAGATATCAGTTTTTCCATAATTGTAGGCATATAGCTTGACCCTTTTGTTTTTGTTTGTTTGTTTGTTGTTGCTCAGATTTGGAAGCCCAAGCAAGTATCCCAGTCGAGATCAACAAGACCCTGTCAAGAGATCTCATGGAGTACGCACAGCACATGGTTAAGGAGCATGGGGAAGACTACAAGGTAAAGTATGCCTTGCCCTGTGTGGCGGTAGTAACAGGCTACTTCCTTACTTACCTAATACCCATTTACTACAAGGCACTGGGGAAAAACAAGGGGATCATTTTTTTAAGACAATATGATAGTTGCGTAAACAATTTTTTTAAAGTTTTGTGTTGATTTCTTTTTTTATACTATGACTATTCAAATACTCGAAAATCATGAACCATCCCTAGTATAGGCCCTCTGCACAACTTCAGAAGTTGCTTTCACATCTGGATGATCTGAATACAGGTGAATTCTGTGTTATCGTATCATTTGTCATATCAGTCTGTTGTGGATGTGTAAAGTCGGTATGGATTTGTCAAATGTTTGGATCAAACTTTTAGGCTATTGTGCATTTTTCTTCAGTTTTTGTTCATAGTCAATGCCATGCAAAGTTCATTGCCCTCATTTGATATTCACCATGGCGCATATCTTTAAGTTAAAGTAAACCGATCATCGATATGTGGCGCTTGACCTGCCCATCTTTATGTTTAGCAATCCTTTTTAGCCACATGCTTGGCTAATTGTTTTTTGAGCTTGGAAATAGATGGGTTTTGTTTTTCAAAACAGCTGTACCCATGAGTGTCTCAAACTAAAACTATTTGGTTTACAAGCCTTTCGCCTTTTCTTAAGTGGTTTTCACAAATGCTTTCCATTGACATCCATTTCCATTTGTTAATTTGTGTTCCCTTGAAAAGCTTTTTTAACATATCTCCAAATGTTATATAGTAAAGTAGCATATATTATTTCTATCAAATCAATCGTAAACGAATCGGATCGAATCGTTGGCTTGTGAATTGTAATCGAATCGAAGTGGGTCGTCTGTGCCTATACTTAGCCTAAACAGTGGTCAGCTGTGTCTGTTTTAGAAAGAAGAAACACTCTAGGTGGTGATTTGGTGAGTACAGTCCGTCTCCTAACCCTTGTGTGTTCCTTCAGGCCATGGCCAGAGATGAGAAGAACTACTATCAGGACACACCGAAACAGATCAAGAGGAAAATTGAGGACTACAAGCGCTACCACCCGGACGAGTATGCTGCCTTCATGCAGGCCCTGAAGCCTTAAGAGGCTGACGGGGGGGATGCATGCCATGTCACCCTGAAGAGTTCAACCCCCATCAATACATCCCTCTGTCCTCTCAGACCAATGGTGTAGATGGCAAAGGACATGGATGAGTGACTGTCTGTTTTTTTTTTGTTTTTTTTTACAGGGAAAACACTTTATCAAACTTTGTTGTTTAAATAAGCCTAGCGTAATAATTGAATTTCAGATTACGGTGGCTCTTTTTTTTTTTTACTTAAAGTTTGGGCTTCCTTTAGTTATGTGTATTTCAGCAGTAAATCAACGCTCGATAACCATTGATTCCCAAGCAGAGCAGTTCATTCCCAACAGTTAGAACAATGCATTCTGGTTAATGTAGTTCTGAGATTTAAATGAAGAAATTCTATTCTATGTCGTCTCGTTCCCTGTGTAAATCACAAACCCCCAATGGAGAGCCGTATGCTTTGTAAGAGCTGTACTGGGATTATGATGTGTGTCTTAAACACAGTGGGATAGAGAAATTCTCCCTGGATCGATGTAAGGAGATTACTTATTTCCACACAGGGTAAGACTGAATGGGGTTGAGTGTTTCTGCCCGTGGTGATATATATTCGAATACATTAGAGCTGGAGTCTGGGGACTTCAGTCCGTCACTGTGTGGCCTGCATTTGTGTGGTCATTGTGATCCGTGCAATTTTAATACAAAACTGTGCAGATGTGTTTGAGAATTTTATTCAGTGCACACCCATACAAGACACGTTCACACATACATTAATATGGAATGGAAGTATACAAATAGCTCCAAGAAGTTAATTTTCCTCAGTTTCAGAACAGAGGATGCTCTGGGTCTGTTAAATAAAACGACGTGTGACTGAAACAACATCCACTGAGCAAACACTGTTGTTTACTCCGCAGGTCGCGTGGGTACTCCCATATGCATACACTCAGGGCTGTATGTCACACGCTCCCTGTGGTTCCAGTCTGTTTGCATATCTGAGACACCGGGACGTGTATGAACTATACCTGCTCTCCAGAGCGTTGACTGTTGACCTAAACAGGATGTATCCTCGGGCAGCCCGGTTTGTTGATCGTGTCGGTTACAGAGGAGAGCGAACAAGCATGGAATGCAAGTACTCACTGGCAACACACGTCTGTTAGTCTGACACAGGTATAATCCCCGCTCTCTACTCATCTCTATATGGATGAGGTTCGACACACGTCTGATAGTCTGACTGGGGTACAGTCCCCGCTCTCTGCGTCTCTCTATATGGATGGGGTTCCCCCCCATGTTTGAGAGGTGTATATTTGGGTGTAACACTGAAAATAAGACCCTTAATCTGCAGCTATCAGCCCATCACAGAGCCAATCTGAACAATGTAAATAACATTCTATAGTTGTCTCTTGAACTGCACAGCAAAACTACAGGCAGAGTTAAAAACAAGACAATGTCACTGCTGTCTATGCTGTTTACCAGTCTTTGAGGTCAACCCTTGCCTAAGGCTACCTCATAGCATGCTTACAGCGTGTTTGTAGACAACACACCGCACTAGAGAAATGTGTCAAAAACACCAGGACCTGGCACGCCTTGTCATAGGAACAAAGCACATATTTTAATTAATTTAAAATACAAGTCTAGTTTATTAACCTGTTTGTCAATCTTCAAAGTTTAAATAAAAACAAAAATAAGACTTGTCATTCTGCCTCAGGTCAGCTTTCAGGCAGATTATGTAAAGCAACCTTTTACCGATGACCTTTAACCTTTGTCCGTAAATTAAACGGTCCATACACAGGCATACATTCAGTGAACAGTTAGTTCATGTCTGTTGTGAGTACGTGACTTTCGTAATCTATGTTCAACAACCCAATGTGAAAACAACAGAGAATGAGTTCCTCTCAGATATCAGATCATATATTTATATAGATAACATTGCTAAAACTCTAGTCACTCCCAATATGTTGTGTGTCAGGTTGCATGGTGTTGGATGGGCCTGTCCCCATTTTACTATGGAAATGTACAAAGTGAGAAGGTTTACATAAGGAAATGTAGAGTGAGAAGCCCCAAACATGTAACATGTCATTCACTATTACAATACTGCCATTAACAAAACATTTGTTTTAGGCTAAGTCTTCACCTACATGTTATTTTACGAAGTCATTTGTAGAGATTCTACTAAAGTAAGTGCAAAGCGTTTTTAGACGAGCGTGTTGTTATCGACCCCGGGCTAAGTGTCATCCTAGAACACGAACAACAGCATGACAAAGGGGTATTCTGTTAGTACAGCTGAGTAGACAGAAAACAGCTTAAAGGTCCACATGAGGAACAGCTCTCGTAAAGCTCAACAAAAAAAAACAAAGAAAATAGGCCTAATCAAGACATTCCTGTCTTGCTTGCGGTAGTTCTGGCTTTTGTATCTAATCGAATTTGACAAGCATGGCCGATTAGTTCTATGTGACACCTGCAGTTTAAACATGCGAACCACGACAACAAGAAAACCCTACTTGGGACACGATATCTGAGCTTGGATTAAAGATCAGGGCCAGATCAGGGCCAGGTCAAGGCATGTCAGAGCTACATCAACTACATCAGGGAATGATCAGGGCCTGAATCAGCTGTCGTCTCGTAAATCTCTACTTAATGCATGAAACTGGCCCCTAATTTCCAGAAAAACAATAGCTTCCATGTCAAGTAAAAGAGGACAAACAGTGCAGTAAAACATGAAACCTCACTGCAAACTTGCCTGCTCAGTAAAATCTATTCTGAAACCTCGCTGCAGTGCAAACTAGCCTGCTCAGTAAAGTCTCTTCAGAGAACAACATCAGTCTACTTTATAGTGCTCTATAAAACATAAGATCAAAGTTTACAAAGATAAAAACAGTCTTTCAATAAATGCTGTGTTGTTCTCTTTCCTGTGTAATACCTTATGTATGTACACACACACACACACACACACACACACACACACTTGCTGTCTTGTGCGTCTTTCTCCTCCATTGGCTGCTACTCACTGGAGTAGGCTATCTCTGCTATGGATGTGTGTGTGCGTGTGTGTGTGTGTGTGTGCGCATGTCTTTGGACATTTAACCCCTGGCGGACCAGTGGCCATGACGACGGTCTCAGACCAGCTTCAGCAGAAGGTCCTGGAAGCTCTGCAGCCCACTGCAGCCGGTCTGGGTGGGCATCAGGAGCAGCTGCCGAGTGTCGCTCATGCTGGCCAGGGAGAGGGCATCGTGCAGGTCGGGCATGCTCACCGCGCCAGGCTTATCCTGACAGAGAGAGAGGGGGAGAGTGAGTGTCAAACACGCTTACACACACACACACGCACACACACACACACACAAAAGTGAGCATACAGTGGCAAAGCATCGTAGAAGGCAGGCATGTACCGTGCTGTTTGAAAGTATGTGAACCCCTTGAGCAGGTAAGAGTTTTCTGTTGTTTTACCATGATTTTTGTATTTGATCATCACCAGTTTTCCAAATATGAAATGTCAGCTTTATGTTTATCTGTTTTGAGGGAATTGTGTGAGTAGCCAAAAACACTAAGTGAAACATGGCACTACAGTAGTTTTAATAAAAAACACCTTGGCACTACAGTAGTTGATGTCTCATTTGATTGGTTTGCTTTATTGACTAATTAAGAACCCAAATGTGTTTCACCAAATGTGTTTCACCGATTCTGTTACCTACTTGACTTTACCAATGCAGCCGGGGGTTCACTTACTTTTGCACATTCACTAATACCATGTTTCATGTAGTTTTTTTGGCTACTCCCACAATTCCCTCTCAACATGTACATGCAATTGATAAACATAAACCTGAAATTCCACGTATGGAAAACTAGTGATGTTGCAATAGGAAAATCATGGTAAAACAACAGAAAACTCTAAACCGCTCAAGGGGTTCACATACTTTCAAGCAGCACAGTATGTACAAGTCAGGCATGTAAATACAGGTTATCACACACACACACACACACACAAAAGTGAGAGTTCAAGGACAGGATATTTTACAGGTAAGGCATGTACTGTATATCCAGGGTTCACACACACACACACACACGCACTGTCGTGCAACTGGCAAAGCAACAAGTAACGAGCAAAGTCGCCACATGAACTCAAGCTAATTTAAAAAAAAAAAATTTAAAATCATTACGCTAAATTAAAATAATGAGCAAGACTTCACTCATTTCTCATTGCTTTGCTCAAAGCCGTCAATGAAATTCGGCCCCCTTGAAGCATAAACACACACACACACACACACACACACACACTTCATGAACAAGTCCCCAGGATTGCCTGTCTCGAATGCCTGATGTGGGTTTAGTATTAGTAATATCCATCCCAACAGGAAATTGCAGGAGGTGTTTGGGGCAATCTTTACATTACATAATGAATGAATTCCACAATAGTGGTCATTTGTCCTCATCCTGTTCTGATATGGCTGTACAGTAGTTTAATAACGAAAGGTTACCAGGAAGCCCAGATATCCTACTGAGAGCCGGGCCTCGAGGTCTCTTACAAAACTACAAACAAGAAAAAACACGCAGTCAAAGCTTGGTTACAGTGAAACTTCACTCACGTGAGCTTTGACTCTGAAAAGAATAACCTCTTTTCACAAACTCTGTCATGCCGCCCTGAACGTACCAAAAAAGGACATGAATGGCTTTGCACTGGAATGCAACGATTTGCATTTAATGATCAGACACAGAGCAGAATGATAAGCAGACAAGTGCGTGTGTATGTAGGGTCTTAGCTATGTGTGTGTGTGTGTGTGTGTGTGTGTGTGTGAATGTGTGCATACGTCTTTGGGTGTGTGTGCATACGCATGTGTGTATGTGTGTGAGTGACTGTGTGTGTGTGTGTATATGTGTATGCATGCGTGCATGCGTGCATGGGTGCATCTGGCATGTGTGGGTGGGAGTGAGTGAGTGTATGGGAGTGAGTGTGTGTGTATGTGTATGTGTATGTGTATGTGTGTTTGTGAGTGTGTATGTCTATGTGGGCAGGAGTGAGCGCGTGTGTATGTGTATGTGTGTGTGTTTGTGTGTGTGTATATCTATTGTCAATGGGGCAGGAGTGAGTGTGTGTGTGTGTGTGTGTGTGTGTGTGTGAGTGAGTGTGGGTGTCCATCCATCCTTCCTCCTCACCTGTTTGTTCCCCAGCACCACAACAGGCAGCCTGGCGTTGGCCTTGAGGAGCCTGTGGAGCTCACTCTTGGCCTGGGGCAGCCGTTGCCTGTCGGACGAGTCCACCACGTACACCAGCACATGGGTCTTCCGCAGGTAGTCCGCCCAATACACGCGCAGGTCCTCGCCACCTCCAACTGCAGAAGGCAATAAGGAGGGGCATTAGGAGGGGCATTAGGAGGGGGGGTGCACTAAACGCCACCAGAATACTTTAAAAGAACTTAAGAAATTTGGAGGGAGAACTCACGGCTCACATGAGGATAACAAAAATCTGTAATCGTTTAACAACGTGAGGTGGAATTAGTCGCTGACCACGGAGACCAGGGCTGAGAGGAACCTTAGTGAGTTCCATTTACTAATAGCCTTTTCACATGCGCTGCGCTCGCGTCGCACAGATGAGAGGGGTTCTTATGGCTCAGGATTGTGTTCAGTGTGGGAGCTCTCCCTCCAAACCAAATAAACACAGATGTTTCAATCTCTGCATCAGGCAAATGCATACCACACATTTTCACTCAACAACATGCTGATAGTGTACAATGTATGAACACACACTAAAATTCTCACAGATGGACTGTGGGTAATTATATATTGGAGATGTGTGTGTGTGGGTGTGGGTTTGGGAGTGTGGGTGTGTGAAGTGCACATTGCCAAATTCTAAACTCGCATCACAGCACACCAGGTGCGGTTGCCAGGTGCTTACAGGCAACACAAAGACCCTGCGGTAGGTTTAATTACTCACATTCCACAGAGGAGGATTTCAGTTTTTGGCCATAATTGTGCCTGCTGAACAGTGCTGGCAACCTTACTATGTCTACCAGAGTCGTGTTTTTTGTATTTATATACTCGCATATGGTCTCCGGTGTTCTATCGACCATTGGCTGTTTAATGACCACCACTCTACAAGAGCCCTAAGGAGGCAACACCAGCGCTGATGGCACAGCTTAGAGAACTCAGGCGCTGGGACTCGGCAAAATTGGGAAATTCTATTTGCACGAGTGGTGTTCAGCCTCATCGACGTGAGCCGTGGATAAGGCGAGAAATTAATGAGCTTAATGGGAGCAATCGAGGCCAAGGCTCTCACCACCGTGCCCCCGGCTGAATTATTCATTACAACAGAAGGAGAGAAGAGAGAGAGCAGAGATGAAGAGAGAGACAGAGAGAGAGACAGACAGGGAGACAGAGAGAGAGAGTGAGAGAGAAAGAGAGCGAGAGAGAGACAGGGAGAGGGATGGTGAAAGTCAGAAAAACAGAGCAGTGGTTAGATAATAGGTGATGGAGAGGAAAACGCAGTGAGAGTAAGGGAGTGAGCAGTGATATATTCTGGTAGACAGAGAGAGAGAGAGAGAGTAAGAAAGAGAGCAAGAAAGAAAGAGAAAGAGAGAGAAAGAAAGAAAGAAAGAGAGTTAGAGAGAACAAAGAGTCTCTGCAGCAGTCCAACTGGGGCTGCCCCCTACCCCTGTGGCCCTTAAGGTTCTTACTCTCCAGGAAGTCCAGCTGGCAGAGGGGTGTGTTGTGGCGGACGAAGTTGAAGCCTCGTGTGGGCCGGCAGTGCTGCCCCCTCAGAGCTGTGGCCGTTTCGCCCGAAAGCCCCTGAAGCACGCTGCTCTTCCCCGCGCCGTCCAAACCCAACACCAGCACCTGCCTCTCACGGCGCTCCTCCTCCTCCTGGAGCACACACACACACACACACACACACACACACACACACACACACACACACACACCAGAGCAGAGCACAGCAGTCAGTGGGCCTCAGGGTGTGTGTATGGGTGTTACCAATACATGTCATTAAAGGTCAACAAAAGTCCACTGTCCTCCTCCAAGTAGCTGGCTACAGCCTCTCACATGTGTGTGTGTGTGTGTGTGTGTGTGTGTGTGTGTGTGTGTGTGTGTGTGTGTGTGTGTGTGTGAGCTGGACTGTTGTGTTTCCATTTTATTTTGTGTTTACCCTGTGTTCGCATGTCAACATCAGAGTTGAAGTGGTAAATTCTGACAACAAATCCTACATTGTCTACTACACCTTAAAAGCTGTTTCGGTAATAACTGCACATATGTGTAAAGACACAATTAATGTATAATCAAACCAATCAAAGACTCGTTCAGCTTTGGAAGCTATAACTTGTGTCACACTGCCTTGTCGTCGTCTGCCATGGCCTATTTCTGTACTGCATGAGTGATCTATTCTACATGAGCGCTCTGCACCCTGCGCGGAAAGAAACTAATCATTATACAGTCCCTAGACACCAAGCGGTTCCACGCAGTCACAACAGGTTTATTTGGATATGCATGCCCACATCAGATACCCCATATGTTTTAACATTACCCATGGTAATGGAATTCTCAGAAAAACGTCAGATTTTCTTGCCATTAAAGTTAGAAAGAATTCGTTGTTCTGTGACCAGGGTTTCTGGTGCCCAATGCCCAAATAAGCAATCCTACAGCCTTTTTCAGCACAGCGTCATTCAATGCAAGACATCTTGAGACGTTGCGTCTTCGGTCACATTGCAGAAAGCTTATGTCCATTGGCTCTACCTTTGCCGAATAAAAGAAATCATTAAATGTTTCATTGCGATGTTGCGCTTACCATTTAGAAATGATCCATTCACTTATTTCGGCTGTGTTTTCCTTCCGTTAATACCCTCAACATTTTTGAGAAGTTCCTTACATGCTGGCTGGTTTAAGAAATGAAAGACTTCGAAACAGTGCGCAAAGGACTCACCTCTTGAATCGCGTAGTACTTCGCTTCTGGTGTCCATATCTGCCTCTTAAAAAGATGACTTAAGACGATAAACAGTGCTGACCCAAACGCCGCCACCGCCGCGGTCAGGGCGATGGATATGTGCCGGAGCAGAACCATGTGTCACAGCTGGACCGCGTTGGCAGGAAGTCAGTTCGCAATGCCAACAGCGAGCTTTCTAACCGAGGGTTGGCGAGACTATCGGTCCACGTGACCCTCCCTTGTTTGTGTTGATAGATATGAGGCGCTCTGACAATAGAGAAAAGAGAGTTGGAAATGTCTCCGAGCTAAATGGACCCGACTTCTATAAGACTCAACTATTTACGAAATTTGTCTCACTCAATTATTCATCAGATTCATCTTGTCAGCTGGTCCTTATCATCTGCTAGACTGGGTGAATGGTCTGTATATTTACGACCGCTCTAACTCGCTCAGATTCCACCCACTGCTCCTTCCTACAGCCGCGACATCTCGGAAAAGACTAAAATCGCTGAGCATACGCTAAATACACACACACACACACACACACACACACACACCCACACACACACACACACACACACACACACACACACACACACACACACACACACACACACGCACACGCACAGGCACACACTGTTCATTGAAGGGCACCATTAGATGGCGTTATTTCAATATTAATTGGTTGTTGCAAATGTCCCGTATAGCCCAAATAAGCTTTGATTGATTGATTTAAGCCTCGGAAAACACATTGAGGAATAAGACCCTCATTTACAATGGTGCCAAGGGTACAATGAAGAGTTAATACATTGAAAAAAATACAAATAAAATAAATATGCTTATATATACAGTTCCAGTCAAAAGTTTGGACACATCTTCTCATTCAATGTTTACTTTTTTCTACATTGCAAATTAATATTTAAGACATCAGAACTATGAAGGAACACATAGAATTATGTGGTTAAGAAAAAAAGTGTAAAACAAAGTAGCCACCTTTTGCTTTGATGACATTTTTGCACACTCTTGGCATTCTTTCAAGCAGCTTCACAAGGTAGTCACCTGGAATGTTTTTTAATTACCAGGTGTGCATTGTCAAGAGAACTATATCAGAACTATGAAGGAACACATGGAATTATGTGGTTAAGAAAAAAAGTGTTAAACAAAGAAGCCACCTTTTGCTTTGATGACATTTTTGCACACTCTTGGCATTCTTTCAAGCAGCTTCACGAGGTAGTCACCTGGAATGGTTTTTAATTACCAGGTGTGCATTGTCAAGAGTTAATTTGTGGAATTTCTTGCCTTCTTAATGTGTCAGTTGTGTTGTGCAGAGGCAGGGTCGGTGCAAGGTTCTATACAGTTAATAGGCCTATATGACTACAGTTCTATTCCATATTACAGCAAGAACCACTCAACTAGGTAAAGAGAAACGACAGTCCATCATTACTTTAAGACAGGAAGGGCAGTCAATCCTCAATCCTGTATCCTCAAGTCGCGAAAACCATCAACACTTTGATGAAACTGGCTCTCATGAGGATCGCCCCAGGTCAGGAAGACCAAGTTACCTCTGATGCCGAGGATAAGTTCATTAGAGTTACCAGCCTCGGAAAACGCAAATTAACAGCACCTCAGATTAGAGCCCACATAAATGCTTTACAGAGTTCAAGTAGCAGACACATCTCAACATCAACTGTTCAGAGGAGACTGCGTGAATCAGGCCTTCATGGTCGAAATTGCTGCAACGATACCACTACTGAGGAAGAACAACAAGAAGAGACTTGCTTGGGCCAAGAAACACAAGGAATGGACTTTAAACCAGTGGATATCTGTACTTTGGTCTGATGAGTCCAAATTTTAGATTTTTGGGTCCATCCACTGTGTCTTTGTAAGTTACAGAAAAGGTGAACGGATGGTTTCTACATGTGTGGTTCCCATTTACAGTATATTTACATTTAGTCATTTAGCATTTACAGTATATTTACATTTAGTCATTTAGCAGACGCTTTTGTCCAAAGCAATGTACAAGGGAGAGAACAGTCAAGCTACGAGCATTAGAACCCTGGTGTAACAATAAATACTACTTTACATTAGACATAAATAAAAAACTAAATAGAAAAGAAAAAGCAGTGAAGGAATGTAACCGCAGTAAGTGCAAGTTTAGCACCGTGAAGCACGGAGGAGGAGGTGAGAGGGTGCTTTGCTGGTGATACTGTTGGTGATTTATTCAATATTCAAGACATACTTAACCAGCATGGCTACCACAGCATTCTGCAGTGACATGCCATCCCATCTCGTTTGTGGTTAGTGGGACCAGCATTTGTATTTCAACAGGACAATGACCCCAAACACACCTCCAGGCTATGTAAGGGCTATATATCCAAGAAGGAGAGTGATGGAGTGCTGCGTCAAATGACCGACCTCCACAATCAACCGAGCTAAACCCAGTTGAGATGGTCTGGGATGAGTTGGACAGCAGGGTGAAGGCAAATCAGCCACTAAGTTCTCTGCACCTCTGGGAACTCCTTCAAGACTGTTGGGAAACCATTCCAGATGACTACCTCGTGAAGCTGATTGAAAGAATGCCAAGAGTGTGCAAAGCTGTCACCAAAGCAAAAGGTGGCTCATTTGAAGATTCTAAAATATAAAACATATTCTGGTCTGTAGACATTTTTTTTGATTACCACATCACTCCATGTATGTTCCCTCATAGTTTGGATGTCTTCAATATTAATTTACAATGTAGAAAAAAATAAAGAAAAAACATTTAATAAGAAGGTGTGTCCAAACTTTTGACTGGTACTGTATATAAAATAATACAGTAATACAAGGGCAACAATTTTGAAGATTCAATAAAATACTATGGTTAAGTCAACTAACAGGTACAATCACAACAGGATAAGCCAGTTGTATATGAGATAAGATTTAAGAATTCCCTTAATAAAATAAATGAGCACAACCTTAAAGACTTTTGGAACCTCATTCGAAATGTAGGGTGACTTATAACAGAAAGCTGACTTCCCCAATTTAGTTTTCAACATGAGGCAGATATAATGAAAGGCAGCTCTGGGAGCGTGTATTGAGGGTTCTACAATTCCAGCTGATGAGAGAGGAGAGATATAGTGGCAGTAGCCCAATGATCATTTTGTAAATAAAGATCTTCCAATGACCATACCTTTTTTCAGACAGTGCTGGCCAGCCAACCTTATAATAAAGAGTACAGTGGTCTGTGCCATAGCAGTCTCCAGTGATAAAACGCCTTAAGCGCTGTGTGATGTGAGATAAAGTTTATATTGATGGTCTCTCATATAGACCATATGGGTGGACTATTGGTGACCTTGGAATCGGTGTTGTTTTGTGGAAGCACATCAATTAGTAGCAAATTGGATATTATTAGTGGTTCTCAACAGTGGCGCAAAAAGTGGGTATGCGCTGTATGCGGCGCATAGGGGCGCCGCACCCATGGAGGCGCCAAAGCGATGGTAAAAAAAAAATAATATTAAAATGTTTGGGGAATTTTCTATATGTAGCTACTGTTGTGCGTTTCTAAATAATTTCTGCATTTCCTTAATGTTATATCACATTTTAGAGGACTAAAGAGGCTAGAGTAGGCGCCTCATCTCTTAAGATTCCATAATAGAATTTTGACATAGAAGAGGGACCGTGAACACCGTGACCGCTGAACACACAAGCAGTTAGAACTAGGCTACGAGTAGTGAGTTGGTTGGATGGAAGATGGATAAAGCAAAAAAAAAGGGGGGGGGGGGGGGGGGCGGGCGCCAAAATTGTTGCTGCATACCCCTCTGACACTGGGCAGTTGCATCCCTGGTTCTCAACTGGTCTGGCCTTAGGACCAACAATGTCCAAGGATCCATAAGTTCCGACCCACATTTTCAAACCATAAAATAAACATTACATAAACATAAACATAAGGTCTACTGCTATCCCTGCATTCACAGCACATTTGCCAGTCTGATTTTAGATTTTAGATAGATTACTAAACTGATTTATCTGGGAACAACTTGCCTCACCTTATGCCCAACTTAATGATTCACGTTATATTCTTCATCAAATAAGCACGTGACTTACATTAACTATGTTTTACGCAGTTTGTGTGAGGTAAAGAAATTAAAGTACGATGGTAAAACGAGCTTGTAGTTCATTTTTACAAAAACGGCAGACAGGCTATTGTCAGAAACTGCCTAGAGGGTCATAGGGCCAGGGGACCAAGAGACTGGTTGCATTTACTACGAGCACTACGGTCATCACCTGTTTGACGTAATTGATCCAGCAGCATCGCGACTGAGCCGGAGTACATGGAAACTACGAGGACTTATAGGAAACCCCTACACCAAAGGACTTACCCGTTCACTAACTTGTTGTGGAATTAATCGAAGGATTATTGTGAAAAGAAGAACTCCGTGGGATGGTGTTTATAGACGCTACGTGATTTTTGAAGCAATACTTTTGAGAGAATCTTAGAATGTTGTGGAGCTAGCGCGCTAGCCCTGATGTCGTCTGCTAAACATGGTGGCCAAACAGTGGACGAAAATCTAGAGAGGGTTTTTAAATATTCAAGAAACGTTGTTGTCACTGGTGGAATTGTTGATATGGGTTGCGTTGATCCTTCTCATTGCGATATATTTATGGATTCTTCCTACGCTAAAATTAGGTTCATTCATGTTCTAAAGCATTAGCCAACGAGTGCAAGCTCGTGCAAACGCCGCTTTAAAAGTTACTGCTAAGTTTGCCCATCGTTGATGACTGAACTAACAGTAGCCCACGTTTGCTTTTGGATACGTCCAGTATCCTTCAAATCGAACTGTAGTGTTTTCACATCCTCTCGCAACAGTGTTTCATATGTCATCGTTTGCAACATTGTACAATTCGACTAGTGGTGATGCGTCAATGTGTCTGTGGTAGCCTAGCCTGATACTGGAGCAAAGCGCAGGTGCACAGGAAAAGTTACAATGGAAACTGTTCCGTTAATAATGGTGTCTTCAGATGGAAAATCACTTGATACATTTGATCAAATCATATCACAGAGAGCATGCAACGTGTAGCATCTTTAATAAAGGGAAAGGGGCTAACTGTAAGCCTGCCTGGACTGCTATGAATGAATGCGTTGTAAATCAAACCCCTCATCAGCTCATAAACTAATTCATGGCACCGACGACTTCAATGCTGTTTTTCGACATCTGCATCAGATTCATCACAAAACAAGAGATCGTTGGACTTCCGCTTACTCTAAAAAAAGGTCCAGAGGAAATTACATGGAGACTAGTTTGACATGCCAAGGAAGGAGTTACCGTTGCCGGAGGGTTGGGAAGAGGCCCGAGACTTCGACGGGAAGGTCTACTACATTGATCACATCAATCACGCGACAAGCTGGATTGACCCAAGAGACAGGTGAGTCCGTCAAGGTACCATCACATTTGTCCCGACAATGTTGTCTCGAATGCCAACCGCCATGACAACATGACAACACGCAGGCCACACACACTATGCATATTTGCTTGTGCACTACACAGGAGGATAATTTCTTCTTACATTAAACATATTGTCATAACACACTTTTCTATCATCTGATGTAACAAACTTAAATCCCGAGTTGTTGTACCAGCCTGCAGACTGTTTTCAACTCTGGATCGTAGTTGCAGCATGCACCCCTTTTAACCAATAACCCAAGACGGCCGGACTTTGAAACAAAATCACTCTGTTGGCCTAATGCTCAAATTCCTCAGATTATTAAGACTTTGTGGGCTTTGGTTTAAGAAAAATTCCTTGATGGTCCATTCAACATGGACTGTGCAGTAAGAAATGGTTTGATACTCCTAGTCAGAGTGTTGATGGTGTTCATAAATGTGACTAATCAAGCTATGTATCACCAAGCTATGTATTAACAAGTCAGTTTGTATTGGCAGACTTTATTTCGTGAGGTAGATGTCCGTGGTTATGGGACTGTGATGTGTGCTGTTAGTGATGTGTGCTGTTTGTGATGTGTGCACTCAGATGTAGTTTGGTTCTCGCTGTTCACCACAAAGGCAGGCAATGGAAAATGAGCCGCTTTCTCCCAACTCCTTTCACTGTCAGTGAGGGGGTTGAAGTGCACTAGGAGGAACTGCAAACTCTAACCAAGCGGGTGAAAGTAACTGTTCGTTCCTTTTGGAAGTGTAAAGGCCGTGTCTGCTCTTCAGCAAGTGTCACCGATTCTTCTCTGGGCAACCCCTTAGGCATTTTTGCTGATTGATTAGTTGCTGCTTGTGTTGTTTGGAGGTGAGTCTGCTTGCGGCAGTTGTAGCTACACACCACAACCCATCCTAGGTGCTGACACTAAGCCCCTTTCTTCCTCTCCTCTCCTCTCCTCTCCTCTCCTCTCTCCACTGTGCTATGAGCCGCAGGTGAAAGAGAGGTTCGCTAAGAACAGGGTGGCTTTGACTTGATGATGATGAATCCACATTAGACTACAAGCCCCTCACCTGTGCATAGTGAACTGCATGGGTCTGCGCCAGTGCAAGTCACGCCTCCACTCTCCAGCGCAGCTTGTTTACAATGCGAAAATGCCTGAAGAAGAAAAAAAAGGCCCTTGGGTTTTGGTTGCAGCAAAAACAATGCAACCCCTTGAGCTGGTGAAAGTGTTCCAGGCAGCCCTGGTCAAACCACATTCCTGCAACCGAACACCTGTCTGTCTGTCTGTCTGTCTGTCTGTCTGTCTGTCTGTCTGTCTGTCTGTCTGTCTGTCTGTCTGTCTGTCTGTCAGTCAGAGGCCTGTTATTGGTCACCTGCTTCACAGCTTAGGCTGAAAGATGCCATAAAACTGTTCAGTAGTAGCCTACTGTTAGTGTGGCATATCTGGGTGGATGGTGATTGATTAGTTAGTTAATTACTTTCCAATAGCAGCTGAATGGATATGGCTCTGGTTTGGCACAAGTCTGGCTGAACAGGTCTAGATGATTGCACTGGTGCTGCTGATATGTGGGCAGGCAGTTTACCAGGTCTAGAGGATTGCACTGTTTCGAGTATCAGCTGCTATGTGGGCAGGTAGTTTACCAGGTCTAGATGATTGTACCGGTTCGAGTGTAAGCTGCTATGTGGGCAGGTAGTTTACCAGGTCTAGATGATTGCACCGGTTTGAGTATAAGCCTCTGTGTGGGCAGGTAGATTGTAATTCCCCTCAGTTGCTCAGAGGAACTATATGAAACTAATGGGACTTTTGTCATGCAAAATGCACCTTTCCAAACAACCTGTATTTGCTGATCCTGTTCAAAGGAACTGCATTTATTGTAGGAGTTATCATTTCCCCCAGTGGATGGACCCTGGTGTGTGAAAGTGTGTGTGTGTCCCGCCGCAGCCTTGAGGAGTGTGTGTTATTCTGCGTGCTCCTTTGGACTGCCGCGGCCACGATGGCTCATAAACATTCCGTCAGGTAAAAGGAATGTTATCAGGGCGGGCGGCTGGGCAAACAGCGCTTTGTGATGCCGTGTGTGTGTGTGTGTGTGTGTGTGTGTGTGTGTGTGTGTGTGTGTGTGTGTGTGTGTGTGTGTGCGCGCGCTCTGTGCAGTGCTGTGCTGTGCTGTGCTGTGCTGTGCTGTGCTGTGCTGTGCTGTGCTGCTGTGAGTAGTGATCGGGGACAGGGGACAGGGGACAGGGGACAGGGGACGGCTCCCGGGCCGTTGCTTTATTGGCGAACCTTGAGCGGCTGCAGAGGCCGGTGGCTGCATCAGCCTCATAAAAGAGACCTGAGGAATTTCCAACGCCGCTCAATCAGAGTGTGTGACTCACAGGGCAGCTATGCCGCCGGCGTGTTTGCACTTGCGCGCATACACACACATACACATGCCCGCATACACACACACACACACACACACACACGCCCGCATACACACGCCCGCATACACACACACACACACACACACACACACACACACACACACACACACACACACACACACACACACACACACACACACACACACACACACACACACACACACACACACACACACGGCTCACAACGCCAGGGCAGTGGCCACTGTGGCACTGCCAGGTTGGTGTGTATTTGTATGTGATGGGACATTTGCAAAATGCACCTTATTTTCTATCTCTCTCTCTCTTTCTCTCTGTTTTTTACATGATCCCTCTTTCTCCCTCTCTCTTTTATAGCTTTCCTCCTCCTCTCTCTCTTCATCCCCCTCTCTCTTTATCCCTCCCCCCGCTATCTCTTTTTCCGCTATCTCTTTAGTCTGAGTTTGCCTGCCTTGGTGTTTATTAGTGAGGGAAGACCCTTGGCTTGTCATCTTCTGTGATGAAGTCATCCCCAAGTAGCATGGGGTGTGTGTAGCGCACGTGTTTGGGTTGGAATGTTTTCCTCTGCCTCGCGCCCTGCTATCTAACTGGAGATGCCCCTTCCCCAGCCCTGACCAATCACCTTTTATGTGTGTGTGTGTGTGTGTGTGTGTGTGTGTGTGTGTGTGTGTGTGTGTGTGTGTGTGTGTGTGTGCACGCCTGCGCTCATGTGGGCAAAGTTGGCTGGTAAAAAGGATGTCATTGTGCAGTTGTGTGTTTACACAGGTATGCTGGAGACTTTTCTCTGGGCTTACAAACAAACTGCGTGCTGTGCAGAGGGTGTGATGGAGCCGCTTCTCTTGGGTTCAGTGACCCTGCGGTGTACTTGTGTTAGCCCTCTGGACGCCTCACCCTCTGGTGTACTTGTGTTAGTTCTCTGGTGTACTTGTGTTAGCCCTCTCACCCTCTGGGGTACTTGTGTTAGCCCTCTCACCCTCTGGTGTACTTGTGTTAGTTCTCTGGTGTACTTGTGTTAGCCCTCTCACCCTCTGGGGTACTTGTGTTAGCCCTCTCACCCTCTGGGGTACTTGTGTTAGCCCTCTCACCCTCTGGTGTACTTGTGTTAGCCCTCTCACCCTCTGGGGTACTTGTGTTCGCCCTCTCACCCTCTGGTGTACTTGTGTTAGCCCTCTCACCTTCTGGTGTACTTGTGGTCGCCCTCTCACCCTCTGGTGTACTTGTGTTAGCCCTCTCACCCTCTGGTGTACTTGTGTTAGCCCTCTCACCCTCTGGTGTACTTGTGTTAGCCCTCTGGTGTACTTGTGTTAGTCCTCTGGTGTACTTGTGTTAGCCCTCTCACTCTCTGGTGTACTTGTGTTAGCCCTCTGAGTGGTGTGGTTTGGTGTGGTGTGGGACTTCCAGGTGTGTGTGTTGGGTTTTCTCGTGTTTTGTGGGGGCCTCTAGTGTTTCTTGTTCAGGGCGATCTTTGGGCTTTTCAGCACGGGACTCCCACATGATCTGGCTATGGGGGGATTTTCACTGGTGAGAGAGAGAGAGAGAGAGAGAGAGAGAGAGAGAGAGAGAGAGAGCAAAAGGTGGGGATTCGGAGGGAAGAAGGGAAACAAGAGATGGGTGGTGGAGGAGAGGAAAGGGGGATATGGAGAGATGAGAGAGGGGTGAAATGGTGGAGGAGAGGGGGAAGAGGTGGAGGATAGAGGAAAGAGAGGAGAGAGGGGGAAGAGGTGGAGGAGAGAGAGGAAAGGGGAAGAGGTGGAGGATAGAGGAGAGGGGGAAGAGGTGGAGGAGAGGGGGAAGAGGTGGAGGATAGAGGAGAGGGGGAAGAGGTGGAGGATAGAGGAGAGGGGGAAGAGGTGGAGGATAGAGGAGAGGGGGAAGAGGTGGAGGATAGAGGAGAGGGGGAAGATAGAGGTGAGGGGGAAGAGGTGGAGGAGAGAGAGGAGAGGGGGAAGAGGTGGAGGATAGAGGAGAGGGGGAAGAGGTGGAGGAGAGGGGGAAGAGGTGGAGGATAGAGGAGAGGTGGAGGATAGAGGAGAGGGAGAAGAGGTGGAGGATAGAGTTGGAAGAGGTGGGGGAGAGGGGGAAGTGGGGGAAGAGGTGGAGGATAGAGGAGAGGTGGAGGATAGAGGATAGAGGAGAGGTGGAGGATAGAGGACAGGGGGAAGAGGTGGAGGATAGAGGAGAGATAGAGGATAAAGGAGAGGTGGAGGATAGAGGAGAGGGGGAAGAGGTGGAGGAGAGGTGGAGGAGGATAGAGGAGAGGTGGAAGAGGTGGAGGAGAGAGAGGAGAGGTGGAAGAGGTGGAGGATAGAGGAGAGGGGGAAGATAGAGGAGAGGTGGAAGAGGTGGAGGAGAGAGGAGAGGTGGAAGAGGTGGAGGATAGAGGAGAGGGGGAAGAGGTGGAGGATAGAGGAGAGGGGCAAGAGGTGGAGGATAGAGGAGAGGGGCAAGAGGTGGAGGATAGAGGAGAGGGGGAAGAGGTGGAGGATAGAGGAGAGGGGCAAGAGGTGGAGGATAGAGGACAGGAGGAAGAGGTGGAGGATAGAGGAGAGGGAGAAGAGGTTGAGGATAGAGGAGAGGGGGAAGAGGTGGAGGATAGAGGAGAGGGGGAAGAGGTGGAGGAGAGAGAGGAGAGGGGGAAGAGGTGGAGGAGAGAGGAGAGGGGGAAGAGGTGGAGGATAGAGGAGAGGGGCAAGAGGTGGAGGATAGAGGAGAGGGGCAAGAGGTGGAGGATAGAGGAGAGAGAGGAGAGGTGGAGGATAGAGGAGAGGGGGAAGAGGTGGAGGATAGAGGAGAGAGAGGAGAGGTGGAGGATAGAGGATAGAGGAGAGAGAGGAGAGGGGGAAGAGGTGGGTTTTGTGGAATAGAGAGAGGAATGAAACATGAGAACTGTGGATAGATGAACAGGGGGGAGCTGGATGTAGAACACAAAGATGAAAAAGAGGATGTTAGGCGAGAGAAGAGAAAGGTGGATATTCTGATGCAGGAAGAGGATTTACCGGTAGAGAGAGGCAAACTCAACATGGGCTTGCTGGGGGACATTGTGTGTGCGTGTGCGTGTGTGTGTGTGTGTCTGCGTGTGTGTGTGTCTGCGTGTGTGTGTGTGTGTGCTTGGGAGCTTTTCTCCCGGCCGAGTTAAATTTAGAATGAGCCGCGGGGGTCTGTTCTCCCTCTCCTCCATTATTCATCGCCTAAAGGAGCCAGTTCAGTTTTCACTGTTCCCCGACCTGCCGGGCCCCGCCAGAGAGAGCCAGAGAGAGCCCAAACACGCCTCACGTTTCAGCACCACAGCTTTCACACAGAAAATACAGAGAATACTCATCGAGCTGTACAGTCAGCCAACTACAGGAAATACCCATAGAGCTTTACAGTCAGCCAACTACAGGAAATGCACATAGCGTCTACAGTCAGCCAACTACAGGAAGTACACATAGAGCTCTATAGTCAGCCAACTACAGGAGGTACACATCGAGCTCTATAGTCAGCCAACTACAGGAAGTACACATAGAGCTCTATAGTCAGCCAACTACAGGAAGTACACATAGAGCTCTATAGTCAGCCAACTACAGGAAGTACACATAGAGCTCTATAGTCAGCCAACTACAGGAAGTACACATAGAGCTCTATAGTCAGCCAACTACAGGAAGTACACATAGAGCTCTATAGTCAGCCAACTACAGGAGGTACACATATAGAGCTCTATAGTCAGCCAACTACAGGAGGTACACATATAGAGCTCTATAGTCAGCCAACTACAGGAGGTACACATATAGAGCTCTATAGTCAGCCAACTACAGGAAGTACACATAGAGCTCTATAGTCAGCCAACTACAGGAAGTACACATAGAGCTCTATAGTCAGCCAACTACAGGAAGTACACATAGAGCTCTATAGTCAGCCAACTACAGGAGGTACACATATAGAGCTCTATAGTCAGCCAACTACAGGAGGTACACATATAGAGCTCTATAGTCAGCCAACTACAGGAGGTACACATATAGAGCTCTATAGTCAGCCAACTACAGGAGGTACACATATAGAGCTCTATAGTCAGCCAACTACAGGAGGTACACATATAGAGCTCTATAGTCAGCCAACTACAGGAGGTACACATATAGAGCTCTATAGTCAGGCATCTAGACTGTATGAACACCGCTTCAGCTAACTGTAAGTATAGGTCACTAAGACAAACAAGGTCTTTGAACTGAAGGAGCCTCAGAAGAATTCCATACGTCATTCGGTCTAAATTGAAGGAGAGCTACCAGATAAGGGCACATATCAGTGGAGAGGTGACTTGGCTCAAAGGAATGTAACAGCTCCAATGGCCTCTCCCCCATGATGTGTGATGTGTGATGTTGCCATTAAGAGTCATTAAGAGTTACGGAAGGACTCAGCCACCGACTTTGCTTTGTAAAAGCCCAACACACACTGGCCTCCCTAGAGCACCTGGAGAAGCTGACAGGTGTGTGTGTGTGTGTGTGTGTGTGTTACATTAGCCTATGGATCCAAATGAAAGCATTTAAAGTGTGTGTGTGTGTGTGTGTGTGAGAGTTTGCTGCTAGTGGGCTTACTTATATAGTGTGTGTAGAGATGTTCTTTGTGGTGCATTGCATGTGTTTGAGGTATGAGTGTGTGTGTTTGAGTTATGCGTGGGTGTGTGTTAGAGTGGGCCTACTAATAAAGTGTGTGTAGAGATGTTCTTTGTGGTGCTTCTGCATGTGTTTGAGGTAAGAGTGTGTGTGTTTGAGTTATGCGTGGGTGTGTTAGAGCTGGCCTACTAATAAAGTGTGTGTAGAGAAGTTCTTAGTGGTGCTTCTGCATGTGTTTGAGGTATGAGTGTGTGTGTTTGAGTTATGCGTGGGTGTGTTAGAGCTGGCCTACTAATAAAGTGTGTGTAGAGGTGCTCTTTGTGGTGCTTCTGCTCCTCTGGCTGGGCGGGCGCCTGCTTCCTGGGCTCTCTGGGGCTGGAGGGTCAGAGTGCGTTGCCGCAGAAACCTCCAGGCGATTTGTTGACGGGGCTCGTGGAATGTCAGAGTCCCCCATTTCCGGCTATTGTTGCTTTTGCAAGCGTCCAAGGAGGTGAATGCATGCCATTCGTCTGGCAGCAACACCCCTTTCCTTTCCAGGGTGCACACACACACACACACTCACACACACACACACTCGCACACACTCACACACACTCTCATTCATACACACACACTCACACTCACACACTCACACTCACACTCAGACACACTCTCATTCATACACACACACACACACACACACACACACACACACACACACTCACACTCACACTCACACACACTCTCATTCATACACACTCACACACACACACACACTCACACTCACACTCACACTCACACACACTCTCATTCATTCACACACACTCACACACACACAGACTCACACACACACACTCACACACACACACACACACACACACACTCACACTCACACACACTCTCATTCATTCACACACACTCACACACACTCACACACACACACACACTCACTCACACACTCACACACACACACACACTCACACACACACTCACACACACACTCACACACACACTCCCAAACAAACCCTCTAAAACACACACACACACACACACACACACTCCCATTCACACACACACTCACATTTCCTCATAACTGGGAAACACACATAAAACTCCTACATGCACACATAAAGAGTGAAACAGGAGTAAAAGGAGCTTTAATGTATGTATGTAAATCTATATATTGTTTATGTTATGCCATGAGTGTGAGTTTTCCATTCCTTAATGAACCCTGTCCCCCCCCCCCCCCCTTGTGCTTTCCCAGGCAAACCAAGCCTCTGACGTTCGCCGACTGCATTGGCGACGAGCTGCCGGTGGGATGGGAGGAGGTGTACGACCCTCACGTGGGGGCCTACTACGTGGACCACAACACCAGTGAGTAGGAAGAGAGGGGCATGATGGGATATGGAGTCCTCCACAGCGGCACGCTAAGCACTCTCAGATGATGCCCTGATCGGGGCTGGAGCTCCCTGAGCCATGGGTTTATATACTTATGCGTCTATTTCACAAATTACATTCACTGGAGGGGTTGGCTTACTATGTTGCCCTGCTATGTTAATGCATGTAGGCTGCATTTGTATGTATTTTTTTTTATGGTTTTTTTTTTTTTTTCTGATTGTTTGACATTTGACTTCGCGTTAGCTGGCGTTTCATTCCATGTTTCGAGACTCAGT
>NC_137920.1:71677344-71679844 GCF_963457725.1 Sprattus sprattus
TTCTTTCTTCCATTTCTATTCCAGATGATGTTTCTTTTTTTCCTGGTGATCTCAAAACCGTGGCCTGTTTTAAAATCACTCTGTTCTCCGCAGAATCAAAGCCAGAGGACCGTCTGTGCTGTGTGTGGCTGTCATGTCGGGCCCTCTCGAGGGGGCCTTCTGTGTTAAACCCTCTTTTGAAATGTCTGCCGCAGACACATTTGAAGTTGACACATAGGCTGCGCCACGCTGGCTGCTCTCTGAAAGCCTTTATGTTGTTATTATTTCAGCTCTGAGTGGCTCAGACATGGTGGTCCTTTGAAAAACCTAGAGTCTCGTCTCCCATCGCATGGGCCGATGTCTCAGTCTCGTCTCCTGTCGCACGGGCCGATGTCTCGGCCAACCTCCGAGCCTTCTCAAGTGTCACTTTCTGTCGATAAAATGGGCCATTGTTGTCCAAGCCAGTCACAAGCTCCATGGCCGACTGACTGTCACTCTCTACCTCACACACCACGGATGGAGCTGATATCACATGAACACCACTTTTTCAAATGTTCTGTCTTCACACTCTTTTCACTCATCACTGTCAGGTGGATTATTTATCAGAAAAAAAAATCATAAGCTTTCTTCTTTCTGTTGATGAATAAATGACATAAAATGATCAAGTCCTTCCCACCAGATTTGGGTCAAAGCTGGGCCAAGCCTGTGCCCGGGTCGCGTTGTCCTGGATGCCTTTGGCATGAGGCACTAAAGGAATGCAGTTCTCAACCCATTACTGTTATTTCTTTCCTTTCAATGGGATTTGCTTTTTCTCGTCTTTCCTTGAGGCACTTAGAGAGGCTTAGTTTAGCCATTGAGTCCTGCTGCAGGGCTGTGGGGTTGTAACGTTAGCTAGCGCTCCCCTCCCTGCCAGCAGGCTCTTGTGCTGGAATGCGGTCTGACCCGTTCCTCCCATTCTCCTCTCCCCCTCTCCCTGCCACGCCACCCCACACCGCCGAGTCCCCACACACACATACGTACGCCGCCAGGAATGCTCCACTTAACCGCCGCCTTACAAAGCAGATCTTGAGTCAGCTCACCCCCAACGCTTTCCTCACTGAGGCCATTGTAACTGAAGCACCATAGTTGCTCTCAGATCAGTCATGAGGCTGTTTGTTTCCCCTATTATTATTTAAAAAAAAAATGTTTTGCTGTTGATGAATGACTGTGTTCAAGTGGATGACTTGACAGATACGACCTCAGGCTATTCCATTGGTGCAGAGAGTTCAGTGAGACCTTTGTTTGTTTTGATGAAATGCAGACACGCCAGTTTTATGGTGTTGTCTATCTGCCACACAGGAACTGTATTAATGTGATAAGCAGCAGTTAAGACCGGAATTGATCAGTAAATATTAACCATGACGGAGCCTTCAACTGAAGTTAGCCGTTTGATCTTCGATGACCGTCGTATATTGCTTTTAAAAACCCTCACAGAAACCGTAGCCTGCAGTGTCTTTATCTGCAGTTGTGCAGTGTTAAAATCTCCAGACAGCAGTTGACTCTTAAGGAGGGAGAGGCAGGCCTGTTAGCGTTAGCTCCTACGTGTGCAGGTATGGCAGCAGGCCTGTTGCAGCGTTAGCTCCTACGTGTGCAGGTATGGCTGCAGGCCTGTTGCAGCGTTAGCTCCTACGTGTGCAGGTATGGCAGCAGGCCTGTTAGCGTTCGCTCCTACGTGTGCAGGTATGGCAGCAGGCCTGTTAGCGTTAGCTCCTACGTGTGCAGGTATGGCAGTTGAGTTTACATTACGATAATTGTATGGCTCCTCAGAATGCTGCAGAAAGTCCCATTGAATTTAATGGGCCACTCCAATGTTCGAGGTCAGATATTAATTGATAATGACCTAAAGAGAGAATTACCTCTGCCGTTGGCAATGGGGTTTGTGCCTCTGATTCACATCTTTCATCTCGTTCCACAAGTAGATAGGCTTGCGTGTTGTGTTGCCTCTTGGTACAGATAAAGTTTGATTTGATTTGATTTGATTTGATTTGATTTGATTTGATTTGATTTGGGCATTTTCCAGCAGTCTTTCTGTTGACACCTGCTACAAGCCCGGCTACAACACAACTGTATTTCGCAGTAAAATTGTTTAGATACTGTGCTGCTGCTTTGAGGTCCCTCTTGACAGCCTGTGAATTGATTTAGGAACTTGAATTTCCCCTCATTCAGTTGAGCCAAAGGCCCCACTGTTGTCTTTGAATAGACCGTATGTTAGAATGTTTGTCTGGCCCTAATCAGACAAGAGCCACAGCACAGTCATCTGTCACAGACACAGCATTGTTTCAACAGCAGGGAGAGAATTCCCCTTAATATGGGAATCATTTCCAATCGTTCAGAATGTGGAATCTGTCAAGTGTAGAATTCAGAATGTGGAATCTGTTGAGTGTAGAATTCAGAATGTGGAATCTGTCTAGAGTAGAATTCAGAATGTGGAATCTGTCGAGAGTAGAATTCAGAATGTGGAATCTGTTGAGTGTAGAATTCA
>NC_137920.1:71684844-71694844 GCF_963457725.1 Sprattus sprattus
ATTGTACACAGATATTTTGTATGTATAACTGTTGTATGTAAACAGGCATGTAGAATTCAGTCATGCATGACAGGTATGTAACACACACATACGTGTTCCAGTCATCCTCATCCCTCCTGACACACACACACACATAAGTGTCATCCTCATCCCTCCTGACACACACACACACACACATAAGTGTCATCCTCATCCCTCCCTCCTGACACACACACACACATAAGTGTCATCCTCATCCCTTCCTCCTGACTGACACACACATAAGTGTCATCCTCATCCCTCCTGACACACACACACACACACATAAGTGTCATCCTCATCCCTCCCTCCTGACACACACACACACATAAGTGTCATCCTCATCCCTTCCTCCTGACTGACACACACATAAGTGTCATCCTCATCCCTCCCTCCTGACACGTACACACATAAGTGTCATCCTCATCCCTTCCTCCTGACACACACACACACATACGTGTCCCAGTCGTCCTCATCCCTCCTGACTCACACACACACATACGTGTCCCTGTGCTCCGATCAGGATGGCGACCATCGAGGTCCAGATTGCGAAGCTGGACAGCGAGGCGTGGCCGGGCCTGTTGGACCCGGAGCGGGACCGGCTGATTCTGATCAGCGAGAAGGAGGAGCTTCTGAAGGAGCTGCAGTACGTGCGCCGCGCCCCGCACGCGCCCAGCGACGCCCAGAGGCTGGAGACGGAGAGGAAGCGCCTGGAGAGGGACCTGCAGGCCGCACGCAGCAACCAGAGCAAGGCCCTGACGGAGAGGTGAGGCGGCCAATCACACGCCCCCCGCCGGGACAGGACAATAGTCAATCAGATAGAAGGGTGCTGAACGGAGAGCCAATGAGATTGGATTGTTTTTAAGACAAGGACCAATTAAAAAGCAGTGGTGGGAGGGAACAGCCTCCAGGTAAAACAATGAAGAGGCGTGTCTAGTGAATGAACGCTTGTAGTATTATTACTGCAGAAAGATCTGGAGGCGTATACACGGCAGAAACAAGGAGACAATTAGCTGATTAATACAACACACACACACACACACACACACACACACACACACACACACACACACACACACACACACACACACACACACTGAGGCATCTGGAATAAAAGACAGGCTGTCATTGCTTATTGCTTACCCAGAGCCTGATGTCAGTGACCTTCACACATGGCTTGCTTTCTCTGTTTCTCTCTCTCTTTTTATTCTCTCTTCTCATTTCTTCCCCTTCTGTTTCTGCTGTTCTCTCCTCAAACAAACACACACACACACACACACACACACACACACCTACCTTGTTCCACACACCTGATGCCAATCAAAAGTCCGACCTCCCTCCTGCCCTCTGAGAGCCTCACCAGGCCCCTGCCCTGCCCTGCCCTGCCCAGACACCGCTGGCTGTCAGAAGCTCATTTGTTTCTTACCCAGAGCCGTGATGCCTGTCACATATCTCTGAAAACTGATTGTGAAGTGTGTGTATTATTTGTGTGTGTGTTTGTGTGTGTGTCAGGTTAAAACTACACTGCAAGAGGAACAAGCTGGTGAAGGAGCTGGAGGAGACGGTTCGCTTGGCCTCCTCACTACACACTCAGCTGAAGAGGTACCTGACATTCTCTCTGTGTCACACACACACACACACACACACACACACACACTTACATTCTCTTGGCATCCTCGCCACACACCCAGCTGAAGAGATACCTACCTGCTCACATCCACACGCGCACACACACACACACACACACACACACACACACACACACACACACACACACACACACACACACCCACTCACTGAAACACACACTCACTCAGGAATGAAAGACAAGTTTGGGATGAAACACATTTATGTGCCTCAGATGTATTTAACAGGACTACTGTTATGACAGCCCATTATCACTGAGCACGACGGAGACCCCAGCCTTTTATTATTAAATGGAAGTATTATAAAAGAGAAAGTTGTGACAAACTTAAACAGACAGTGGTTTTGCTCTCCTCTCTTTCTGTGTGTGTGTGTGTGTGTGTGTGTGTGTGTGTGTGTGTGTGTGTGTGTGGGATCGTGACTAATTCATGTACTGTGTCTGGCGGCTCCACATCAAAGTGTGTGAACTCAAGGCTGGAGTCCCTTGTGTGTGTTAATGAGACCTGGTGCTTTAATTAGCATTCTAGCAGCTTCACAGCACATCTAAAGCTACTGCAGCGCTTTCATTCCGAAAGTGGGAAAATAATAAATAAGTTACTAAATGAATAAGAACGTATGTATAATAAATAACCTAGTGTTCTTATTTCTCTGATGGTGTGTGAAATGTGTCAAACAGTGCTCAACCCTTATCCTTTTTCTTTCCCTCTTTCCTCTCATTGTCTATGGTTCTCCCTCTTTCCTCTCACTTTCATCTTCCCCTCTCTGCCTCTCCTCTATCAACCTATCTGTCTAACCTTCGTGTTCTTTATTTCTCTCTTCTTTCTTTTTTTTCTCTCTTTCTTTCTTTTTTATTTTTCTTATTTTCTTTGTTTCTTTCTGTTTCTCTCTCTCTCTCTCTCTCTCTCTCTCTCTCTCTCTCTCTCTCTCTCTCTCTCTCTCCAGTCTCTCAGAGAGTACTCTGTCGTGTTCGTCGGGCAGCAGCCGTGGTTCCCTGGCGTCCAGTCGTGGTTCCTTGGCAACCACCTCCAGCCTTGGCTCCGCCTCCTCACTCACCTACACGGACATCTACCTGGAGCAGCCGGAACTTTCCGACCCGGACTTCCAGAGCAAGCTGGAGCAGCTGCTGGCCGAGGTCACCGCCGGTACCTCCTCCGCTCCCGGGTCCAGCTTCCGGCCGTCCGGCTCCATCACCACCATCCACGAGAATGAGGTGTCGGAGGCGGGCCCTGGGGTGATTGGCGGGCCGGCGGTGGGGCCGGGGTCATCAGGGGCGGGGCTGGCCTGGCGAGGAGTCCAGGGGCTGCGCGTGTCGGAGACGCCACGCTCCATGACCTCGCTCTCGCCGCGTTCCTCGCTGTCGTCTCTCTCGCCGCCCTGCTCGCCGCTCGTCACCGACGCCTCCTTCCTGTCCGGCGAGGTGTTCGGCTCCTCCGTCTCTGGCCCCGCCCACACGCCTCTGGGTCTGGACGCCGAGCTGCAGAGCCGTCTGTCTGAACTGAGGCTGCTGGACAAGACGGAGGAGACGGAAGACGCGGACACGGAGACGGAGATGCAGGAGGAGCCCAGAGCGGACGCCACAGCCATCAGTGCAGACACGGCCAAAGGTACGGCCTCTGACTGGGCCTGTCTTTAGTGTCAGGCTGCTCTGCTGCTCCGGCTGCTCTGCTGGTTGTGGCATTCCCGTCAATTGTAGCATCGGTTTAAATGCATTGCTCTGCCTTAAATGTTAAGCTGTTCTAAACGGTATTTGCAAAATTGCATACATGTGTGTTTATGTCTCCTAAAGAAGAGCAGACCATGAATATTTAATGATTAACTATGTAAAGTATTTTCTAGCCATTTAATATGTATAAAGGCTCTTGCACATAGGAATTGCTTTAGATGCGCTATCCCTGGCTGATGCTGCTTTAGACGCTCTATCCCTGGCTGATGCTGATGCTGCTTTAGATGATCTTTCCCTGGCTGATGCTGATGCTGCTTTAGACGCTCAATCCCTGGCTGATGCTGATGCTGCTTTAGATGATCTTTCCCTGGCTGATGCTGATGCTGCTTAAGCTGCTCAATCCCTGGCTGATGCTGCTGTTGCTTTAGACGCTCTATCCCTGGCTGATGCTTCTTTAGATGATCTATCCCTGGCTGATGCTGATGCTTCTTTAGATGATCTATCCCTGGCTGATGCTGCTTTAGATGATCTATCCCTGGCTGATGCTGTTGCTTTATTAACTCTATCCATGGCTGATACTGCTGTTTTAGACGCTCTATCCCTGCCTGATGCTGCTGTTCTAGACGCTCTATCCCTAGCTGATACTGCTGTTTTAGACGCTCTATCCCTGCCTGATGCTGCTGTTCTAGACGCTCTATCCCTGGCTGATGCTGTTGCTTTAGATGATCTATCCCTGGCTGATGCTGCTGTTCTAGACGCTCTATCCCTGGCTGATGCTGTTGCTTTAGATGATCTATCCCTGGCTGATGCTTCTGTTCTAGACGCTCTATCCCTGGCTGATGCTGCTGTTGCTTTAGACGCTCTATCCCTGGCTGATGCTGTTCTAGACGCTCTATCCCTAGCTGATGCTGCTGTTCTAGACGCTCTATCCCTGGCTGATGCTGCTGTTGCTTTAGACGCTCTATCCCTGATGCTGCTGTTCTAGACGCTCTATCCCTGGCTGATGCTGCTGTTGCTTTAGACGCTCTATCCCTGATGCTGCTGTTCTAGACGCTCTATCCCTGGCTGATGCTGTTCTAGACGCTCTATCCCTAGCTGATGCTGCTGTTCTAGACGCTCTATCCCTGGCTGATGCTGCTGCTGCTTTAGATGCGTTATCCCTGGCCGATGCTGCTTTAGATGATCTATCCCTGGCTGATGTGGATGTTGCTTTAGACGCTCTATCCCTGGCTGATGCTGCTTTAGATGTGTTACTTTAGATGCTCGATCCCTTGGTGTATATGTGGCCTTTGACCTACAGAGAGTCCTTCTGTTTCGTAATTCCTTTCCTCTATAGCAGCTGTTGTAGGGAGCTGGAGATTTCACCCGAAACTCGAGAGCGTGTGTAGAATTACTGGCCTGTGTGTGTGTGTGTGTGTGTGTGTGTGTGTGTGTGTGTGTGTGTGTGTGTGTGTGTGTGTGTGTGAGAGTAACTGGATTGAACTTGTTTTGGCTGGGGCAACCTGATAGCTCCCCCTATCAGGAGGGTTAGTGGGATAGTGGGAGGGTTGAAAAGAGGTTGCCACGGCATCAAATGACACTGTGTCATGGTCTCACTCACTCTCTCTCTCTCTGCCTCACTCACTCACTCTCTCTCTCTCTCTGCCTCACTCTCTCTCTCTCTCTCTGTCTCTCTCTGTATCTCTCTCTCCCTCTCTGCCTCACTCTCTCACACTCTCTAACTCTCACTCTTCCTATCTCTCTCTCACTCACTCTCACTCTTCCTCTCTCTCTCTCTCTCTCTCTGTCTCATTCATTCTCTCCCGTGCAGAGGTTATAGCTCAGTCCAAGGGGACGGGTGTCGGGACCAAGAAGGCGGGTGTGACCTCTGCGGTGTCTGACGAATCAGTGGCAGGAGACAGCGGCGTCTACGAGCCCTCTGACAAGAGGTAGGCCACCGTCACACACACACACACACACACACAGTCCAATCGAGTTCTGTTTCTCAAGTTCTAATTCGGATTCCCACTGTCTAGTTCTGATTCTAGACTCAAGCGAGTGAAGTTCTATTCCAAGGTTCAAGGTCTGATTCCACAGAATGGAATGTTCAGGATGACCTGGAGGATGATCTGATGATTTGTGTTGATCTGTGCCTCCAGGCTGGGTCTTCCTCCAGATCTGCTGAGCTACGAGGAGAGCGTGTCCACCGGCTGCTCCCAGATCAGTTTGGGGCTGAAGTACGAGGCCAAGGAGCAGCGCTTCACCGTCTTCCTCCTGCAGCTGGCCAACTGCACCACCCTTCCTCTGTCTGCGGACCAGAACCTGTAAGGCCCAACATTAGCCTCCCCACACACATGTGCAGTTGGTTGTTTTTCTTTAGGAGTGTAAACATGTGTGAAAGTAAGAAGATCGAATGTCAAGCCTCTTTTTTCCCTCTTTTTCTCCCCCCCTCCCTCTCCCTCCCTCTCTTGCGCACCCCCCCCCCCCCTCACACAGGTACATACGTGTGGCTGTACTTCCCTGCTCTGAAGCCACTCGCTGTCTTTTCCGCACCTCTGGAGTCGTCCCTCAGGACACCGTCCAGCTCAACGAGGTCTTCGGCATGCACATGGCCCATAGTGCATTGCGGCAGAAGACGCTCCGTGTGGACGTCTGTGTCACCAGTGGCTCTGGCAGGGAGCAGTGTCTGGTTAGTGGAATATTACTCACCCGGATCTAACCGCAGATTATCCAGATATAAGAGGAATGTACTGATCCCGCTATCGCATGCTCATCCTCATACTTCAAATGATCTGATACCAAGCACTGATATCTCGTCATGGCAACGCTACGGTGAACTCAAAGGTCAGGAGGTGTTCTGCCATTCTTTGCTGCCCTATCAGATTTGCCTACTGGAAACAGCTGGGTAGGAGAAATAGAATAGGAAGAAGTGGTATCGGTGCATTCCTTACAATATATAATCATATAACCATATGTTAGACATGTACTTTCAATTCAATTGTATTTAAGCATAAAACCATTATAACAAGTTAGTCCATTGAACACAGTGTGTAAAAGTGTCGGTTAAAAAACGGTACGTTTTCAACATTTATAGCTTGAAGTCTCCTCACTAGTCCAAAGCATACCTTATAGAAATAGTATTTGAACAGAGATATGAATAAATATCCACCTGCCATCTAAGCAGCTTTCCCTCCTGCGGTCTCCTGGATCAGACACCTGATTGATGTGTTGCCTTCATGTGTTTATGTGTTTATGCGTTCATGCTTCCATCATTTCATGCGTTCATGTGTCCATCAATTTGTGTATCCATATGTTAATATGCCTGTGTGTTCATGTGTTAATGTGTGTGTGTGTGTGTGTTCATGTGTTAATCTGTCTGTGTGTTAATGTGTGTGTGTGTAATGTGTAATGTGTAAATGTGGGTGTGTGTGTGTGTGTGTGTGTGTGTTAATATGTTAATGTGTGTGTGTGTGTTAATATGTCTCTGTGCATGTGTTAATGTGTGTGTTCATGGGTTTCCGTGTTCATGTGTAAATGTGTGTGTGTGTTCATGTGTTAATGTGTGTGTGTGTGTGTGTTCATGTGTGTTAATGTGTGTGTGTGTGCATGTGTTAATGTCTGTGTGTGTGTGTGATCATGTGTCTGTGTGTCCGTCTGCAGGCTGGGGCCCAGATCAGTCTGGCGGACGTGAGCTCCTGCGGGGAGAAACAGGTGAAGTGGTACAACCTGCTTAGCCACGCCCACATGCCCAGCGTGGTCAGGAAACACACCCACCCACCTGAGGAGCCCACAGCATCAGACACACAGCAGGTCAGTGGCACACCTGAATCTACACTCCCACTGGTGGGATCCTCCAGCTATGCCTGACTGCACTTGCAGTACGTGTGCAACGTCACCACCTGCTCAACGTTGACAGTCTTATTCCTGAATGCATATCTGCATGTATATACGGTCGCATGTATACAGACGTGGATACAATCATTGGTACCCTTCCTTTTAAAGGAAGAAAAAGCCACAATGTTCACTGAAATTACTTGAAACTGAAAAAAGTAATAATAAGTAAAAATGTTCTGAAAATTAACTAATTAACATCAGACATAGCTTTTGAATTGTGGTTCAACAGAAGAATTAAACTGTTTAAACTGGCCTGGACAAAAATAAAAGATTAAAGATAATTTGACCATAGGGGCATGTTTAACTAAGGTGTCTACTGTAATTAGCATTGCAGGTTTCTTCAAACTTGTAATCAGTTAGTCTGCCTATTTAAAGGTAGAAAAGTATTCACTGTGGTGAATGTGTTTCTTGGTGTGTACCTCACTGAACATGGACCACGGAAAGCTAAGGACAGAGTTGTCTCAGGAGATTAGAAAGAAAACTAGAAAATGCATTTCCTGAAGGAAATACCAGTGCATGAAATGCAAAAGTTAGGAAAGGAAGAAGAAAAGAAAGAAGAGTGAAAGAAGGAAAGAAGAGTGGAAGAAGGAAAGAAGAGTGAAGAAAGGAGAGAAGAGAGGAAGAAGGAAAGAAGAGTGAAAGAAGGAAAGAAGAAAAGAAAGAAGAGTGAGGAAAGGAAAGAAGAGTGGAAGAAGAAAAGAAAGAAGAGTGAAAGAAGGAAATCATAGTTGAAGAAGGAAAGAAGAAAGGAAATAAGAGTGAAAGAAGGAAAGAAGAAAGGAAAGAAAAGTGAAAGAAGGAAAGAAGAGTGGAAGAAGGAAAGAAGAGTGAACAAGAGTGAAAGAGAAAAAGAGAGTGAAAATATTGAAAAAAGGAGATAAAAATGGAGTGAAGAAGAGAGATTGAGTGTGAGGGAAAGTAGACTGAGAGGGATAGAGATAAAGATGGAAAGATGGAGAGAGAAAAAAGTAGAGAATGGAAGGTGTCTTAATGTTCCTAGTTACAGTTAAATTGAGAGGGACAGAGAAAAGGTTCCTTGGATTTGGCGCAGGTGTCAGTGGAGCACAGGTGCAAGCCAGTTTAAAGACCCTATTATGATGTCATAATGGCCCAATGTAAGTCAATGGGAAAATTTAGATTTGTTTTTATTTAATATCTTAAAAAGTATAAAGTTTAGAAAAGTGAAAAATACATAGCATAAGTGTCCTTTACAAGACCTATGCGACAAAGTTTGAATGAAGTTTCTACGTTAAACGGTTCGGGCTGAATTAATCGCAGAAAAAGGTAAGAAGAAGAAGAAAATGCCTAGGAATAACAATACAGGGCATTTCATGCACTGTAATTACAGACAAGCATGTTAAAGGTAAAGGCTATAAGACCATCTCCAGGCAGCTTGATATTCCTGTGACTACAGTTGCACATATTATTCAGAGGTTTAAGGTCCAGAGGACTGTAGCCAACCTCCCTGGATGTGCCCTCAAGAGGAAAATTGATGACAAATTGAAGAGACGGATAATACGAATGGTAACCAAAGAGTTGAGATTAGAGGTGAACTCCAAGGTCAAGGTACATCAGTGTCAGATCGCACCGTCCGCCTCTGTTTGAGCCAGCGCCGAACGAGGAGGACACCGCTGTTGAAAGCAAATCATATAAAAGCTAGACTGGAATTGGCCAAAATGCATATTGACAAGCCACAGGGCTTCTGGGAGAATGTCCTTTGGACAAATAAGACAAAACTGGAGCGTGTCAGTCTCATGTTATTTCGGTGACCATTGCGGGTTTTTCTTTTCTAAACGGGAGTGTACCAACAATTTAGTCCACGTCTGTATATCTGCATGTATATACGGTCACAGTAGAGACTCTGGTTCGCCTCTCGCGGCCTACTGCATGCACTAGACGTGTATGAGTCTCAGTACACGTAGTAGTTACACTGGAGTTACAAGCATGGGGTAAAGGACTCGTGTTTAAACTGTGAATATTGTTGTTTTTTTGTTGTAATGACTGTAGTATGATCCCCTCATGGTTGTGGTTGTTGTGTTGAAGCCAGTCCAACTTGACTGACCTTGTCTCTGTGTTCTGTTTCCCCGCTTCAGACAGCACTGCCTTATACTCCACAGAGACCAGCTACTGCTCAGCAAGGCTGGTGAGTGTTACACACACACACACACACACACACACACACACACACACAGCACGGTACTCCACAGAGACCTGTTGTAGATAACTTAATGCAGCTGAGCAAGACTGCTGAATGTTCAGGGAAACCACATGAGCACCCATCCCTCATCCCAGACCAATCCCACCCATTATCCCAGACCCATCCCAGACCCATCCCTCTGCCATCATCTTTACCTGTTCCATCTCTTCCTCTCTCAGAATGCTCAGGTTCACCTGCTCAGGTGTGTGCTACCCCCTGTGCGATTTCACATCCAGCCCACTAACCCAGTCACCCACTGTCTCACACACATACACACACAAGCAAGCCTCTGCTGCGAGTGATAAAGCAAGAGCTACATTTAGTAAACACACGTTTGTGTCTGCACCTGTACTCAGTCTCCCTTTCCCTTTCCCTATCCCCTCCTCCTCCACCTCTTCCTTGCCTTACCTCTCTTTCTCCACTCTCTACCTCTCTCTGTCACTCTCTCTCTCTCTCTCTCTCTCTCTCTGTCAGGCCTGTGACGGATGGCTTTGAGGAAGAGGAAAACAGTGACGCAGAGGGGGAGGGCTTCTATCCTGACAGCGGCCAATGGGAGGTTGAGGAGGAGGAGGAAGAGGCGGCAACAGCTCCCACACCCACACCTG
>NC_137920.1:71699844-71737344 GCF_963457725.1 Sprattus sprattus
CCAGCTCCTCTCAAAGGACAGTAGGATGACGCACAGACAGCGAGTGCTTCAACTGCACATACCATTCCAACCACTGATTTAACTCCCTCTTTCTTTCTTTCTTTCTTTCTCTCCCCCCCTCTCCCCCTCCCTCTCCCTCAGACTAAGGAGGAGGTGCAGCAGGAGCAGCGTGTCGAGAGGATGATGCGCGTGGCTGCCAAGGACGTGCACAAGCTCCGTGGCCAGAGCAGGAAAGAAACGCCCGAGGTGCAGACCTTCAGGTAAGACGACAAACCACCTCCCAACCGCCCCCCCCCACCCCACGCTATCCTTACCCCCTGGCACCCTAACATGGAGCTCCCCCACAAGCTCTAGTGTCTCCTTCCACAAACAGCGAGGCACTACATAAGACATATTTCTCTTGGACGCTTGGAGGTCAGTCTATTTAAAGGGGGTGAATACTTACGCAATCACTTATTTTCATTAAATGTTTTTATTTTATTGACATAACCGTGTAGAAATCTGTTTTCACTTTGACATTTAAGAGGGCTTTTTTGTGATTTTTTTTTGTCCAAAAAGCCAACTTGTATTGACCATGACTGATTTATAAAAGCGATAAAAGGGTAAAACATCCAAGGGGGTGAATACTTATGCAAGGCACTGTAACTGCCAGAAGTGTGTGTTTCTGACGGCTCCATTGCCCTCGCCTCCCCCTCCAGAGAGAAGATGGCCTTTTTCACGCGGGCGAAGATAAACGTCCCCGACCTGCCAGCCGACGATGTGTAGACGGAGCGCCCAAGTATTCCCCGAGTCCACCCTGCTGTTTCCATGGAAACGCTAGCCGACCTCTGGTGGTGTTATGAAGAACTGGAGAGATGACGTACCTGAGGCTGGAAACAAATCATCTTTCTCCTGTAGCTCGCAGACTTGCAAATCCAAATAGCTTTTTTTTTTTTTTTTAAGTCAGTAACAAGATTTTTTTTACAGTGTGTAGAATTGTTCTCTGTTACTAATGCGTGTATATTTTGGTATCTGTCATAGGGTTATGTTGTATTAGGACACACACACACACACACACACACACACACACACACACCAGTAATACGATATGTGATTTGTAGGAACAAGTACTGCTCAGAGCCACTGGGCAGGACCACACACACACACACACACACACACACACACACACACACACACGATGTGAAGCGCAGACACACAAGGTACTTGGACACCGCTCACCGTTCAGTTAGCACAAGAGTGGCTTTCTTTATTTCTCTCTTCTCTCTCGGCCCCTCTAATACTGTATCTGTGACAATGACATTCACGTGTATAGTCATGGGTTTTTGGGGGGTGACCTTTGACACTTTGACCTCCTGACCCTGCACTCTCTCGCCCTGGGTATCCATTAGTAGCATCCACTAGACTGCACTTGCTCTCACTCATTCTCAGGTAGAATATGGGATAGTTCATGCACTTTAAAATAGGATTCCACAGAGACAGAGACGGAGAGAGAGAGAGAGAGAGAGAGAAAAAAGGGGGGCAGGTTGAGAGTGTGTACATCATTATTATTGAACTCTATGAAAAATAGGACCCTGGTAGACCAACTTATGTGAACTTTGATATATCTTTCAGCTGGTTAATTAGATCCTTCGTTTCTCCCCCTCCTAATGAAGTGGTGCTCCACATACTCCAGAAGGAGATCTTTGAGAAGATCCAGCAAGAGTGCTTGTGTGTGTGTGGGTGTGTGTGTGTGTGTGTCTGTCTGTCTGTGTGTGTTTGTGAAAGATCCAGCAAGAATTCCAAGCACCTGCAGCTCAGTTTTTTCTTTTTTCCTTGTTGGAGGTTCCTTGAAATCCTGCTTCTGTGTGGAACACAGCACACAGCGACACACACACACACACGCACACACACACACACACACACACACACACACACACGCACCCACACACACGACACTCTGAAGCTAGGAGTGGAGAGAGTGGCACTTCATCTCAGTTTGGGCTGCCAGACAGCGTCTGTGTGAGAGACATGTGGGCCATCTGGGGAACACACACTTGACGCACACACACACACACAGCTGACTGCCTTTCGGAGAGGTTGGGTGTGTGAGGGCTGGACCCCATCTGGGAAATGCTAGCGCACACACACACACACACACACACACACACACACTACAGAGTGAAGTCCCGCTGTCTCTTGGTGGGTGTAGTCACTGCATTGTGACGTGTGATGTTTCTCAGCACAAGGCCACAGCGGAGGTGGGACAGCTAACATTATGGTTATAGTATATAGCAGACACCCTCCTAAAGCAGCACTGCCACAAGCTTCTGAAACACTTCAGGTGTGTGTGTGCTGTGTCCGACTGTCTATGTATCTGTAAGAAAATAGCATAGTTTGTGTGTGTGTGTGTGTGTGTGTGTGTGTGTGTGTGTGTGTGTGTGTGTGTGTGTGTGTGTGTGTGTGTGTGTGTGTGTGTGTGTGTGTGTGTGTGTGTGTGTGTGTGTGTGTGAGATAAGACGGACTACACTAATGCAGAGTAGGCAGGGCAAACACTGGGGTTCCTCAGACTCTCCAAACGCCTCCACATCCAACGGCAGGTCCCGCTCCAGCCTCCACTGACCTTTTGGGCTGTAAGGCTGAATTATGTATGGGACAAGCACACACACACACACACACACACTCACACACACACACACACACACACACACACACACACACACCACAGGGAGCTTTTGGAGAACGGCTGTACTTTGGGTCTGCTGCAGTCTGAAGAAATCTGAATCTCTTGAAGGATTAACCCCAGATAGCACGTCTGCTGCTCTAGCCAGCTTTTAATTGGGCCGGATTTATATCCAAACACCAGTCACATATGGTTTGAATTGGCCACTTCATTTTTGTGTTTGAGAGATGTTATTCACTTATTTCGATCTCTGTCTACTCTCGCTCAGTCTCACTCTATCTCTCTTTATCTCTCTCTTGATCTTTCTCTCTCTCGCTCTCTGTCTAGTGCACAAGGGGCAGACTTGTCAGCCAGTGCTTGACGCAGACCCTCATCAGATAGTCAATCCTGACTCAAGTTGCCTAGCAACCACATTGACCTTGCAGCATTCTGTAGCTGTGGGATTCTTTGAGGAAAGAGTACGTGTGTGTGTGTGTGTGTGTGTGTGCTGGTGCGTGTGTGTGCTGGTGCGTGTGTGTGCTGGTGCGTGTGTGTGCTGGTGCGTGTGTGCTGGTGCGTGTGTGTAGGTAGGTGTGTGTGTGTGTGCGTGCTTGTGTATGAGTGCCAGTGTATCTACGCATAGGAGTGTGTTTGTGTGTAAGTTTGTGCTTGTGTGCAAGCATGCATGTGTGTGTGCACACACCCCTCTTGTTGGAAGCGTTCTGGAGTTTGTCCTTGTCCCTGCCCACACAGGTGTTTCTGTGGCCTTGTGAGTAAATCCACACTCACACACCACCTCACCACTCTTAACTCCTAGTAGCACACACACACACACACACACTCTCTCTCTCTGCCTTCCTGCCGCCTCCTTGATTATTTAAAGTTAAGAGTTGTAACGCCTCTCTTCCCACCCCGACCTATTCAGACTGGACATTGAAAAGCTTTATGTTTGACCAAAAAAAAACAAACAAAAACATTCATCAAGAGTCTCTCTCTCTCGGTCTCAGAACTCTGAGAGGCAGAGAAACATTCCATGGGTTCTAGACCCCGCCCCCAGGCATTCCATGGGTTCTAGAACCCGGCCTCAGGCATTCCATGGGTTCTAGACCCCGCCCCAGGCATTCCATGGGTTCAAGACCCCGCCCCAGGCATTCCATGGGTTCTAGACCCCGCCCCAGGCATTCCATGGGTTCTAGAACCCGGCCTCAGGCATTCCATGGGTTCTAGACCCCGCCCCAGGCATTCCATGGGTTCTTTTACCCGGCCTCAGGCAATTCCTGACGCAATGAAACTCCTCAGCCTCAATCAGTCTCCCTATGCTGCCCTCTTCTGCCAAGAACCCTCTTCCTCTACTCTGGCTCTAGTCTCTGGTCTCTACCCAGCGAACGCCCACTGAGGCTGCTGAGCAGTGGCTGATGGGTAATGCTGACTCATACTCGATCATGAAGGTTTAGTCTATTCCCAAGAACCAACTATGTGAGAGTGACCTAAGGTGTTGGAACAGGTCTGTCTGTCTGTCTGCCTGTTTGCCTGTCTGTCTGTCTGTCAGTCATTTCTCTGCCTCCTATTGGTCATCAGACTCCGAGCACGGAGTGTGTGTGGTGCTGCCGTAGAGCATAGGTGCTGTTCTGTTCTATTCTATCAGGGCCCCTAATGGGGTTCATTACAGTGTGTGCTGCTCACCCAGAAGCAATAAGATCCAACGGTCCATTCAGAGTCACGCTGGGGACCAGGGGGAACATCTCTCACCCAGCTCAGTGACCGCTGGAGACCAGAACAAAGGCCCGGCACACAACGGGCCAATGGACCTAGTGGTTGGAGTTAAGGACTGGGAAAAAGTTATGGGGTTTAGGACTGGAAAAGTAATGGGTTTAGGCCTGGAAAAGTGTTGTTTTTCCTCCTAGACATTCATGTGGTTTGCTCTGAGCTTAATGTCATCATGACAGACATGATTATGTCTCTATGTAGACTGCCTGAAGTGAACATAGGTCTCTCAACACGTCTGGTGATGATGGTTGATGCTGAACTGGAAAGGAGGTTTTAATCTCTTCTTCTTTATTTCATACATGGATTAGGAAATATCAGGTGAACTGTAGGATGACTGTAAATCTACATTCCAATGTTAGTGTGATGCAGCTGAAAAAAAACAAACGTAACGCTTCCCTCAGTCACATCTTCTCCTTACTTTAGGTTCGTCAGTCCCCCCTCCATGTTGCGCTTTCACAGTACAACACTAGCGATGAACACGGGACACTCGAAGAAGCACATGTAGGAGACTAGTTAGCCGCACTGTGGGGGGTCAGGGTTGCTGGCCTGTGGTGAACTGTTCGAGACGTTGTTTGAAAATGAGTTCAATTATAGACGTATTTTGAATATGAGGCTCGAAACACCCGTAAAGTACAAAGGACTGTGTGATTTATGACTGATAAAACATGGGGGGTTAGGGCCCCCCGACACAAAGCACATGCCTCATGTTCAGTGTGGACACACCGATACCTTTTCATTTTCTACCTATATCAAAAAAAATAATTTCATCACAAAGTGAAATAATTTCTAAATACTATTATAGACAGGAGACATATGAATCCTGCTTTTTAGCACTCATCCATGTTCACCCTTCTCCGATGACTCAGAGTTGAGGATGCGTGGTGGTTTTTTAACACTAATGCACAAGCAGGTTTTTATTTCGGACGGAGGCTCCTCGAGATTCTGGTTCCGAGGGTTAGGACTCTAGAGAGGAGCCGGACGTGACCCGGATCTGGTGCGGTTCTGCCGGGACGCAAGCCTGACCGGAGGCCCACACGGTCCAGAGTCGTGGGCTGGTCAACACCAGTAAACAGAACTTACGTAGAACAGGTCTGATGCCCGTTATGCAGTCGGAGTGTGTGTGTTCCATTCCTAATGTCCTCGGACTGAGGTCATAAGGTCAGTGTGTGTTATGGTGCTGTGCGCTCGGCTGATCCAGTGGACTCTCGTGAGGGAGAGTCGAGCCCTAGCACTGATGGAGGATGAGTAGTGAAGAAGTTTGTGTGCGTCAGAATAAATAAGGCCTTAGGAGAGGAGCGGAGCGGCGGCGGCTTGCTAAGGGTGTCCGAGCTCTGGGTCTTTGGACGTTACTTACGTTAAGTGCGCTTATCTCAAGTGTACAGCTTACGTTTTTTTTATTTAATTTTTTTTTATGTTCTGTCCCATCAGCACAATCACACATTTTAAAACGACAAAGACCTTTTGCTTTGCCTAATCAATATTAAAATTCAACGATCACTGTCAGTTCTCATCCTGGTAGTAACAAATGATTGTCATTGTAGGTTGATCTAGAAGTTTCTGTTTGTTTTTTCAAGTTTTTTTTTTTTTTTTTAAATCAATTGTGTTAACGGTGGCAAAGAACTCAATCTTTCCATTGAGATGGTTGTGAGAAATACAGCATGTATTTATTGCACTTTTGTGATTTGGGTTTGTTGTCTTTCTTTTCTTGTGAGACTCCTAAAAGCTGTGAATGTTTTTTTTTTTTTTTTTTTCATCGACACTACTGTCAAAGCAGAATTGTACATATGTCACCAGCACAAGATTGTTTTGTAGTTTCACAACAAATATAAAAATGTGCTTTTCTTCTACTCGTCAGAGCCATCTCATTGTGTGTGTGTGTGTGTGTGTGTGTGTGTGTGTGTGTGGGGGATGTATTGGGGCCTCTGCTTCCTCAAATAAATACAATAATCTTGAATGCAACACGCATGAGCTGAAGATGAACCCTTGTGTAAGTATATGCTGTAGCAGACTGAGGCTCATACAGTGGGTCTGTAACTGTCACACTAGTTAAGTTGTCCATGATGGCAAAGGACCAACTAAGGATAAAATACTAAATGTAGAGGGTGTGTTTCTAATGTGTGACTTGTATATAATAGCAGTTTGTGTCCACTTGAGGGCAGTGTTTCCACACAAGTAGCTTCACACCATGGGGTTCTATGTAAGGTAGGTCTTGGCAGAGAATGTATTAAGTCGAGAAATAATGTACTGCAATAATAATACACCTCCATGACAACTCAGTCACACATTTCTGCCCTGGACCCCGAGCTAATTCAATTCAGCTGTCTGTCTGTGTCGTTAACTTCTGCTCCTTTCTAGTTAGTGTGTATTTGGTTGCAGGTACACTCTGAAGTAGAACGCACAGTGTATGTGTCCTTTATGACTGTAGACTCTTACCTTAAGGTGTGTGTGCAAATGAAGGTACTACAAGAGGGTGTGTGTGTGTGTGTGTATGTGTGTGTATGTGTGTGTGTCCCGCTCTAGTAAGGCCTACGGCAGAACAAGGCTGATTCTGTTGTACTTGAGGAGTGAAAAGCATCCCCACCTTTATCAGTTCAAATTCTAATTTATTACTACTATGCCAGCAGGTTATCAGTCAGTTTTACATCAATAACAACCTCTTATGAAAAACATTTTATCACAAAGGCCTTCTTTTACACAAAACTAGAGTTCTTCCAAGACTCACAAACAAACAGTCATGTACATACAAACACGGATATATACACACACACACACACACACACACACACACACACACACACACACACACACGCCATTTCTTTTTGTGATGTCGGGGTCGGAGGCTCTCACTGGGGGTCCGGCGTCTTTTTGGGGGAAGGTGCTGTTGTCACGACGACAGTGGACACGGACTTCGGAGATCCAGTGGCCGTCCTCTGTTGCAGCTGTTGAGCAGGAAGGGTCTGTATGCGCACCTACACACACACACAATAAATTCACACACGCGTGGTGGTTAGGTGTTGGTGCGTGAACATAGCCTGACTAGCCTTGCTAGTGTCATTTCTGTATGTGTGTATGTACCTGTGTAGCCTGCCCTTGCTGCTGTAGTTGCTGTGCAGTGTGTGTGTGTGTGTGTGTGTGTGTGTGTGTGTGTGTATACCTGTGTAGCCTGCCCTTGCTGCTGTAGTTGCTGTGCAGTGTGTGTGTGTGTGTGTGTATACCTGTGTAGCCTGCCCTTGCTGCTGTAGTTGCTGTGCAGTGTGTGTGTGTGTATGTGTATGTATACCCGTGTAGCCTGCCCTTGCTGCTGTAGTTGCTGTGCAGTGTGTGTGTGTGTGTTTATGTAGACCTTTGTAGCCTGCTGGAGCTGCTGTGCAGTGTGTGTGTGTGTGTGTGTGTGTGTGTGTACCAGTGTAGCCTGCCCTTAATGCTGGAGCTGCTGTGTGAGTGAGTGTGTGTGTGTGTGTGTGAGTGTGAGAGTGTGTGTCTACCTGTGTAGCCTGCCCTTGCTGCTGGAGCTGCTGTGTGAGGGAGTGTGTGTGTGTGTGTGAGTGTGTGTGTGTGTGTCTACCTGTGTAGCCTGCCCTTGCTGCTGGAGCTGCTGTAGTTGCTGTGCGGTGACGAAGCTGACGGGTTTGTTCCCAGCAATGAGTTTGGTGCCAGCAGGCATGGTGGTGAGGATGATGTTCCTGCCCAGAGTACTGATGCTGCAGAGAGAGGGAGAATGGAAATGGACAAGAGAGGGAGGGAGTGAAAGAGAGAGGTAGAGCAGAGAGAGAGAGAGAGAGAGGGAGGGAGTGAGAGGAGGGCAAAACAATCGGAGAATAGACAGATTAAATGAGAGGGTGAGGGAGGAATAGATGGAACAGAGAGAAGAGTGCATATTCCTCTCAGTACAACTTCACCCATGCAGCACAGATGATATCTATGAAGATGAACGAACGAACGGACGAACGAACACACACACACACACACACACACACACACACACACACACACACACACACGCACTCTCTTAAACACACAAACTTCATTACCCTCTCTTCATTTACAGTCTGAAGGCTTTCCAGATCCAATACAAAGAGTCGTCTAGACTACAGACACAATTCCCCAATCACAACAAACAAGATTTTATCTCTCACACACACACACACACACACACACACACACACACACACACCAGAATTCAAACTAAAAGCTTTACTTGGTGCTGATGTTGCCCTTGAGTATGGGCGTGGTCATGACACTCTTGCTCTTCAGTGGTTGGCTGAGAACAGAGAGGGGCACGGTGATGCGAGCAGGAAGCTTCCCCTGGAGACACAAACAGGAAAAGAAATTCATGGAGGCGGGATTCACTCAAAACCTACGCTCTCTCTCACACACACACAAACACAAACACACAAACAAACAAACAAACACTTAATGGAGGGGGGGATTCACTGTTGACACACTCAAAACCTACGCTCGCATACACACAGAGGAACATTGGCATGACCAAAACAAGAAATGTACACCTCACATTAAAGGCACAATATGCAACAATTATGCTTCAGGATTAGGGTTAGGATAAGCAGTTTAACCTTAAAATAACAGCTTAAAAAAAATTGGGGCGCTACAATGATAATTTAATATGGAGAATTGCGTCCGTGCCAATGGCATAGCAGGGTCGATAGGCATATAACTGCCTTCTGTAGTTTTGCCTGCCGATGCCCGCCGACCTGACTTTGATTACCTTCTGCCGATCTAGTAAGTAGCTTATTTGCCGTCTTGCTTAGTCTTGTGTTGCACATGATTGATGTTTGACTGTGTAAGGACAGTCGTTGAGTAATTAGTTTGTCATAATGTCAAAGTCAGCACATTTCAAGAGATTTCGTTAGTTTTAGCTGCTAGCATACCTTTAGCGAATACCTATTAATCCTTAATGCACCTTTAAATTCATTAATTTAGGGTGGATAATTGAATAGCTTACACCAAGAATGTTTTGGTACAATTGGTTTAGTAGTACTTCCTGAGGTGTAGGTCTAAACATATGGAGCACACAGGTGATAATTGAAACATGTACCACACACACACACACACACACTTACTGCTTGTGTGCTGACCACTGTGGCGGTGATCGGTGTCTGCCGCACAGTAGTGGTTCCCAATGACAGAGGAGTTGCCGTGACACCAGTAACCACACTCTTGGCCCCTCCCACCACCGAGCTGGTAGCTATGGTGACGGTGGTGGGTTTCCCTGCGACAGAAACCGCAGCGGTGGTGCTGGTCGACGCGGAGACGGTGATGCTCTGCGTGCCGGGCACCACGGTGGTGCCAGGCTTCTGGGGCGTGATGACACCCAGTCCTGGCATGATGCGGATGGTGGTGCCCGCCTTCATGCCGCCGCCGTCGGCCGAGGACGTGGCGGGGCTGACCATGGTGGCGTAGCTCCGCCCCTTCTGCTCGCTCGCCATGGTGACCGCCAGCGCCGGCATGAGGCGGATGCCGCCCGCGTCCGAGGAGCCCTTCACGCCCACCTTGGTGTCCACGGGGCCGGTGGCCGAGTGCGGCGTGACGTGCAGCGTGGCGGAGAGGCCCTTGCCGCCGGCGATGCCGCCCGTGGCCGAGGCGAGCATGTCCGACGTGAGCTTGACGGTGGCCATGTTGGACTTGGTGAGCGTGGCCATCATGTCGGGCGTGATGCGCAGCACCGTCTGGCCCTTGGCGTCCGTGGTGATGGAGGAGGGGGGCAGGCGGAGCACGTCTTTGCCCTGGATACGCAGGTTGGTGGCCGTCAGCGGGATGCCAGCCCCCGTCTGGGTCTTCATGCCCAGCTGCCCCGTGATGGCCATCTACACACGGGGGGAGAGGGGGAGGGAGAGATTGAAGAAAGACAAGGAGTAAGAGAGAAAGAAAGAGTTGAATACGTTTGCAGAAGTGGACCAGTCTGTGTGCTGATGGTGTGCCGGCTTAAGCATGGCAGGAGAAGAGCTTTTTAGTATTGTGTGTGTGTGTGTGTGTGTGTGTGTGTGTGAGAATACCTGTTCAAGACAGAAAAACTGTGTGTGTGTGTGTGTGTGTGTGTGTGTGTGTGTGTGTGTGTGTGTGTGTGTCTTTTGTTCATGAGTAATTCTATCATTGTAGGTTTGTATGAATGAAAAGACTGGTGTGTGTGTGTGTGTGTGTGTGTGTGTGTGTGTGTGATTTTAACAGTGTGTGTGTGCATACCTGTTTGAGGAACGCAGATGAGTTGACTGTCTGGGCGGGGCTTCCAGGCCTGCTGCTGAGAGGTTTGGTTGCCGTGACGGCAGTTGCTAGGCCGGTGACGGTGAGTGTGGTTTGGCCACGACTCGTCTGCACCTGAACAGGACTACCAGCAGCCTGGGTCCTAACCGGGAGACTCACAACAGTCTGAAACACACACACATTAAAACACAGTAAGAACACAAGCAAAGTGAAGCACACACACACACACACACACACACACACACACACACACACTGTAAGAACACAAGCAAAGTAGTACTTTAAAGCGCACACACACACACACACACAGTAAGATCACAAGCAAAAGAATACGTGACACACACACACACACACACACACACACACACGGAACCTATTTTCCAAAACGTCAACGTTGCAGCCTTCAGTAGGATAAATTGATATCCCAACACTACCTTTACCCAACCAATAAGCAAGTATAATCAAAGGGTCTCCAGGTAACCTCATAGAGGTGGTGGTGACTGGATGCCATGTGGTGACTGGATGCCATGTGGTACCTGAGTGATGCTGTCAAGCTAAAAAGGCACCGGATGCCAAAAAGAGCCCGGGTGACGTAATGTTGACTTTCGAACGCCTCTTGAGTGACAGTTTCTATGCCAACGTTAGCATTACGTAATCGGGTCACCACGTATGCCGGGCGCTTATTAGCTTTAAGTCTCAGAGTCGTTCGAAAGCCATCAGCTACTTTTTAGTCGCTTAATATTGTGCCTTAACGGACACTACGCACCCGGACACTTTTTAGCTATCAGTCAGAGAGTCTCAAGAGTTGTTCGAAAGCCATCAGGTACTTTTTACACGCTTAATATTGGCTGCCGGTCTTTTGTAAGTAAGCACACATCAACAGGTTTCGCGTGCTAGCATCTATATTGCTAATAACAATTCCTCCTTTTGTGCGACAATATTAAGCGACTAAAACGTAGCTGATGGCTTTCGAACTACTCTTGAGACTCTCTGACTGATAGCCAAAAAGTGTCGGGGTGCCTTAACGGACACTACGCACCCGGACACTTTTTAGCTATCAGTCAGAGAGTCTCAAGAGTTGTTCGAAAGCCAAAGCAAAGTACAATGCAAGATGCTCTGAAGTAAATCGCGTTAGGGTGACGTATTGGCGTTGGCATAGCAACTGTCACTCAAGAGTCGTTCGAAAGTTAACATTACATCACCCGGGCTCTTTTAGGCATCCGGTGCCTTTTTAGCTTGACAGTGCCACGCGCGTACCTGAGTGATGCCATGTGGTGCCACGCGCGTACCTGAGTGATGCCATGTGGTGCCACGCGCGTACCTGAGTGATGCCATGAGGTGCCACGCGTACCTGAGTGATGCCATGAGGTGCCACGCGTACCTGAGTGATGCCATGAGGTGCCACGCGTACCTGAGTGATGCCATGAGGTGCCACGCGTACCTGAGTGATGCCATGAGGTGCCACGCGCGTACCTGAGTGATGCCATGAGGTGCCACGCGTACCTGAGTGATGCCATGAGGTGTGAGGCCCTTGCTGCGTGCCATGGTGACGGGCAGCCTGATGTGCTGCGGAGCGGAGTGCACCAGTGTGGGCGTCTGCTGCTGCTGCTGCTGCTGCTGGCCAGCCTGAGCCGTCACCACGCGCACCTGGGGCAGAGAGCTGGCGCTGGGGTGGGTCACCACTCGAGCCCCAGGCTGCGTGGAGGCCTGCAAGGAGGCCTGAGCTCCAGCGGGACCGGCCGAGAGGAGGGTACCCAGCTGAGGCATGGAGGGGGGAGACACCAGCAGAACACTACAGAGAGAGAGAGAGAGGGATGAGAGAGAGGAGGAAAGAGAGGGATGAGAGAAGAGAGGGACGAGAGAGAGAGGATAGGGGAGGGATGAGGGGAGGAGAGGGATGAGAGAAGAGAGGGACGAGAGAGAGAGGATAGGGGAGGGATGAGGGGATGGAGGGAGGAAAGAGAGGGATGAGAGAAGGGAGGGACGAGAGAGAGAGGATAGGGGAGGGATGAGGGGAGGGAGGGATGAAAGAGAGAGAGCGAGAGGGAGGAAGGAGTGGAGGGAGGAAAGATAAGTGGGGGAGAGACAAGAGGAGGGGGATAGAGAGAGAAAGACATAGTATGGAGTTTTTGTCTAAAACTAGCGAGCTAATAAGGTCATGGCCAACAACAGCACTGTGTGTGCGTGTTTGTGTGTGTGTGTGTGTGTGTGTGTGTGTGTGTGTGTGTGTGTGTGTGTGTGTGTGTGCGCTCACGCTCACCTGGGGCTGGTCTTCACGGTGTTTGGGATGCCAGCCTTGGTAGGGGTGGAGGAGGGGAGGGGAGATTTAGGCGTGTTGGACGGGGTAGTGGGGGGAGGGGGCAGGGCACTGGCTCCACCCTCACCACTGACACTCTGGCCGGCCTCTGGAGTCCCCGGGGTCTTAATGCCCCCCTCTTTACCCACACCCTTCTGCAGAGGACACAGACAAACACACACACACACACACACACACACACACACACACACACACACACACACACACACACACACACACACACACACACACACACATTAATTATAACCACCATCATCTGTGATAACACACCTGTGAGTGCTGAGGCGGAGGAAGTAAGATAGATTAGTGTGTGTGTGTGTGTGTGTGTGTGTGAGAGAGACACTCACAGGTTTTGTGGCTGGTTTGGGTTTCTGCTGTAGAGCTTTCTTAGCTTTAGCTGCTGCTGCCTGGGCCTGATGGATTCGCTCTGAAAAAGGAACAAAACTGTCAGTTCAAACACACACACACACACACACACACACCTATATGTCTGGCTCCAGATGGCAACTAAATGGTTGCCAATGCGTCTACATATTTGGTTTTGTGAGCATTTCTTTTCACATCTGTCACCAGAGGTGATCATCCGCCAGGCTAGGCTTAGCTAAGAGTAACTACATATGCTAAGCTAAGTGTAACTTTAAATTGTTGCTAACTTCAGTAGTACACTCATTTTAGAGTTTTCATCTATATCTCACGGTTATCGTTGCCCCTCAAGCAAACATGCACGCACGCACGCGGCTATCTTGGCCAATCAGAGCTGCAAACGCAAGGCAGCAATAAGACTAACCAAACTCCTCTTGGCTGCGGTCCCGGTGCAGGTAGATCCACAGCTTCCTGCCTATGTCGTACTTCACACACGGGTCCTTCTCATAGTGGAGTCTGTCTAGCGCACCGCTCACCACAGTATTCACCTGTACACACACACACACACGCACACACACACACACACACGCACACACGCACACACGCACACACGCACACACGCACGCACACAGAGTTTACAAATAAGATCAGGAAGTGATCTGAAATCGTATTGAACTGGTTGTCTTTGACCAAGCGAGTCATAACAGGACATCTGTTCTGAAATGCTAAACTAGACAGGCAGTATTACGCAGCACAGACGAACTCAAGGCAGACTGTATTGAGGGTGTATATGATTCTGTCTCTTATCCACAGAGTGTATGTGTTGAATGCATTTTGAGTATGTGCAGAGTGTGCCTTGAGTTTGTGTGTGTGTGTGTGTGTCTGTTTGTGTGTGTGTGTCCATGCATGTGTGAGAGAGATACCTGTGCACTGGTGACATCAGGGGCGAGGAACTGGGAGTCCTTGAGGAGTTCACAAATCTCTGCACGAGTGCCCTCTCCATTGGGCAGCCTGGCTGCAGCATCCCGCACTGAGGAGAGAACACACACACACACACACACACACACACACACACACACACACACACACACACACACACACACACACACACACACACACACACACACACACACACACACACACACAATTAGCTCCATCTGCCTCACTAAAGGAAATGTTTCATCCTCTCACTTAAAGCTCTTCATACATAAAATAATCCCAAATCATTCAAATCCATTTCATGACTATGTTTAGATCAAGATCTTCAGTGTACACAGATTACAGATTCCTCCTGCTTTTCTAACCCAGTCCCAGTTCCCCCACAGACGTGCTCACCCAGGGAGAGTATGGTGACGTAGGCGGGTCGGGCTGATCTAAGCAGGGAGTGCTCGCGGGCCTTGTTCAGCGACGTCTCCTTGTCGAAGACTCCTTTCACGGGCCCCACCACCGACTCGAAGCCGTGCATGCTGTAGGTGAAGGCTTTATGCGGCTGGTCGTAGCGCTGCTGCTCCTGAGGGGGGGGACAGACAAGGGACAGCGGGTCAAAGGTCACTCAGATTAATGTAAACACGGGTTAAAGGTACAGTCCGTGATTCTAATCCTGTATACTTTTTGTTAGATTAAGTGAATTACTCCGCACGGTCCTCTAGCTGTTTGCACACAGTCCCGTCTCAAACATAGTGGCTTGGGGCGAGCCATGAACAATCCCAGCCAATCAGCACGGTGCTTCAGCAGCATGGCATGGAGGGGAGTAACATGATTGGCTGCGGAGCTCAAATATCAAGAGCCTTTTGGAAACCAAAGCCGAATCATGGGAGTGCATCTCTAAAGGGAAAGGGAAGCCGAATCATGGAGTGCATTTTTAAAGGGAAAGGGAAGCCGAATTGTGGAGTGCATCTCTAAAGGGTAAGGGAAGCCGAGTCGTTGAGTGCATCTTTTAAAGGGTAGGGGAGGCGAATTGTGGAGTGCACCTTTAAAGGGAAAGGGAAGCCGAATCATGGCGTGCACCTTTAAAGGGAAAGGGAAAAGGAAGCCGAATCATGGAGTGCATCTTTAAAGGGTTAGGGAAGCCGAATCGTGGAGTGCATCTTTTAAGGTAAGCGGTTCTTTCAGACTCTACTGGCTGTAGAAAGAGAGACGAAGCAAGAAGACCGACCTGCTCCTGGAAGATGAGCCTCTCCTCTCCTGTGCTCGGTCGCACCACGTAATCGGTCCAGCTACACATGGGGGAGACAGAGGGTCACTGTACAGTACACTGATACACAACTAAAACACAGAGTCAATTATAAAACTCATCCTTTAACTGTCCTTAACATAACTGTATTCTTTAATTCTGTCAGCTGGGGTCAACTGGGGTTAGCAAGGTTAGCTGGGGTTAGCAGGGTTCACTGGGCTAAGATGGGTTAGCTGGGGTCAGCTGGGCTAAAATGGGTTAGGATGGGTTAGCAGGGTTAAGATGGGTTAGCAGGGGTTAGCAGGGTTAAGATGGGTTAGCTGGGGTCAGCTGGGCTAAAATGGTTAGCAGGGTTAAGATGGGTTAGCAGGGTTAAGATGGGTTAGCAGGGTTAAGATGGGTTAGCTGGGGTCAGATGGGCTAAGAGGGGTTAGCAGGGTTAAGATGGGTTAGCAGGGTTAAGATGGGTTAGCTGGGGTCAGATGGGCTAAGAGGGGTTAGCAGGGTTAAGATGGGTTAGCAGGGTTAAGATGGGTTAGCTGGGGTCAGATGGGCTAAGAGGGGTTAGCAGGGTTAAGATGGGTTAGCAGGGTTAAGAGGGGTTAGCAGGGTTAAGATGGGTTAGCAGGGTTAAGAGGGGTTAGCAGGGTTAAGAGGGGTTAGCAGGGTTAAGATGGGTTAGCAGGGTTAAGATGGGTTAGCAGGGTTAAGATGGGTTAGCAGGGTTAAGATGGGTTAGCTGGGGTCAGATGGGCTAAGAGGGGTTAGCAGGGGTTAGCAGGGGTTGACAGGGTTCATATGGGTTAGCCGTGGACAGTTCCGCCGCCGCTACTCTCTTACAGCAGCCAGACAGGAAGTCTCACATGACTAGTGACCAAGATAGCGACTGACTCAGCAACATATCTGACCCTTGAGCTTCACAGCGTATATAGCTACAAGGGTAGAGGCTTCTTTTCAGCGATTAACTGTGGATGGGAAACACTTACACTCTGGGGGCAGGAGGGGTTCCATCTGCTGCCTCTTCTCCCTCCTTAGAAGACACACACACACACACACACACACACACACACACACACACACACACACACACACACACACACACACACACACACACACACACACACACACACACACACACACACACACACACACACACACACACACACACACACACACACACACACACACACGTTAAAAAGTTCCTCTGATAACTGCTTCCAAAACAGTCTGTACCATTCAGTCTTAGATTAGATTATAAGTATTCATCTCCTCATTACTGACTAAAGGTGAGGAAACTGGTGTACTCCAAGATGGCCAACAACCTTTACAGTTTGCACAGACTTCACTTGAATGAACATGCAACAGAAACAGCCTGTACCTTGCTGGTCACATGGTCCTTGGACTCCAGCCAGAGCTGACACAACGCACTCAAGTCCTTCTCCCCATCCTGCACTGGGGCTGAACACACGCACATGCACACACCAGATAATCATTAGTAGTCATATTAGTGTCACTTCAACAGTATATCATTTTCTAATCTTTGATTTCTCATTTCTTTCTAAGTTCTCTAAAGTCTGTGTTGGTGCCACGTGGTTGACAAAACAGCACACCGTAGACAGGAAGGCAGTTTAGACCTGAAAAGTCACATGGAAAGTAGGTTACTTTGTCATTTGAACACATGAGGATGGGCGGAGGTACATGTTGTACTTCAGCCCACCATCAGGGGTGCTAGACCTGTGGTTGCTACACTTTCTCGAGACAACACAGTTATAGTCATTATAACTGACGGACACAGTGATGGGAGACAGTGATAGAGACAGAGACAGAGACAGAGACAGAGTGACAGAGACAGAGTGACGGACACAGTGATGGACACAGTGATGGACACAGTGAGACAGTGACAGAGAGACAGAGACAGTGATGGAGACAGTGAGACAGTGACAGAGAGACAGAGACAGTGATGGAGACAGTGAGACAGTGACAGAGAGACAGAGACAGTGATGGACACAGTGATGGACACAGTGATGGACACAGTGATGGAGACAGTGAGACAGAGACAGAGAGACAGAGACAGTGATGGAGACAGTGAGAGACAGAGACAGAGACAGTGATGGAGACTGTGATGGAGACAGTGACAGAGACAGATAGAGAGACAGTGATGGAGACCTTGATGGAGACAGTGATAGAGACAGAGAGAGAGAGAGAGACAGTGATAGAGACAGAGACAGTGATAGAGACAGTGACAGTGATAGAGACATGACTATGCTATACTCAGCCGCAATGTTCCCTCACCTAGCCACTTCCACTGCTGCGAGTGCTCATGGAACTCCACAAACGGAGAGAAGCCGCTGGGTAAGCCGATCACTCCAGCTGCACAGGGAGGGAAATCAGCCAATTAATCAACTTATCAATGTAATAATGAAATCAGTTAATTTAAATACATTCATTAATAATGAATTTCTATGAAAAATACCCTCAGAAATATAGACACTACAGAGAGACAGACAAGCACAGAGACAGACAGTCTTCCAGACACTCACACACACACAGAAACAGACAGACAGACAGGCAGACAGACAGAAACAGACAGACAGACAAACACACACACACAGAAACAGACAGACAGACAGACAGACAAAACACACACACACACACACACACACACACACACAGGCAGACACACACACAGACAGACAGATAGACAGACAGACAAAACAGACAGACAGGCAGACACACACACAGAAACAGACAGACAGACAGACAGACAGACAGACAAACAGACAGACAGGCAGACACACACACAGACAGGCAAGCAGACAGACAGACAGACAAACAGACAGACAGGCAGACACACACACAGACAGGCAGGCAGACAGACACAACGCCTCAGCCTGAGCAGTATTGTGGTTATGTCAGCAGCTGTAAGCGAAAGGGAAATGAGGAGAGTGCAGAGGAGCCTTCCTCACTCACGTTTGCTCTCTCCTGCCAGGAAGTGCAGTGCTGGCTGGGTCAGCTCAGACCAGCAGGGGGCGAGAGAGAACCAGGGGTTGAGTGTGCTGGCCGGAGACGTTTGCCACTGCTGAATACGTTCCTCCAACTGGTTCACACACATACACACCACACATCACACACACACACACACACACACACACACACACACCACACATAATTACACACTGAAGCACCAACAATGCCAACAACAGAGAAAAACATTGCAATAATCATAACCACACTGCATCGCATCAACAGTAATGAAAATGACAGAGCTGGTAATAACAGCATTGCTAACAGTAATAGAGTTAGTAATAACTGTTAGGATGACAGAGCAGGAGTCAAAGTGACCGTGTCAGAACTGATAACCTTAATAACGTTAGTAATAACTGTATTGATTATATTGATAACAGAGCAGGAGTCACAGTGACCGTGTTAGAACTGATAACCTTAATAACGTTAGTAATAACTGTATTGATTGTATTGATGACAGAGCAGGAGTCACAGTGCCCGTGTTAGAACTGATAACCTTAATAACGTTAGTAATAACTGTATTGATTGTATTGATGACAGAGCAGGAGTCACAGTGACTGTGTCAGTACTGATAACCTTAATAATGTTAGTTATAACTGTATTGATTGTATTGATGACAGAGCAGGAGTCACAGTGACTGTGTCAGTACTGATAACCTTAATAACGTTAGTAATAACTGTATTGATTATATTGATGCCAGAGCAGGAGTCACAGTGACCGTGTCAGTACTGATAACCTTAATAACATTAGTAATAACTGTATTGATTATATTGAGGACAGTACTGATAGTTGTGCTCACCAGTGCGGAGGTGGCCAGGCTCTCCGGTCTCAGGATGTTCTCCAGCAGGTGGAAGAAGCTGACGGCGATCTCCTCCACCGCAGCTGGACTGCTCTGGTACTCCTCCATAGGCCTGAACACAGGGGAGCACACCAGAGGGGAGACAGGAGGAGTGAGGAGGAGCAGAGTGTAGGGGGAGAAAGGAGAGAGAGCAAAAGATTTAGAGAGAGAGAGACAAAGAAGGAGAGAGAGAGAAAAGTGCAAAAGAGAGAGAGAGACAAAGGAAGAGAGAGAGAGAAAAGTGCAAAAGAGAGAGAGAGACAAAGGAAGAGAGAGAGAGAAAAGTGCAAAAGAAAGAGGGAGAGAGAGAAAAGTGCAAAAGAGAGAGAGAGACAAAGAAGGAGAGAGAGAGAAAAGTGCAAAAGAGAGAGAGAGACAAAGGAAGAGAGAGAGAGAAAAGTGCAAAAGAAAGAGGGAGAGAGAGAAAAGTGCAAAATAAAAAGAGAGAGAGAGAGAAAAGTGCAAAAGAAAGAGGGAGAGAGAGAAAAGTGCAAAAGAAAGAGGGAGAGAGAGTGAAAAGTGCAAATAGGGAGAGAAAAAGAGAGAGGAAGAAAGGGGTTAGAGCGGGGTGGGATGGCATGCAGATGAAAAGAACATAAGAAAGAAAGGACAACATAAAAGAACCAGGTTTGAGAGTGGAAAAGAAAGGTAAGGGATTTTATTCTCTAAATGGCTTTTCATAAATAAGAATTAGTCTAGGAGCAAACTGTGGCCTGTTTGGTGCTGTTGACGCAAGCGGAACCTCAGCAGCACCCCCAGAGCAGAGGTGAGTTGAGCACTGGGTCATTGGGAGAGAGTGGACGTACAAATGTTTTCATCTGCATGTCATGACGTGGTGCTACTGGTGACTGGAGATATACTGACGGGACTCCCAGAGACGGTGGTCAGGGTTGGAGAGAACCGGGTGTGTCAAATGCAAGAGCAGTGATCACTAGACTGTATGAATGGGGAGTGATGAGATAATGGAGATATTTACAGACACAGAGACAGACAGACAGACGGACAGACGGCCAGACACAGAGATGGACAGACAGACAGACGGACAGACACAGAGATGGACAGACAGACGGACAGACAGACACAGAGATGGACAGACAGACGGACAGACAGACAGACACAGAGATGGACAGACAGACGGACACAGAGATGGACAGACAGACGGACAAACACAGAGATGGACAGACAGACGGAGAGACAGCGACAGACAGACAGACAGAAAGACAGACAGACAGACAGACAGAGAGACAGACACAGACACAGAGACAGACGGACAGGCACAGAGATGGACAGACGGACGGACAGACACAGAGATGGACAGACGGTCAGACTCACTCCTCCTTGACGGTGGGCAGGGGTGCAGTGTGGGTGTCGTTGAGGCTGGGGGCGGTGCTGGCGGTGGAGGGCATGATCAGCTCAGACGGGTCCTCTGCCTCCATCTTGATGGTGGGCCTCATCTTCCTCCTCTTCCTCTCCTCTCGCGCTCGCTTCTTGGGCAGCGACAGGTCGAACAGAGCTGATGGAAAGGGTCCTCACAGTCAAAATCACACGACACACACTAACTCAACACAGGCTGATCACAGGTCAAACAGGGCTGATGGGAAGGGTCATATCAGTCACTCACACTTCACAGTAACTCTAAACAGGCTGATCACAGACTGCTAACGCCATACAGACTGTAAACACCACACAGACTGACCCCACATAGAAAGCTCACTCTTACCCATGGCTGAGCCCTTCCTGCCGATGTTGACCCGAGACATGATGTCCCCCAGGTGAAGCTCACGGGTCATGAGGTCAGGGTGATCCTGAAACAACACAACATGCACAACGTGTGTTTACACTCTCTGACTTGCATGGCAGAAATCTCACACACATACACCAAATTTCAAGAGCATGGACTCAGTGGTCTTGTCACATCACAAGATGGAGGTTCACACACTCTTACCTGGTAAAAATAGACAACACACACACACACACACACATTCAGTGTGTGTGTGTGCGTGTGCAGAAGTGGACACTTACTGGTTGGTGTTTTCTCTTCTCTCGATGCCTTCTCAGCAGAGCTCTCAAATCCTTCTCTCCCAACTCCACTTTATCTAGAAACAAGAACACATCCCATAAACAATAGAAACAGAATAAACAACATCAACATGCCAACCACTTCGTTATGTTCACAGTTCTTTCTGGACTCTCCACTTTGCACTATTGTTTGTATATACTTTAAGATTTTGTTGACCATTGCACTGTTGTATTGTATTGTTTTCCACTGCTGTATTGTTTTGCACTGTTGTATTGTTTTGTGTTGTGATGCATATTTGTGTAATATGTGTAAGCACACTGAGAGCCACTGCACCAAGACAAATTCCTTGTTTGTGCAAACTAACTTGGCCAATTAAAGCTGATTCTGATTCAGATTCTTTCACATTTAGTGCAGTGTGAGAGTTAATCGCTCTGCTAGCCATCTGGAAACAGCTGTGAGTGAGGAGTGAGAGAGGGTGACTGACCTCTAGTCTTCATGTCCTGAGTAGAGAGGCTGGGCACGACCTTCAGAGGGACGGAGAGGGGAGGGGACGAGGGGGACGGGGGGCTCCGCAGCCAGGGGCCCACTACACACACACACACACACACACACACACACACACACACACACACACATATATATATATATATAAATATGTCAATACTATTTCTGCTAATACACTCAGCTTGTGATCACTTCCCAGAATCCAATCATGTTCCTTTTCACAAACCAGACTCCATCACCACTCATTCTTTCACCGGTTCCTTATACCTATAGACATGCAACAGCATCCATTTCCAAAATACACCGACCTTTATTCTATCAACCCCTCCCTCAGCCCTTCTCTACATCACTCCTTCATTCTTCCAATCCCTCCTTCAGTGCTACTCTATATCACTCCTTCATTCTCCCTCTCTCCTATCTGTTTGGTAAGATCCAAACTATCGCTCATCCTTCTGCTCCTCCGCTCTCTTCCTTGATATGGCGTCTTTTGTTAATGGTGCCATTCAAACTGATCAAGTTGAATTGAATCCTCCCTCCTTCGGGCCCTTCTTCCACTCAGACTCACCGTCGTCGTCGTCGTCGGATGAGGGGTTGCTGTCTCCGGCGTCGCACTCGCTCCTCACCTCCCTCAGGATGCGCTCCACGCGCCTCCTCACCTTCCGGTCCCGAGCCTCGGCCGGGTCAGGGACGCTGCTGCGCCTCCTCAGGGCCAGCTCAGGACCGCCCCGCGCGGCCAGATCCAGCAGCTCCTACAGCACAAGGGGGAGGGATGAGAGGGGAAGTAGTGACAGATCACACACACAGTCACACAGTCACACAGTCACACAGTCACACAGTCACACAGTCACACACTCTCACACACGCACACTCTCACACACACACGCACATGCACACACACACGCTGCCTTTACCTTCCTGGAGACGAGGATCTGGTTGAGGAGCTTGTGGTAGTACTGCTGAAGAGAGTAGAGCTGCCTCCTGCGCTGGGACTTGGCACACAGCTGCCTGTACTTCACCACCTCTGGATTAAAGTAGCCATCTGACACACACACGAGAGAGGAGGGGAGCATTTACACACACACACACACACACACACACACACACACACACAGAGACACAGACAGACAGACAGACAGACAGACAGACAGACAGACAGACCGACAGACCGACAGACAGACGAATCACAAAGTTCACCAAGTCATACCTTCACCTTCACATAACATAACTTCACATGTCCAACAGCTGCCTAGACCTCTAAGTCACATTACATTATTTACACTAAAGCATGATCTCTAACTGAAGACAAATTAGAGATAGTCCGAGACAGAGAGAGACACACTAGATGAAGTAAAGACAAGAGAGAGTAGGCATTCAGACAGACTGAGAGAAGGTGGCTGGGAGAGGGAGAGGATGAGAGGGAGGTAGGAGAGAGGGTGAGAGGAAAGGGGGGTAGAGAGAGAGGGAGAGGGAGAAGAAGGAGAGGGAGAGGGGTACCTCTGAAGAGCTTCTGGGCGAGATGCAGGGGGTTGCCAAAACAGAAGTTTTGGGTGTTAAAGATGGCGCTGACGGTGCGTTCCTGTTCGGCAGTGTTGTCGTCAGGGAAGCGAGGGAGGAATTGAGAGAGATGCTCCCTCTGGGCGTCCGTCAGGACTTCAGTCCATGTGCTCTCACTCAACACTGAGAAGAAGATGTCAGGCTGCACACACACACACACACACACACACACACACACACACACACACAAACACACAAACACAAAATCAGCAAACATTCACGTGGCTTTAACCAAGTCTTCATAACTTTCAGCGTCACTGTGTGAATTCATGCCACTTCTTGTCAATCCTTCATGTCATCAAAGAGGAACATTAAAACTCAGAAACACACGACCCATTAAAAACTCACATCTTCCAGGAGGTCCTCTGGCAATTGCACACGGCTGTTTCCCAGCATGCACTCCTCCATGATGCCACCATTAGTCTGCGCTCCTCCCGACTCCAGCGGGTCGGTCAGCATGTGGTCCAGGACCTCCATCTCCTGGCTCTCTGGGAGACACAAGCAAACCCCACACAATGGTGCACAGAAGTGATCTCAGTGTAAAGCAAACCCCACACAATGGTGCACAGAAGTGATTTCAGTGTAAAGCAAACCCCACACAATGGTGCACAGGAGTGATCTCAGTGTAAGGTCAATGCTTTCAATGCTTCTTGCTTTCAGAAAGTCTCAGACGTCCTAACTCCTGTCCACACAGATGTTTATTTCGAACATATATTATTTTAAATGTCATATTTGGGTCTAAGTTGTGTGTTGACTGATGGGGATTTAAACTAACAAACCCTTTCGGATGGAGTGTACAAATCTTGAAACAGATGAAGGGGTCTGACTAGTTTATTTAGGAATATATAACTTTATGAGGTCATTATATTTAGGCATAGGCATCACCTCAGTATGCCAATGATGACCAAATGCATGACGCTCAAAATATTCCTTTTAAATAAAGTCTGACAAAGTGCACATTATCTTCTCCTCAGACGCCAAGTGACACCTATATACTACTGGAATCAACCGTATAACACTTTTCCTTGCATCTCGCGAAATTCCCTCTGACTAGCCGAACTCAAGATAATGACAGTTTAACTCATTCAATCACAATGCAATATTAGATAACGGTACGATAACTCATGACATTCTGAATCATGACACTTCCTTGGCTAGCTTCTTGACACTGTTCCTTGTTACTGAACACCTCTAAAACATCTCTATGCATATAAACAAACTACATCATTATTACACTTAGCATATGGATCTGGATAGCCAATACTAATACTTAGTGTACTAATTCCATTGCTTGATTAAGCAATGCAATTTTGCACTTTTTTTAGTTATGTTAGCCAGCTAGCTAGCTTAGCTACTTCACTTACCTCAACCGATACTATCCAACCCTGTTTACACGTGACTGAGGGAATACCGGCACATCATCTTTTTCTGCACATTCTGGAGGCCTAATGTCAGGTTACACAACAGTAGTTTGGACTCAAGTTTAGAGATATTCATTTAATTCCAGTTGTTTGAAGGTAAAATTCTCTCCAATAACAAAAAAAAAAATGCAACTTCCGTTCTTATTACTTCCGGGTCTTCTTCGCCTGGTATTTTCATGCATGCTTAGCATTACTGCCATCTACTGTTTCGATGAGGCAATATTTGCAGCGTCTCATTCTCCTAAAATGGAAACAGCATTCTGCGTGACGTTAGCTTCATCTCCAAAAACATGGGCTATTTATACCGATTTTGGAATGTGTCAAATGTATTCCAGTGTAAACTGTGCTTCAGTGGACTCGAAGTCTTGCTTTCAAACATTAAATAATCTTAGTTTACAGATACGCTTTCAAATGTTTTGGCCTTGCTCGAGCAGACTTTAAAGGTAGGCCTATTAGGCATCTGAGGCACCAATGAAGCCAGTTTATATAGGTGCAGCTTGTGTATTTCTTTTGTATCCTCCCTGATCCTCCAATAACACTGCTACCAAGATCTGTTAAGACTTTACAGACACACTTGCACTCACACCCCACCCACACATCCCCCGACAGTGATCCTGAACATTATGAGACTGTGGAGGAGTGGTTGTCCTCTTATCTACCACTAGGTGGCAGCATAGTTGACTTCTAAGTTACAGATAGAGAGCAAGATTGATTGATTGATTTGAAATATAGACATCCAGTAGTTTATACGAAACATACAGAAACACCCATTCAAACAAGAACTAGAAAATGCATTTCCTGAAGGAAATACCAGTGCATGAAATGCAAAAGTTAGGAAAGGAAGAAGAAAATAAAGAAGAGTGAAAGAAGGAAAGAAGAGTGGAAGAAGGAAAGAAGAAAGGATAGTAGAGTGAAGAAAGGAGAGAAGAGAGGATGAAGGAAAGAATAGTGAAAGAAGGAAAGAAGAAAAGAAAGAAGAGTGAAGAAAGGAAAGAAGAGTGGAAGAAGAAAAGAAAGAAGAGTGAAGAAAAGAAAAGAAGAGTGAAAGAAGGAAATAATAGTTGAAGAAGGAAAGAAGAAAAGGGAAGAGTGAAAGAAGGAAAGAAGAAAGGAGAGTGAAGAAAGGAAAGAAAAGTGAAAGAAGGAAAGAAGAGTGGAAGAAGGAGAGAAGAGTGGAAGAAGGAAAGAAGAGAAAAAGAGAGTGAAAATATTGAAAAAAGGAGATAAAAATGGAGTGAAGAAGAGAGATTGAGTGTGAGAGAAAGTAGACTGAGAGGGATAGAGAGAAAGATGGAGAGAAAAAAAAAGTCGAGAATGGAAGGTGTCTTAATGTTCCTAGTTACAGTTAAATTGAGAGGGACAGAGAAGAGGTTCCTTTGATTTGGCGCAGCTGTCAGTGAAGCACAGGTGCAAGCCAGTTTAAAGACCCTATTATGATGTCATAATGGCCCAATGTAAGTCAATGGGAAAATTTAAATTCGTTTTTATTTAATATCTTAAAAAGTATAAAATTTAGAAAAGTGAAAAATACATAGCATAAGTGTCCTTTACAAGACCTACGCAACAAAGCTTGAATGAAGTTTCTACGTTAAGCGGTTCGGGCTGAATTAATCGCAGAAAAAGGTAAGAAGAAGAAGAAAATGCCTAGGAATAACAATACAGGGCATTTCATGCACTGTAATAACAGAAATACAGCAGTGAAGTGATAGTGTAGCCACTAAAGACAGCTGTCACTGTGATAGAGTGTGTCCCAATGAAGGTAGTGCAAATGCATAGTGATTGACAGGGCAGGAATAATAATTACTGCAAATAATTTGAAATTCGAAATGGAGATAAATATACAAACAAATACAAATTTGAAACGGCTAACATAGCTAGCAACCGCCAGTCCAGTAGTCTAATGACAGAATGTAGGCAGGCATAGCAACAGAGAAGCGGCAGTTCCAATAGTCAACTTCACTCTGCAATTGCTTGGAGGACTTGGACAGCAGTTTGGCCTGGAGGACAAAGACGCCAGCACTACTGACCACATGCAGGCTCACAGGAGCAGAATTACCAGCGCTACTGACCACAGAAGCAAGATTACCAGGACTACTGACCACAGGCTCACAGGAGCAGGATTACGAGGACTACTGACCACAGAAGCAAGATTATCAGCACTACTGACCACAGAAGCAAGATTATCAGCACTACTGACCACAGGCTCACAGGAGCAGGATTACGAGGACTACTGACCACAGAAGCAAGATTATCAGCACTACTGACCACATAAGCAAGATTATCAGCACTACTGACCACAGGCTCACAGGAGCAGGATTACCAGCACTACTGACCACAGGCTCACAGGAGCAGGATTACCAGGACTACTGACCACAGGCTCACAGGAGCAGGATTACCAGCACTACTGACCACAGAAGCAAGATTATCAGCACTACTGACCACAGAAGCAAGATTACCAGCGCTACTGACCACAGGCCCAGGGGCAAGCGAGACTAAACAGATTCTGGCACAGCATGCATAACAACCATCTGTAATTTTGCCTTGTTCATTTTAGTTACACTATGCAGTTCTGCGTCTTTGCTTCTGTCAGCTTTTTCACTGCTGCAGCTTTGCCCATGGAAACACGCAGTAAATATGTTCTCATCTACACCCAACCAAGAGTTCCGTTCTAGTCACCCTCTTTGTGTCTATCTCAGCTTTTCTTATTGCATTCTGGTCTTTTGTAATGAAAGAAAACAGATGACGATGATTGTGGTAGTAGTTGTAATATTAGCCGATAGATCTGTAGTAGATTAGAAGGAGACAATCTTGCCATCCTTTTGAAGGCCCAAGCCATATGTGTGTGTGTGTGTGTGTGTGTGTGTGTGTGTGTGTGTGTGTGTGTGTGTGGTGCAGGCCAATTACAAAACACTCAAGGTTACATGGAGAGATATTTGCATTTTCATCTCATCCAAAGTTTGTGTGGGTGGGTTTCAATGTGTGTATGCACCTGTGTTGTGTGTTTCAATGAAGTGTGTTTTTGAGTATATGTGTGTGTGTGTTTGTGTGTGTGTGTCTGTTTGTGTGTGTGTGTCTGTTTGAGTGTGTGCACGAGTGTGTGTGTGTGTGTGTATGTGGTGGTGGGGTGCAGAAAGAGTGGTTGAAGGATGATTGAGACAGAGGTGAGTCATGACTAGAGGATCCTGATGAATGAGATAGAGAGAGAGAGTGTGTGTGTGTGTGTGTGTGTGTGTGTGTGTGTGTGTGTGTGTGTGTGTGTGTGTGTGTGTGTGTGTGTGTGTGAGGGTGCATGAATGAGACGACAGAGATGTGTGAAAGGAGGAAGATGAAAGGATGTTCATCTGTGTGATTGGGTGTGTGGGAGGGGGAGAGAGAGGGAGTGAAAAAGAGAGGGAAAGAAGGAAGAATGGAGGGGAAGAGGAAAGAGCACCTTAAGTCCTCCTCCTGTACCTTTCAGCCCTTTTCACTGTCCTCTCTCTCTTTTCAGACTCGTCTATTTTTACTCCTCTTCACCGCCCACACAAGGACAGGACGAGAGCAGGCACAGATGAGCTACACAGCAACGAGAAATGTGTGTGTGTGTGTGTGTGTGTGTGTGTGTGTGTGTGTGTGTGTGTGTGTGTGTGTGTGTGTGTGTGTGTGTGTGTGAGAGAGAGAGTGTGGGTGTGAGTGTGTGAGAGAGAGAGAGAGTGCAAGAGAGTTGTGTGTGTGGGTTTGTGTGTTTGTGTGTTAGTGTGTCTTTCTGCATCTGTGTGTGACACACAGTCCAACACTAACACACAGGAAACTGTTTAAGTATTTGGGACCTTAATCTGGTAAGGTAGAGGATAAATGCAAACTTTAACACAGGAACAGGTGCAGCAGTGGACAGAGCAGTACCTATGGGGATGGACGTGTCGAGAGACCAACAGGTGTGACCAGAACAGTACCTATGGGGACAGACATGTCGAGAGACCAACAGGTGCAGCAGTGGCCAGAGCAGTACCTATGGGGACAGACATGTCGAGAGACCAACAGGTGCAGCAGTGGCCAGAGCAGTACCTATGGGGACAGACATGTCGAGAGACCAACAGGTGCAGCAGTGGCCAGAGCAGTACATATGGGGACAGACATGTCGAGAGACCAACAGGTGCAGCAGTGGCCAGAGCAGTACATATGGGGACAGACATGTCGAGAGACCAACAGGTGCAGCAGTGGCCAGAGCAGTACATATGGGGACAGACATGTCGAGAGACCAACAGGTGCAGCAGTGGCCAGAGCAGTACATATGGGGACAGACATGTCGAGAGACCAACATGTGCAGCAGTGGCCAGAGCAGTACATATGGGGACAGACATGTCGAGAGACCAACATGTGCAGCAGTGGCCAGAGCAGTACATATGGGGATGGACGTGACGAGAGACCAACAGGTGTGACCAGAGTAGTACATATGGGGACAGACATGTCGAGAGACCAACAGGTAGAAATAGAGACAGAGACACATACTAAGGTCAAAATGGAATACATTACGTAACACAACCGAAAATAAATGACAGAGAATATGTGAACACTAATGAAATATCACAGATAATTGGAGTTACAATGATAAATACATCAATAAGAAAACAGATAGACAGACAGATAGATAGATAGATAGATAGACAGATAGATAGATAGATAGATATATAGATAGATAGATAGATAGATAGATAGATAGATAGATATATAGATAGATAGATAGATAGATAGATAGATAGATGGATAGATAGATATATAGATAAAAAGATAGATAGATAGATAGATGGATAGATAGATAGATAGATAGATAGATAGATAGATAGATAGATAGATAGATAGATAGACAGATAGATAGAGAGACAGATAGATAGATAGACAGATAGATAGAGAGACAGATAGATAGATAGATAGATAGATAGATAGATAGAGAGACAGATAGATAGATAGACAGATAGACAGATAGATAGAGAGACAGATAGATAGATAGATAGACAGATAGATAGAGAGACAGATAGATAGATAGATAGATAGATAGAGAGACAGATAGATAGATAGACAGATAGATAGAGAGATAGATAGATAGATAGATAGACAGATAGATAGAGAGACAGATAGATAGATAGATAGATAGAGAGACAGATAGATAGATACATTTGATAGACTCGGAGTGGAGGAGAGATGTTACGGGCACAGAGAATGAGACAGGAAGTGCCTTTTATGGAGTTATCATGACCAGTATCCTACGAAAGAGCTGGTATAATAAAAGTAAGAGTGGGCTGAACAGGAGACACACTGTGTGTGCATGAGTTTGTGTGTGTGTGTGTGTGTGTGTGTGTTCGTGTGTGTGCGCTTTGTTAGCTTCCGCTTAGTGTGGGAAGATGATTGTACCCATGAGTCAAGGGCGTGTGTGTGTGTGTGTGTGTGAGTGTGTGTGTGTGTGTGTGTGTGTGTATGTGTGTGTGTGTGTGTGTCTTTGTGTGTGTATAAGTGAGGTTGTGTGTCTGCCAGTGCGGGCAAAATAGCTGTCAGCATGTGCGTCAGCTCCGAACGGGCTCTGTGAAACCATGGAGACCAGCGAGCAGAAAGAAGCCAGTGAATGACGGACAGAGACGGGGAGAGGTGGGAGGAGCAATGAGGAGGAGAGCGCACAGTAACCACAAGTCCTCCTCATGCCCCTCAACGAGCTTCAGCCCAAGACCTTCGCTTTCACACAGACACGCTTTAATCAAGGCCCAATTCTTTCATTTTCACGCAGACATGCTGGAATCAAAGCCCAATACCATTGTTTTCACACAGACATGCTTTAATCAAAGCCCAATGGCTTTGTTCTTACATAGACATGCTGCCTACATCACTTCACCACCAACAACAAACAAGCTAGCTGTACATTTCATGTGGCATTGATAAGAAAAATAAAGCGGATCCATTGAAAATTGAGAAAATACATTTTATAGGAATAGAGTCTCCATGTCAATAAATACTGATGCAAATATATTGTCAATATATCATTGATAGTTACATTCATGTACTGTACACAGAATTGCACTGACACATAAATATTTCTTGTAATCAAGATAATCAAATATTAAATATCAAGAACATAGGAATCATCCTTTACTTAGGCGTAGACAACTCTACGTTTGTATTTGGAAACACTGTGGGTACAACAGAACCAGTTCATACGAGAACCGGTTAGAACAGAACCAGTTCATACAAGAACCAGTTAGAACAGAACCGGTTCAAACAAGATCCTTTCCAAGTGTATGATGCGTATCCAATAGATAGTCTTCACATAAGTGAATACAAACACGGTGCTTCTCTTCTCCTCAGAGTGACATTCAAATAAGTCAAGTCAATGAACAAACAAGAAATGTGCTTTTTAAAAGTGTAACGTTCCTTATCTAGTGTAGTATCAGAAAAGGGTCCATTTCTGTCTCTTTGTACGTGTTGTATAGATATTATACAGCATCGTTTCTGAGAAATGCAGCTCCACTAATGACGGCAATATGCCATACTTAATTAAGTCATAGACTTATTTCAGAACGTGTGATCACTGGTCCCATCTGGAAAACAAGAGAGGGAGAGACATTAGAACACTTCACAGTCAACAGATATCATTTGTATATATATACTGTAAGTCTCTCAGCTGAAGTGTATGTGTGAGGATATATGGATGTATGTCTCCTGATGGTGTGTGTGTGTGTGTGTGTGTGTGTGTGTGTGTGTGTGTGTGTGTGTGTGTGTGTGTGTGTGTGTGTGTGTGCGTGCGTGCGCGCGTGCAGCGCGCGTGTGTGTGTGTGTGTGTGTGTGTGTGTGTGTGTGTGTGTGTGCGTGCGCGTGTGTGTGTGTGTGTGTGTGTGTGTGTGTGTGTGTGTGTGTGTGCTCACCTGGGTAGATGCCATATGGGGAACTGTTGAGAGGGAGTTGATACAACTCAGGATGTTGGCCCACTGCAGGGGGCATCAGGGCACCAGCCCCAAACACTGTTTCCATGGCCACCAGCTCCTCCAGGAGGGACTGGGCGCAGGACGGTCCGGGGGCGGGAGCCGGAGCAGGAAGTGCGGTGGCGCTGGCGGGAGGAGGGCGAGCCGACTCAGGGGACGCTGGGATACTGGAGGACCGTGAGGTGGGCAGCATGGAGGCCTCTTCCTCCTCCTCCATCTCCAGGTCCATCCCACCGAAGGCCCCGCCCTCCTCCCCCAGGCCTGGTCCTAGTAGTCCGCCCCCAACTGGGTGGTTACAACGCGCCGATTGGACGCTACTGAAGTGGTATTCACCAATAGGGGACTGAGCTCCCTGAGACTGGCAGGGGGAGGGCCAGTTCTCAGGAGCAGGGGGGGAGCACTGCATATAGCAGGAGGAGGAGGAGGAGGAGTAGAAGGGGGAGGATGAGGAGGAGGAGGAGGAGGATGTGAGAGGGTTTGGGGAAGAGGGAGACATGTCCACTACGATGCTCTCTTCGAACAGAGAGGATTCCTCTAGGACAGGTTGGAAGTCCATGGCGGCCCACGCGGTAGCGGGGTACAGCTCACAGGCGGGCACAGGCTCGTTCTGGCGAGACTGCTGGGGGGCCACGGGGTGGCGGGGGAGGGGGCGGGGGTCAGAGGGCTTCGGGTGGAGAGGGTTGTCATAGAAACCTTCGGCCACCGCACTGATGTACTGGGCCAGCAGAGAGATCTCCAGCCTCTCGATCTCCTCCTCCCGCCCACTCTTGGGGAAGAAGGTGGGCATGAAGGACTGCTTAGTGGGGGACGCCTCGGGGGTCAGAAGCCCCTCGGGGAGCGCTGGGTAGTGCCCATGGGGCACGTCCACATACAGCGGCCCCCGGATCTCGGGCAGAGCCATGGTCGTGTACTCGACGCTGGCGGCCATTTTGTGCTCAAGGGGGAGCTTCCCGTAACGAGGCTTCTGGCAGGCAGCATCAGGGGGGAGTGGCAGCCCCAGGTGAGGGGTAGGCAGGGGCTGGGCACAGCTGGCAGAGGTAACCCTGGTAACAGGTAGACCTGACCCAGCCAGAGCAGTGGCACTCGCCCCCACAGCAGAGGCGTCGAAGCCAAACTGCTCATCCCCAAACAGGAAGCTGCTGACGCCCCCAAAACAAGGGGTGTAGGGAGGCGTGCACACAAGCTCCCCCTTCAGCTGGGGCGTGGGCATGGCCAGGGGGGACAGGGGGTGGAGAGGGGCGAGGTGCATGTTTGGGTGGAGGGCTGGAGAGGAGACAGAGGAGGAGGTGGAGGACTCGAGTCTGGCCTGGAGGGGTTGGCCTGTGTGCCCGCTCCACTGCCCCAGCTGGGTGAAGCCCTCCTGAGGGTGGGGGAGGAGGTGCTGCTGCTGGGGGGGGCAGTGATGGTGGCGGGGGTCCAGAGGCCCAGCACCGCCCAGCTCGTCTGAGGAGCTCTGGCTGGAGGTGGGCAGGTTGAAGTCGAAGGACTGGGCCGAGAGGCCGCTGCTGCTGGGCGTGATCACCTGGTCCGGGCTGGCCAGTGGGTCCGACTGGAACGGCAGGCCCAGGGGGTCGGGGTAGGGGGCACCGCCACTGCCACCCAGGTACAACGTCAACTGGTTCTGCTCCAAACACAGCTGTTGTCGCACGGACCAGGCCTCAGACTCACTGAGATTGAAAGAGAGAGAGAGAGAGAGAGAGAGAGAGAGAGAGAGAGAGAGAGCAGAGTTACACACCCATTTCCATATGTCTTACGGTAAGCAAAACATATGAATGCATGACATTAACACTTATGTGGCGTGTGGATGCTACGCTACCTGATGACGTAGTTGAGGCAGCTGATTGGCTGGTCCCCCGTCTCCAGCTGCAGCACCATGAAGAGCCACACCCAGGAGCCCCCCAACGCCTCCACCTGCACCACCATCTCCACACGCCGCTCACGGGACTCCCGCACTGCACAGAGAGAGAGAGAGAGGGAGAGAGAGAGGGAGAGAGAGAGGGAGAGGGAGAGGGAGAAGGAGAGGGAGAGTGAAAGAGAGAGAGAAACCTGGTCAGCACCTGTTGCTACTGTCTTGGGTCTTTAGGATGTCTGTTAGAGGGAAGGTGACTGACGTTGTGTGGCTGTGGCTGTATGTTTGGTGTGTGTGTGTGTGTGTGTGTTTGGTGTGTGTGTGTGTGTGTGTGTGTGTGTGTGTGTGTGTGTGTGTGTGTGTGTGTGTGTGTGTGTGTGTGTGTGTGTGTGTGTGTGTGTGTTTGGTGTGTGTGTTTGTGTGTTTGTGTGTGTGTTCTACTTACATAGAGCGCAATGCTTTTCTGAGGCATGGGACAGATCCCTGGGATGAAGCAGGCTGTACCAGGAGCGTGAGCGCAGAGTCTCTACGTCATACCCCAGGTAAACACTGATGCTGCAAAAATAAACAGAAATAACGGATAAGTATAGAAAGATACAACCTCATAACCATTCAAACGACCAGTGTCATGTAAACACGTAATCACGTCAGAGATAAGCGGGACTGCTCTGAGATCTCATACCTGTCATGCGCGTCCAGCAGTTTCATGTCGCGCGCGTGTCTCGAGTGGAAGCAAGCCAGGAAGAAAGATTGGTCGGGAGGCGGCGTGAGCAGAGGATTCATGGACGAGGCGGGGTACGGAGTCCGGGGTTCCAGCGGTGAGCAGGAACACATCCACACGGGGTTCGAGGACCAGTAGGGCGAGGCGGAGGCCGGGAGAGACAGGCAACGCGCGCGCACCAACGTCAGCTTGTTCCCAGCGCCCTGTCGCCGGATGAACTTGGAGGTGTTGAACCGGCAGCGGAAAAGACGGTCTGATGACAGAAAATAAAATGTTTCGGTTAGAACCCGAGATGTACATTTTTTCCCTGGTTGTCAGAACCAAAAAATGAATCAATTTAATGGTTTACGAAGCAAGTTGAAAGAGGATTTACCTGTATCTGTTGTTGTTGTCTGCACGAGATTACTTCTCAGGATAAAATGGTCATTCGGATCGATGATGTCAAACACACTGTCACTCTGGGATACCAGATCAACCTAGACAAATATAAACAATCAATCGATTAATTATGGTCTGAATCTGATGAGCGACCGGCTCACATCATTAATTGTAGTGGTGTGAAAATGAAAAATCTTGCACTGATGGCAGTTAAACTTCATGTGGAATCACGCTGTCTGAATTCTCACCATAGAGTGGCCGAGATGCTCCGCGACGTTGTCCGACAGATAGAGAAGTTTTCCCTCGCTCGAGATGAGTAGCAGGAATCCTGGCAGCGAGCTCATCAGCTCCGACAGTTCGTCTAAGGACAACAGGCTCCCGCTCCTTCTCTCCTCGTGACGCTCCGATATGGACATATCTGTGAAAGACATATGGCAATGAGTGAGTCCGGTCGGTCAAAGAATGTGCAAGTTTACTGTACTCGCCAACACTCATACTGATTTAAACCCCCTTTTTATTAAATTAACCACGAATACGCTACTCCCTCTGGTAAACGCGGCACTAGCACCACGGACAGCGACAGGCATATTTCAGTACCTTGGACAGAGACACGACACCATGCGTCAAGTTGGTAAAAGTTCAAAATAAACCGTCATTATCATATAGCAATACAGCCCATGCAACCGACACAGACTAAACAAAGTATTAGTATCATCCGAAGAGTTTCGTGTACCTTGAGAGAAGAAGACGGACTTTCTGGTGTACATGCAGGCGAGTGACATGATGTGGAGGTAGGAGATCCGTGCCTTGTCTGCATCGGAGATGGGCAAAAGTTCTTTCAGGTTACGAATCTCCGCATTTATTTGGTCCCTCCGTGCCTTCGAAGCCCCCTTTGTCGATCGTAACATTTCTCGACTTTAAGTCCTCTTTAAGGTGTCGTCGGCTCAGGGTTTGGGCAGATTTCGACTGATGTGTTGAGTAAAGTTGTGTTCCAACGTCTACTCCATCACTGTTTGAACCTGACACATTCAGTGTAAACTTAAGGTAAGTTCTGAGCACTTCGCTTCGAGTTGTGAGGGCTCAGGTCAGTGTAGTTACTGATCTCCAGGATTCGTGTTTCAATATCCGCAAAAGTGCTACGAGCTGAGCGTGCTGGCTCTTTATATAGGAACCAGAATAAATAAATAAAAAAAACAGAAAAGGTGGAGGGAGGGTAGAGAAAAAAACGCTGTTTCTACATCTCAGCATCTCTGCCGATGACGTAGGTTTTTCATGGGAAACCTCAGCAACGCAGCGCGCCAGATTTGGGTATAAGCGAGCAGGGGCGGAGATTACATGCCGAGCGGCGGGACTTGGGCTCGTGGCGCGCACTGGCACAGGTATCCGACGCGAGGAGGATGCGAACCTTCGCTAGACTACTCACTTTTCAACATCGATCAGGATCGCCTTAATCGCTATCGATTTTCTCATTATTGTACTGATGTCAAATTTAAAAGTGGCCAGTTCACTGACCACAATTCGGATAGTCAAACCAAAGTTTTGCAGAGGAGAGGAGTGTAATTATTACATACAGTTAGGCGAAACCCAAACAGTATTTAGAGATGTAGAAATCCTTTCTCTTGTCATACTCTTTCTCGAATGCCTGTTGTTGAGGTCGCCATTAAACAACGACAAGACAAGATGAAGGAGAAGTATGTCCCGGAGAGCAACAACACTGTGCGTGGAATTTGGAACACCATCAGCCTATTCACCCGCAACATACATGAACTGTGTTTGTCTTTGCTCACATAATGTTATAATCAATGTCCAAACAGCGCATGCCTGACATGTCGTGACCATACAGAGCACAGATGTAACTAACATTTGAGTAGACCCCAAAGTTGAGCGCTATCTGCTGTCCGATGAATACAAATCAGAAGTAGGCCTAAACTCATTCAGAGAATGAAATGAATGGGACTTGCCAGACTTTTGGACTTACAAGAACGTCTTTAAAAAAAATGGTCACTGCAATTTTAGGACATATTCTTGACAGATTACGACCGAAATTAATACAAAATTCAGTCAGTGGGACTCACTACTGTTGAGGCATGTCGTCTGTCAACACACGATTTCAATTTTGATGCGTGTCAACGCCAAGTTCAGGCCAAAAATAGAACGTAAACAATACGGAGAGTGATACAATGAAACACATTGTCGACCATGGCAGTTGAGGTGCTCGAACAGTATATTTTGTCATGTTGTATATCGCCTGGTCAGGGCCTTTCTCTTATGTGCAAACTGTGACAGAGCATGTAGCGAATTCTATACAAACACATTTAAGCCACGTAGCAAAGAGATTAAGGTGAATTCTGAAGTAACTGCTTGCAACTTAAATCATTGCGTAGGTTTTTCTTTCCAATGTAAGATTTAATTAAGGCAGTACTGGCGAATCCATCATAGCATTTGTTTGTAGGCCATTCACACAGAGCGACCCTCTGACTCTCCAGGCCACCTCAGCCTGATCCATCCGAGTCCAGGGAAGATCTGCGCCAGCGTCAGCTAGAAATCACCTGTTATGCAAATACCTCTGCATCCCCCTTTGTCTTTTGAAATAAATACAAAATATATGCCATATTATGAACATGAGAAACCGAATATTGTTGCTGTTGACTGTGGACAGTAAGCTATGCAAGCTTTGTGGTCATTGGTTCAGAATCGTTCCATGATAAGTCTAAAAAGTTATCTTATATAACTGTGCGTGTTTGAGTGTATATATATATGTGTGTGTGTGTGT
>NC_137920.1:71764844-71769844 GCF_963457725.1 Sprattus sprattus
ACACAGAAAGACACACAAAAACAGTCACACATTGTGTGTGCACGCACTTGTTAAAACATTAGCTCACAGCATGCAGCATTTGTACTGTGAAAGCACACACACACACACACACACACACACCCCTATGTCACTCCCATTGCTGTCGCATGGCATGACACGCCTGGGTTTCATTATTTCCCCCAACACACACACACACACACATAAAAACACATAAGAACATTCACATACCGACACACACACACACACACTCTCTTTATCTTTATCTTTCTGTCAGAGTGAAGGCAGGGTACCCCTTGCAGCCTGGGGCAGGGACACGTACTGCCTGAAGAGATGGAAAGAGAGAAAGAGACAGAGAAAGAGAAGGAGAGAAAGAGTAAAAAAGAGAGTGATGAGGATATTTACTGCTTGAAGGAGAGATGGACAGAGAGAGTGAGAAGGAAGGATAGCAGAAAATGGAAGAGAAGGGGACAGGTTTATTCACTGCCTAGAGATGGACAAGAAAATGAAAGAGGGAAAGAATACGAGAGAGGGAGAACGGGCGGGAGAGAAAGAGGAAAAGATATGCCTGAGGAATGTGGCCACAAATTAGAGCAAAATGAAGGACAGTACAGACCCCTGCAACTACACTCCCAGTGCTGAACACACACAAATACAAACGCGCGCTCGTGCGGCGCAAACACACACAAATATACACACTCACAAAGGCAGGCCATGCTGAGACATTAGCTCAGACTCTCACCCTATGGCATGCTGTGTGTGCCCCTCTGAATGCTATGAAAACTGGGCTTCTGTAGTTACACACACACACACACACACATATATATACTGTATATACACACACACACACACACACACATGGGTTAGATGATTTTTGGTGGAATTTTCCACTGGTTTGGGCTTGTGACTTTGTGGGGATGACAGCTGTCGCTGTTCAGGGGGTTTACAGGGTAGTAAAAGTACCCCCTTAACACCCCCCTTACACACACACACTCACAAACACACACACAAAAACGCCAAATGTCTCCCCTCCCCCAGGCACAGGAAAACAATCTAATGATCTCTCTCACACTCACACATACACTCTCTCACACACACACACACACTCTCTCTATCTCTCTCTGTCAAACAGACACACTCTCTCTCTCTCACACACAAACACACTCTCTCTCACAAACAACCACACTCTCTCAAACAGACACTCTCTCTCGCACACAAACACTGTCCTCATATGCTTATACAGTCACACACGTTTTGTGTCACACAATATCACATCTTCAAGGTTAATAGTCTTTGTTTTCTACTGACAAGAATTCACTGGAATCACATACCCACATATACACACACCCATACACACACCTACAATATAAACACACCAATAAACGCTTCTACTACACACACACCCACACCCATACACACTCACACACAGACAATTTTGTTGGTGGCTCTGAAATAATAAATGTATCAAGCTGTTGTATCCAATGTTTCCTTGCTACTGTAAACTCTATAATAGAGAGGAAAACCAAGACAAGAAGTAAGATATTTGACTTCAAACAGTGCACTATACACAGGTCAATATACACACATAAGTCTTTATTTACATTTATTTATAAACAAGAGAACGTGATTGGAGAGGAGAGGGGAGAAGAAGAGAAGATGGGAGAGGAGAGAGTGTGTGGAGAGGAGAAGATAGGAGAGTAGAGGGAAGGAGAGGAGAGGAGAGGAGAGGAGAGGAGAGGAGAGGAGAGGAGAGGAGAGGAGAGGAGAGGAGAAGATTGGAGACGAGAGGGGAGGAAAGGAGAGGAGACGAGAGTAGAGGGAAGGAGAGGAGAGGAGAGGAGAGGAGAGGAGAGGAGAGGAGAGGAAAGGAGAGAAGAAGATTGGAAACGAGAGGAGAGGAGAGGAGAGGAGAGGAGAGGAGAGAAGAAGATTGGAAACGAGAGGGGAGGAGAGGAGAGGAGACGAGAGTAGAGGGAAGGAGAGGAGAGGAGAGGAGAGGAGAAGATTGGAGACGAGAGGGGAGGAAAGGAGAGAAAGAAAGGGTAAAAGAGGAACAGGGAAATGAAGGGATAACAAGGAAGAAGATGTGAGATTAAAAGAGGAAAAGAAAGAGAGAAGAATGAAGAAGTGATGGGATGAAAGTTGGATAGAAATGAGTAACACTGAGATAACACTAACATGGTGGAGTGTTGACTAGCGCCCCCTAGAGGGCCTCTGTGTTTAGGCCCTCAGTCCTGGTGGAGTGTTGACTAGCGCCCCCTGGAGGGCCTCTGTGTTTAGGCCCTCAGTCGTGGGCAGGGTGTTGACTAGCGCCACCTAGAGGGCCTCTGTGTTTAGGCCCTCAGTCCCGGTGGAGTGTTGACTAGCGCCCCCTAGAGGGCCTCTGTGTTTAGGCCCTCAGTCCCGGTGGAGTGTTGACTAGCGCCCCCTAGAGGGCCTCTGTGTTTAGGCCCTCAGTCCTGGTGGAATGTTGACTAGCGCCCCCTAGAGGGCCTCTGTGTTTAGGCCCTCAGTCATGGGCAGGGTGTTGACTAGCGCCCCCTGGAGGGCCTCTGTGTTTAGGCCCTCAGTCATGGGCAGGGTGTTGACTAGCGCCCCCTGGAGGGCCTCTGTGTTTAGGCCCTTATTCATGGTACATCTTCAGAACGCAGCTTTTGATTACGCCCATGTATCTGTCCAAGATGGGCTCGTATCTAAAAGAAAAAGGTCCGAGATCACGTTAATACACAGAAACTCACACACTTCCCAGAATGTTTCCACACACACACACATGCACGCACGCACACACACACACAAACACCCCTGAATGTTTCAACCACACACACACACGTGCAAACAAACCTGAATGTTTCCAGCATGTGTGTTGTGCTTGTGTAGTGGGTGAGGAAGAGTCGGAGGTCCGCAACTGGCCACTTGTCTGACCTGCAAGGCTCAATAAACTGACAACAGAGACATACACAACGTAAGGGACTAATGGAACTAGGACTAAATAATCATCATTCAATAACACATGACTAATCAATTGCCTAATAAGTATCATTCAATAACACATGACTAATCAATTGCCTAATAATTATCATTCAATAACACATGACTAATCAATTGCCTAAAAAAATTATGAAACATACAAAAAAAATGTATTTTTTAATGATTTAAAGGAGTCCATCTCCTCCTGATGATTTTTGGTCTGCTACCTTCTCCACGAGGTCTATGAAGAGGTCCCTGGCCTCTTTGCTGTGGGTGAGATTGGCAGCAATGTTCACTAGAGCTCTGGACAGGTTCTGGAGGTGTCACAGCAGAGAGAGAGAGAGAGGGGGAGAGAGAGAGAGAGAGAGAGAGAGAGATAGAGAGAGGAGGCAGAAACAACACCACTGCTTCGCTTAGTCTCACAATAGCAATAACCCGTGGTATATAAGCAATACCCACAGTACACAAGAAGTCCTTTTTGGGTATCATTTTGTGGCTGGTTTTTGTGTCATTTTCAAATTCATTTTGATGGGCAAGTGAAGGACACATAGAGGCACCCGTCATTCCAAATACAAGAGCCGCTTTTCCATCAAATATATCGTCAAAAAACATCCACTGGCAAGCTACTTAGCATCTGGTGTTGGTGTTTGCAAGGTGTGTCAGTTAGCTTTTAGCTACCTGGCTGGCTAGGTGAAGAGAAGAACTCCTTCATGCTGCTTTCATATCATTTATCCACAAAAGGCAATTTAATCAGCCATGTCATGAACCATATTAGTATGTCCTAAATATTCCAGTGCTGTTGCTTTGGGTCTCTGTGACATCATGTGACTTTGAGAAGCCTGTGGGTCTCTGGCAGGAATAGAGTGGCCTTCAATCAGGAGGTTTAGGAGACACTCACCTTAAAGTTTGCCTCCATTTCACTGAAGACTTTTATTCTGCCTCTTAACTGGGCACACACCAGGCTAAGAAGAGAAGAGCAGACACACACACACACACACACACACACACACACACGTTCAAAACCCAAACATTCAAACACGATTCTAACCCAAACATACTACTCACATGTATTCTGTACACATATATATCTTTCATGTATATATTTCATATATATACTGTATATATATAAATCCATACAGTGGCCAGTCTACGTGAGTGTTAGTATTGATACCTCTTGTGCTGGTCCATCAAGTCCTTATTATTGATGAGGACCTTGAGATCTTTGAGGTTGTGCAGAAACTCCTTCTCCAGGTCCACGTCTATATCCTCCATCATTTTATCTGAAAACAGGAGGACACTGTGTGTAAACCACTAATATACAGTCAAATAGCTTGAAGTCTTATTACCATTACCTCATAATATTATTACTAATAATCCTCTCACTAGATCCTTTACTTAGCACTAACCACATACGGGGTCATCTGAATCATCATTAGGCCATTGCTGCTCTGGGTCTGCCTAATAAGAGCTCCCTGAACCAGAAGCAGCACCGCCAGGGGACCTATGACATCATCTCAAAGTCTGTCCAATCAGAGCCCTCGTTCTGAGCCTCATTATGAGTCCAGAGCCTGAGGCATCCCGAGAGGGATCCACTGTAAGTCTGAAGAGACTGCGTGTGTGTGTGTGTGTGTGTGTGTGTGTGTGTGTGTGTGTGTGTGTGTGTGTGTGTGTGCTGCATTTAATGATCGGCAGGAATGTTCCCTCTTTCTCTATACATTTTTTCTCTCTCTCCTTCCATCACACTCTCTTTCTTTTCCATTTTCGCTCTCAACTTCTTCCTCTTCCTTTCCCTCTGTCTTTTGCTCTCGTCTCCCATACCCTCTTCATGTCCCCTTTCCCTTCCTACCTCCCTCCTACTCCCCCTCTCTCTCCCACCCTCACTCTCCCTCCCTCTCTCTCTCTCCCACCCTCACTCTCTCACTCTCTCTCTCCCACCCTCACTCTCCCTTTCTCACTCTCCCACCCTCACTCTCTCTCTCTCTCTCTCCCACCCTCACTCTCCCTCTCTCTCTCTCCCACCCTCACTTTTCTCACTC
>NC_137920.1:71774844-71785789 GCF_963457725.1 Sprattus sprattus
ATCTAGGTGGATAGAGGATTGAGTCAGTCGGCCTTAAATGTTTGCTTTGGGTGTTGAGGAAAGCACCGTTTTAATGGTACTGAGATATTCAATCATTCATTTTTTCACGAGTACATTCAGACAAGTTCCCCATGGACATAGACAAAAGTGTTCAAATACAGTTGTCATTATATTACTCCCGTAGAGAATGTCACAACCCTTAATGTGTGTCTTAGGCTTAGATTCAGTGAATCAATGAAGAAGAAAAAAAAAACAGTTTGTTTTTGTGTTTATTTATTAATCTTCATGCAGATAAACCAGCTGCCTGCCTTGGTGAGTATAAACTGTCAAACAATCATATGAAACTAGCTTTTCCACAAATAAAATGCATACAAAATGGACTGGTATACAACGATACATCTGCACTCTGAGCTCCCGCAGTAGCTGGACTATGGTGTGCAATGGGTAACAGTCTATTTGATACAATCAGCATATTCTCAGCTCTCTATCATACCACGTATCCATGTAGTACTATCAGGTAAGGAACTTGCCCAGTAAAGACACTGTCCTGCAGTTTTGTCTCAATGGTCATGGTTCCAGTGCTATGACCTTTGTCAACACTAATAATGCCATCGGAAATATTCCTTTCCCAAGATTGCAGTTGACTCCGTATCTAACAGTGTCATTCAAGGTGTAAAAGCAGTAATGCAACCTACACATTCTAGCAAAGTAGGTGAGCTTCTCTAAACCCAGGAGCTGGACTTGTAGTAATAAAGAATGAAGGAGGGTCTCTCTCAGGTCACAAAGCCGAAGGCACAGGAAATGGAGCCTCTTAGTTGTAATGCTAAGACCAGTTATACAAACCCAAATTGTCTGTAATGAAATAGCAATGATATCCACTTACTGTATGAATATGAATAGCCAAAATGAAAAGGTTAATTAAAAGCGTGAATTAAAAGTATGCCATCCATGAAAGAGGTTATTGCAGTTCTCTTATTAACATAACAGAAGAGTAGCGGAGGACTTGAGCAGGACTGAAATGAATGCAAACAAACACTGTCATGTTTTACAATGCCCAACAAGGTGGACACAGTCTGCTCCACATACCAACACTTAAAGGAAATGAGAAAGTATCAGTGTTTAACCAATTCAGATCATAACAGTGTTTCTTTGCGTCATATGATAATACCATAACACCATGCTATAATACCATGATGAAGGGCTTTGAGATAGTGTTCTTGTAGGCATGGTAAGCTTGAAGCCTTGCAGCTGCATGAGGGTGTCATCACGGCATTCAAATGCCTCTGGTTTGAGTTATCCCTCAGTGACCACAGAATAGCTGGCATGTTATGTGTGTGCAAGTCACTACAAAGCCGGGCATGTTTCTGCTTAGTATAAACACAGCATGTCTACCTTTGAGTGGATGGATAACATGTCGTCTATTTCCTGTTTCTTTTGACAATGTAGCCTGTCTGCGTCACACACACACACACACCCCTCACAGGCAACATGGACCTTTAAACATGTCATTTTATTGTCTGACTTGTGTTGGTCTGAAGTGTATCTATAAAGCGTATTAAATCTCTATGACGCGAATGCAGACCTGGGTACTCCTCTCACTTCTCACTTCTTTCAACATCTGTCAACGTGCAACCTCCCCCGTGCCGCCAGAGCGTTAGACACACACCGGCGCTCTCTCGCCGCCATTGTACACAACTCCACACACACTTTTGGGAACAGCGCACATAACCCACACAGGCTCTGAAACTACAGGTCCCCACAGTCCGCCAGTGTTAGCTGAACATCACACAGTCTGCTCTTCAATTCAGTTAATATCAAATGTCAGACAAAGAAAGAAAGTATACTAGAAAGACATGGTGGCCAGGTAAGGGGTAAGCAATACAATGGAGAACACAACACAACAGTAAGAGATTCCCACGGATTACTGAGAACTATCGCAGTACGAGAGTAAAGCCTTCTTTCTTGTACTGCTCATTTTGTGTGAAACAATATACAGATGAATGGGTCATCTGTGACAGCATTCCTAATCAAGTGAACTATCCAGTCCCATCAGACAGTTTGGGGTTCCACTACTCCTGAACCCCCCTAATACAGTATGAAGTACAAAGAACCTGGTCTGAACCTGCAGACTCAGTTTTACAGACAGCCAGTGTCGTTGTCGTTGTCGTTGTCGTTGTCGTCGTCGCCATCATCATCGCTATGGTCTACTATCTTGCAGATGGGTCTGTGTGCCTCCAACACCAGCTCCAGCTTCTCTTTCTCACTCTCCAGCTTGGCTATCTCCTCCTGCAGCTGGGACTGGACACCCTCCAGCTGATCGCTCTCCTGCACAGGACAGATGGGGGGGGGTTTAGTAATAACAACAGAAAAAAGAACTAAAATAAACACTTAACACATTCCCCATGTATTACTTAATCCCTGTACCCCAGAGCAGGGGTTTTCAACCAGGGAGCCTATGTTGATCAGTTCACCATTAAATATTTTTTTATATTGATATTTTCTTTCTCAAATAAGAAAAAGATGTCAATCTAAATAGTCTGAATAGCCACATGGCCTGAAATATACTAATGTATACCCAAATTCAGCAAAGAAATTACACTGACAAGTGCTACAGGCAGAATATCTGTAAGGGGAGAGGGGGCGTGGCGACGGAGGCGGTTACAAACACGCGCGCGCGCAGGTACATCAATGGGCTGCAAATACTTTGAAGTCAGAATGGTGGTCCCTGGGACAAAACCAGTTGAAAACCCCTGCCCCAGAGGATGGTAGAGAGGCACAAAAAGCAAACACCAAAAACAATAAACACCCCCCTGGAGCCAGGCTTTTAGCTAGGATTTTTTGAGGGGGGGTCCATTTTGTAATTGAACCTAACGCGGCGAAGCCCCGGTGACCCAGCAAAACTAGGGGGGTCTGGGGGCATGCTCCCCCATAAGATTTTTTTTTGAAAATAACCTTTTAAATAGTGTCCTCTAGTGGGTTTAAGGAAGATAAATTAACAAATTTAGATGTATTATATGGCATAAACATATTGAAGACATCCGCTGAGATTTTGTTTTGGATATGTGTGAAGCAGGAGCACCCTGACCTGGGAGAGAAAGCTTAGGAGCAGCTATACCCTTTGCCTCCATATATTTATGTGAGAACTCCTTCTCTGCAATGACTGTGATCAAAACAAAGCATTGAAACAGACTGTGCCTGGAGAAGAGCCTAATCAAAGCAGTTGCCTCCCTTTTTTTTTGAAAATAACCTTTTAAATAGTGTCCTCTAGTGGGTTTTAGGAAGAGAAGTTAACAAATGTAGATTTAAAATATGGCACAAAAATAAAAATATTGGAGACATCCGCTGAGATAGGTGCTAATTATAGTTAATGTCAGATATCCTCTGTTCAATTTTCAAACTCCCTCACTATATGACTTTTTGCTCGAGCAATATTCCATGACAAATGATACGATGCCAACGTGACAGTTTCAGAGTACTTCGTTCATAAAAAAAAAAAAGCCGAGTCTGTTTCTCTGACTGACGTTTCAATTCAAAGTATGTACCTTGTGCTTGCACAGCTCTTTGCCTTAAGGAACTCCTGGGCTATATGTTAGCATTGTGTGTGGAGAGAAGGCGCTGTCAGGCGCTCCAAGTTTGAGGCTTTAAAATGCGACAGTGACGTCTGGCATATTAAGCAGAGGGGTTTTCCCATTTCGCTCCGCAAATAATTCCTTCCATTCAGGCAAGAACGTGCAGTGTTTATCTTCATATTTTCGTTTAGCTTTACGCTTTGCTGGATCCATGGCATTCTTTCAGTAGCTACTGCTAGTTTGGCTAGTAGTAACTCTCTGCGACTGGGTGCACACATTAGAATGTTTCATGTTTGGAACATTAACGTTACTTGAAGACATCTCTCAAGATCGCGTGATGACACAATATACATGAATAGATACCCCATTCAAATCGGACAGCTTTTTGTCTGTATTTCGTGCAAAATATGCATTTTAGATGTTTATTTTACAATATGAAAATTCTGTACACCAAGGGAAAAGTCAGTGAGCACTCGCGCTGGAGCCGAGCCCCACGTCAGCCGGCAAAGAGCTGCATGCGGCTCGCCACCCCTTATAGCGGTAAACTGTTGTTTTACGTGTTACAACGTGATTACGCTCATTAACGTTTGAACAATGTTGAGAGTTATTGTGAACACGTTTAAAAAAAGTTTGACTGAGTGAAAAAAGGGACGAAAACTTAAGGCGTCTGTAGGGCGTCTGCCTAAAAGTACTGCGTCCAATTTCTTATTATTTTAGAACAGTGCGTCCAAAAGACGCACGGACGCATGCCTAGCTAAAAGCCTGCCTGGAGCTGCACTCGAGGGGGAGAGGGGGGATACCTTACAACAAGATCAACAAATTCAAACAACACCAAACATCCTCAGCAGCAACAACAACAACAACAACAACAACACATTCATTCTGATGCTAAGTCTCATCGTTTTCAAACAGAACGCTCTCCTTTCAAAGAAGGACAAGCGGGGGCGAGTAACAGCATTAAACAAACATCAACAATAAGCATAAACAACAATAAACACATCTCCTCTTTCTGCTGGGCTGGCTCGCTCTCCGGGAAGAATGGGAGGAAACTAGGATGAGTAAGACATAAACAACAGCAACAACAATAACAACATCAAACACACAGCCCCCTGGCAGAGAGCAGGGTTGCTGACTCATCCACATACCTGTAACTCACTGATAACTGATTCATGTGATTATTTAATGTCTGAAATAAGAGCCAGCTCTGGAAAACCTGATTGAACTGAAGCTCAATTCAGACGGAGCCTATTTTGTCTGCATCCGTGCTGTTCAGAATACAGATAGCCCTTTCATACAGACGAACACTCTCTATCCGCACACGGTATCTGCAACGATTCGAAACAGGGGTAGAAAGTGAGTAGATTTGAATCGGTACGGGGGCTGGTGTTCGTGTGCACGGATTCACGCAACCTGATGTTGTCATTGTCCCACGTGATCGCATCGCGACCTCAAGCTGAACCCCTATTCACATAGACATACAGTATGTCTATCCCTATTCACCCCATTACTTTCCCTCATAACAGCAACAGTGACAGTGGTCTTCACGGTTGTGCAATTAGAGGAGCAATTATCCAGGACCAATCAGCACTCCAGGGGGGTATTCGTCGTACGAGGTTTAATGACAAACCTGGATAGGTCAACTCAGAGTAAGTGGTAAACCTTCTAATAAAAAACCCCCATTGGTTCATTCTCCTAGCAAAACAACATCAGAGGGCTCTTCTATTAGGAGGTTTACCACTTACTCTGAGTTAACTTATCCAGGTTTGTCACTAATCCACGTACGACGAATACCCCCCTGCTCTCTACTGCCATCTTGATTCCCCCTCCACACCTCCCTCTGCCTACATGGGCCTGATCAGCCTCCAGCTCCGAGAGAGAGAGAGATAGAGAGCGAGAGAGAGAGAGAGAGAGAGAGAAACACGCACGCATGAAGGCAACCACACCACACAGACACACACACAAGCCCCCTCTCTCAGACAAACACACATCTCTCCTCTCTCTCTCTCCCTCTCTCTCTCTCTCTCTCTCTCTCTCTGTCTCTCAGTCATATGTGGACTTGTGTGTTGCTGCCTGTGTGTGTGTGTGTGTGTGTGTGTGTGTGTGTGTGTGTGTGTGTGTGTGTGTGTGTGTGTGTGTGTGTGTGTGTGTGTGTGTGAGTGTGTGTGTGCACGCACGCATTACTGTTAAGCTCACATTCTGGAGCGTGTCGGTGAGGTCGCGACGGCGGTTTCGGCACTTGGCGGCGGCCATGCGGTTGCGCTCCCTGCGTAGGCTCCTCCGCTCCGCATCCTCCTGGGACACCTGGGCAGGAGAGAGAGAGAGAGAGAGCGCTGATGATGATGCAGCAGGAGGAAATCAGCAGCATGGATTACACAGACACTATTAAAACAAGAAGGCTTGACCTTCATTAAGACTTGTACTTCTATAGAAGGTCTTCTACTGGTTAAACATCATGTTAAATATTCTTTGAAAAAACTTTTTGTTGGCTGTTTGGTCATCATCAAGTAATTGTCAGATGTGAATACACCTAGGCCTACTTAACCCTGAGGAAAAACATTATGTAAATAGAAGAACCTTCAGTTCTACAACCAAGCTTTGACCAACCACTGGAGGCTCATCATTTTTGTTTAACACAATTAATCTGCAATTGTTACACGGTTATTCAACCTGTATTAGGCATATCATGTATACGCTGACCTGCCATTATTAACGCAAAACTCTTTGTACAGTTGTCTCTATGGATACCTCAAAATTATTTAAAGTCATAGTGACATCTAGTGGAGGCATAGCGATACAACATCAAAAACTTCTTCAAATTGGATGCTTCAAAAGATTCACCGCAACCAACCGCCCTTCCACCGCTTCTGTTCAAACCACCCACAAGCACGCATTCATCCACCCACGCCGGCATCGCTCTCTCTTTTCCCTCTCCCCGATTCCCGCTCAAATTCTATGGATGTGACTCACGACCCACTGCGCTGTATGACTCAGGTGTGAATCACAGCACCGAACACTGTGAGTCAGTGCGCTTCTTCTATTCTCTCCCCCCCCCCCCCCTCCCTTTGTCTTCACAAACAACCTCCACAACACAACAACATCAACACCACCTACTTTGTTATCCAGACGCCCCGTCACCTTTGTCCTCATTCTGCCCGTAGCCTCGGGGCAGCGTGGGCGTGCGTGGCAGCAGCCAGGGACGGGCGCAGGTGGGCGACTGATGGCCTCCTCGTGGGGCATAAATGAGGCCAGCGTCTGCCATGACGAGTCGGGTTGGGTCCAAAGAGAGGATTGCAGTAGCCACAGGAGATCTTGGCTGGACGTGATAACGTCCAGGCTGGGGTTTGACATGACTGGCCCCGGAACCTTCTGAGACCAGGAACCAAAAGACACAGCAAGAGGAATGACGGGTGCAAATCAGTGAGAGAAATAAAACGGAGATAAATGTTCTTCTATTTCTTCTTTTGTGTTTGAAAATATTTGGTCAAAAATAGTTGTGTATGAATTTGCCTACTGTCATATTTAGTCTTCTTGCGCTATTGTTGTAGATGTATCATGCGTCAAACGACGTGTAATCATTCTGCACTAACTGGTGTCATTGTTCTCTTTATTTAGTCTAGCGGCATATGATGATCTTAATTTACGGTGGGACTTTCCTACCTGTTGCACCTGTTGCGTTTGCGCAGTTGCACTCGGGGTATGCCCCGAAAAAGTTTGCAAGAGTCCAGCGCAGGTCGGATTTGGGTTGGAGATTAACATGCAGCTCTCTCCACTCCCCTGCGGACTTGGAAAATTCCCACTATAGGTCCGGGGAATTTCAGAGTTAATTAAAAGGCCTAAAAAACCTGCGCAATGGTCGCCTTAAAGTCTTTCTAAATACACAATCTTGCGTAACCAACATTTACAAAGCTACTTACAAAGTTTAAATCATTATGCAATCACGTTAGTCAACAAAGGCGCAGGCATTTGTTGATGGCATGAATTCTGTTACCTCAATCCAGGCATGTCGCAGGCTGCTGTTCACAAAGTCATCACTTTGAAGATGCGCACCACGATAGCTCACGTTACAAAAGGTAAGTCTCGATTATTCCACAGGTTATAATGTTATTATTTTAAAAGGTAAACGCCCTATCTGCCACCCGGGCGAGTATAGCCTCACAGCGCACAGTAAACCAGCATGCGTTTGAGCGGACTGCGTGCGGCTATACCCTGAAATAGTCAGTCCCCGCCCACTCCATAATGGGATACCATCAACATTCAGAGAAGTTGGGCTTTGTACACGGCCAGATGACATTTCCCTGCCTGCGGTTTCATTTTAAATCGTTGAAGGCACGGGATGTTTGTGTTCATATTTTCAAAAGTTTGGCATACTAATCAGTACTAACCTTGAATTCAAACTATATTATGTGTTGAAATATGTACACTTTTTATTTCCACCTGCAAAACTCCACAAGGCAATAATTCTTTCATCCAGAATGATGAGGTATTTTTATGTAACATCACAGAACTTGAGTGATGATTCTCCCACACACAATAGTGACTAAATCCAAACTCCCCAAATGAAGATTCATTGAGTAAACTGACCAGGATCCATTCAGTAAGCTATGTGTGGCTGTCATGTGTGGTGTTAAGGATATTGACTCTGAAGGAAGGAATGCAAGAGGTTCCGTTACTCTCTCACTCAGTGCCTTACTACAGAACTCTGAACTGTGGTTTGCATGTGACAACATAAAAAACACGTGCTTTAATTTCACTTCCCTCTTTTAGGTAAAAAAAGTACTAAATGTGTGACACTTGCGTAATTTACTTAGCTGTAAGGTTGGAGCGCTGTTAGAGTTATATTACATAAAAGAGAAGTTTTTTTTAAAAGATATTAACCAGTGACATGTAATGTTATACTTCCAAATGAGGGTTTATAGCAGTAGTTAAACCACTTAGTACTAACTGGAACAGCTCTGATGTCTAAATCTCTCTTCTCTGGCCTGGCGGGAAATGGTGGTTGGCAGCTGTTTGTGATTAAGGCCCGAAATTCCTGACACAGTTACTCACGGACACACAGCCACTTCTCAACCGACAGACACACACACACACACACACACACACACACACACACACACACACACACACACTTAGGACAAGCACATCACCTCCGCCGCCCTCAGTGGCGCCCTACTCCACTCCCATCCGCTGCTCCCCCTCAAGAGTGTTTTTCACACACAAAAGACTTGCATCAGCACCAGCCGGCCCAGGAGTGTGTAACCAATTAGGCTACACGCGAGCGCCCTGTCCTACCGACCAATCAGGTGACTGGACCTCGGGGGCCTCAGAGGAATTGAACACTCAAACGGCCGTGATTCACTCCGACTAGCGTCCCCCCCCCCCCCGAGCCCTTGAACAGCTTGAACTCCCATCATAAGAAGGCCCATCCAGCTAAACCTGCGTCCCCAAGTGACTCAGTGCAGCAGAGAGAGTTTGTCAGGGCACAGAGGGATTACACACTTGTAAAATGAGGAAAAAGATACTGATGACTGGTTCAATTCGCTTGCTGTCATGAGTGTGAATAATACAGTTGTATAATATCCAACAGTGATGTAATGAAAGTTATCCCTAACACACCACATTTCCTACAACATTGTGTTTATAGGAAAGATCCAGCTCGCTCTCTCAGTAGTCATTCAGTTACTTTAGTTAGGTACTTTATATGCTTCATGTAATCTAACAAATTAAACTGGACACATTTTACTATAAATAACCTTAGGCACAATAATTATGTTAGCTGGGTAATTGAGGATTTTAATAGTGTACTTATCATGCAAGTAGGTTACATATTGTTACATACTAATTAAACCTCATGGCTCATAGTACCTATTCCTATCCTGATGAAGAGTTTAAGAGACTGTTGAAAAGAGTGTAGTTGTGGGGTAAATTTAAGCAACATTACCACTAGACACCATTTGTTGCCAAAAACTGCCCGAACAACTCATGCGACACTTCCGTCTGTTCTGAATAAGATTAAAAAGAAGACAGAGATGAATGCCATTGCTTGCATTTACCTGTGTGTCTTGCAGCATTATCAAAACCAACAATTTTATTTTAGAATGATGAGCGCACCAACAGACACATGACCAGAAGATACAGATAACAATTATCAAAAAACCAAATATTGTGTTCCGCAGCAGGATGCATCTGAGATATAAAAGTGTACCCTCACACTTTCAGTATCGGCCTGTAGTCTTTTGGGGGTCACAAAAGCACATATTCAACTTTCAGAGAGGTCTGTATGCTCCAACAGTGATGTCAAAAAGTTTCAAGTTGTTTATTTTCCCCTCCTTGTCCAGCAGGAAGTAAAACTGGTGACCTTTGACCTTGAGGGGGATGAAAGAAGGGGACTCGTTCCTGTGCGCGTGGCAGGCCAGCTGAGACAGAGGCATGGTCATGCTTCTGCCTTTACTAGGCCCAAGGGGTGACTGCGTGGACACTGTCACCATTGCGCCACCGCGGTGCAGAATCACGCGGCTGACGGAGCGACGGGAGAACAGAAGGCCCAGTCCAACTATTCCACCACCTGTTTGCGACAGAGAAAATGGTGGCATTAGCTAGTAGCGTCTTGCCATTTAGCATTAGTAACTTACAAGTACCAAAACAATATAAAAAATATCACTCACCTATCGTAATACATCCTACGGTAAATCCAAACCTCCACGCATTCGATCCTAAATTCATATCGAAACTAAACCATCCTCCTAGATCAGTTCTAACCTTCCTCGCCTCACTACCGCCACCACGCGTGTCTCGCAACCCAGTGAAGGCAAAATGGGCTAAATATGTCCAGAAAAGAAACTGCCCCCCACAGAAGAGAGCTAGAAATCTAAAGAATCTGGTTCGGTCATGCTCAAACAAGACAACGTCTTTGGCAACAGCTGTGTTTGTGGAAAAGGTGGAAAGTCCCTTTCTTAAGTCGTTATTGACGGTGTCAATCCATCGTCCATGACCCTTTCTCGACCAGGTGCACAGTTGCCTTATATTTAACTGACACACGCTTCTCAATGTTATCCATCGACCCATTAGACATCTAGGATAAGGCTGACATGGTGGCAAGGTCTGTGGTATGTGAATCGAAGAGTTACACATCCACTTGGGTCGTTCTTGTTGCTTCAAGTGATTCTTAGCGGTTGTCCTGAGAGTCCTCAATTGTGTAACATTTAAGATTCGTTGAGTGATAAAACACGAGCGGTTACACGTGGCACCAGACAGCAGCCATAACAAACCCATTTTGCACGGTTCGCTTCCTGAATTGCTGAAAAAGTTATTACTGTTGCTTCATTTCATATAGTCGACTTGCCTGCCGTGTTATGGCTACATTTACCAACTTGCCCTTA
>NC_137920.1:71785989-71810989 GCF_963457725.1 Sprattus sprattus
GCTAACCAAAATAATACCACTGACTGTACTGAAGGATTCTTGCGTGAAGAACACGAGATGCTTAGACCTATGATGACATGATTCATGTGTCTGAATGATTGCTCCTGTGTTTACTGTGCATGTCGAGGTGGTTTTATGCATTTGTTGATCATGAGGACCTAGGCATGCAATACATTTGTGCTATACACAAAAAAGGGCTGAGACAGAGACAAAGTGTGTTGAGTGCAAAGTAATACTGGGAACACAGTTGATATGCTGTGTCATCAGAGTTACATCATCATTCTAGGTCAAGAGGTATTTTTGTCAACTGTAATATATTCTGAGTTAACTTGAATTGTGGCACCTTGCCTTTTAAGTCATAAGGGGTTTGAAGCTGAGCTCAGTGTCTATTTATAGAAATCAAAATACCTCTGAAACATTTGACTTAGTGCTTTTTTCTGATCAGTAGCAGAAAACATGTTCATGGTCCTCACAGTGCTCACCCCACAGAAAGATACGGAATTATTATTATTATTTTTTTTTTATCTAGGCCTCATCCTCTCATCATGTTTTTTCAGTCAGTTATATGTTTGTGTATTTCAATTGCATTTTACAAATATGACATATCATTTGATGTACCAATAGTCTGGAAGTGCCTGCTTTTCAAAGGCCTGATGATGTGGTCACCATATCAATGTTAGCTAAAGGGGAAAAGAAATAACGGAGTCTGGCACTTGGTCTGGGTCCCCTCCAAAATGTAATGGATTCTTCTGTGGTCCATGTACCACCCTGCACCAAGTTTCATGAACACCGGCCAGGTAGTTCATAGCGTAATCCTGCTACCAGAGAAACAAACCAAACCGAAAACTCCTTGGCGGAGACAATGATGCTTTTGTGCACCTGTAGGCTATGTGTTCCATCCGTGTTCGCTTAAAAACAATACATGGAACTGGCTCAATTTGTATGATTTGATTCTTGATAAAGTTCCGATTCAATAAAGGCAATTTTTTTAATTCAATGTAATCCTACCTAAAGAAAGTCTAGCACACCAGACAAGTGTGCTTTATTACATCTGCCACATATTTTGATCTTTGAGTCAAGGACTCTTGTTTCCTTGCAGGCTATACAGCAAGTAACCAAATTCAATAGAGCCTTTATCCATCTCACAGACTGGATACCCAGCAACGTATTAACAAGCCGCACCTGCCCCTCGCCCAGGCATTTGCACGCATTTGGAAATGCCCGTTCGTCCATATATGGGATCTGGCACAGCCAGAAAGCGACACGGTGTGAACGGAGTGGGGTGAGGCGCGTGGACTGCCATCAAATCAACATTCGTGCCCTTATATGGAAGTGAGTTCCCGTTTCGCGGAGAGACTGAATGGGAGGCGGGGCGGGGCGCCGTCCACGCTGAGGACAGTGGCATTTTTCCAAAGAGAGCTTCACATGATTTCAGCGTCGGCTAAAGTGCCCCAAGGCTATCAGAGTTGTTCATTATACACCTAATACACATTTCTGACCACTCTGAGGCCATAATATTCTGTGTTCTGCACAACCAAGTCCAGCAATGCCAGTTGTAAATCCACTCAACATGATGCAATGCTGATGGGGTTGAAATGTCTCTTGTTTGATTGTGCTCAATCTTGCGTTGCTGTCTGACCGATTTGTGTCACCATTTTAATACAGTTCCCATGATCCTTTGGGTGTACTCCTCCCTTTGTCCGCATGCCCGCATCCTTAAGCGCGTGTCCGACCATTGTGCGTGCAAACAGAAGAACACTGCACTGCTGAAAATCTAACGTCGACGAAGAATCGAATCATGGTATGTCAATATCTCATGTGAATTTTTTGTATCGCTTATGATCCATTTCTATGTAATCCAATACAATGAAATGCCCTATAGCACGACATATATTCCAGTTTACTTAAAAAGCATATGGAACGTTAGAAAGCTAACCAACTAGCCATCTTCACGTTAACGTTACAGACACATTCTGCATATATTTGAATTAGAGTTTATTTATTAATCGGGCGATTTTCAGTGAGCAGGTTGGGTCCGTGTTCTGTTCAAACCAATGCTTGGTGCCCATCGTGTGTGCCTTACAATTAAGTAACATCACAAAATGGGTTTTTAAGCAGGGCCCTGGGCTTTCTCTCATCCCAAAGTAACGGTAACCTATCCATTGTGCCGCCCATCAGCTACAATAATGTTTCCGGTCGCTTGGAGTTCTGGGAAATATTCTTACAATATACAATGTGCCATTATATTGACATTTGTACTGAAGCATCTAATCATGACAGGGCGCAGCTACCCTGCATTCGTTGGATTTGGATGTTAGAAGTTATGATTACGATGGCTGTGGCTTAATGTTCATTTAGATCAATCAAGCATATCAATATTTAACACAAGTCACATTTGATATGTAACTTTAGGCCTACTACCGAGCGTTAACTGATATTTCCATTTTGAATGCTGTTCCAGACACCCTTCGTTGGAGCAATATCTCGCTCCACGCCCTCGAAAGAATAGATTCCCTCGCGCTTGCTCCAGAATGAAAGCACGAAGTTAAACATGACCTTAATCAATTTGTGTCTGATCCATTGGATTTAGCCCTAATGCGGAACATAGCAAGAGGGCCAGAGCACATACTCAAACAGTAACGTTGGTGTTTTGAAGGGATTAGCAAGGAGATATCAAAATCGCAGACGGGCATCATATAACGTAACCTCCTCACCTACATCCTTCCAGCCTTGTCTGTCAGCTGTAGACTGTTGTCCAGAGCGCAGATGGCAAATAAATGGAGATAGTTTTCTCAAAGATAAGGTTTGAGAACAGTAGATTAACCGCCAGCACCTGCGATGGTCAAGACGTAGCTAAAAACTTCGGTTAGGCCTATGAGGAATTCTGACAGATTGATAAGTCCATAATAACAGATGGAAATCTTTATCTTCCCTAAGAGGAGCAGTGCTAGTCTTCTTGAAGTGCCCTTTGCCCAGGGCGTAGGCCCTAAAGAAACAGTTGAGATGCCAGGGAGATTGAGCTTGATAGAGCTGTGCTGTTTAGTAAAGGTTTTATGGCTCCGGTCAGTGTGCTTGTCAATACAGGTGTGCATTTAAAAAGAAAGGCAGCGTGAATGACATTCTGTAGACTGCATTTCAGTCTGTGGAGAAAATCCACCAGTGAGAAGTCGTTAAAATATTTAAATGGCTTCACGGCTCTCTCGCATTTTAAAGGAAGAACTGTTTCCTTGACCCCTTACTTGTCCTGTGTGCTGCCTACTTTGGCATACATTGTACACAATTCATCAAGACTTTTTTTTAAATGTTTTATTTGCTATTATATAAAAGCTTTTGAAGTTGTATTTCACATATAGGCTTCTTTGTTCTTTTCAAGTTGTGTTCGCAGTATTTGATAAATGAAATGAATACATGTATTGATCATTTAATTGGGAGATTTTTTTTTTTAGTCTCCATTAACCGAAGTCTGCAAAGTTCTCCAAACTATAATAACTAAAAGTCTAATCTTCGAGAAATGATCTTGAATTCTATAGTTCTTCTATCTCTCTGAAGAGGACCTGACCTTAACCAACTCCATTCATTATTTGTAATGGAGATTCTGTGTTGTTTCTTTGGTGGTGGCATCTGTTCCGCCTCTCTGCATGGAGAACATGTACTTATTTGATGTGGTTCTGGTCCGGTTCTAAATCAACCACTCGTGGCCTTGAGGAGACTGCTTGGCCAGATAGCTAACTTCAAACCAGATCTGGGCCAGTGTTAGATCCCAGAATTCATTGCGGCTGATGTTGGCGTTGACGCTGATGGGACTAATAGTCGTATCTATTTTACTCTTAAGGATTGATGGCCTCTTGATTCCGGCCACCCCCTCTGTAAACCAGTGTCTGAATTATTTTAATCACAATTGTTGTCAAAGTTAATTCTATGAATCATGTTTCATGGTTTTAGATGTGTAAATAGCCTTTTTATTTTTAGACAACAAAAGCCTTGCTACACACTGTTACTTTTTGGACCTTTTAGACAATCCATATTATCAATTATTTATTTGCTGTTGTAGAGAAAAAAAAAGCTATTATATTATTTTTGAAACCTAGATTTTGTGTGTGTGTCTGTGTGTCTGTGTGTGTGTGCCTGTGTGTGTGTGCGCGTGCACGCTGGCTACTCTGGTACTGCCACGCCCATACACACTTCACCGCAGCACCAGCAGTCAGCGTGCCCATCCAGACAGGGGATGCCTGCTTCAGAAACAAGGGCAGAGGACAGACACCATACCCACATCACAGCTAGCTCTGGAATGGACATGGGCAATCCGGTCCACATCTGGCCCACATCTGGCCCACACCCGGCCCAGTTCCCCTCAGCGCTGGGCGTATAATTAGCTACAGCGCTGAGGCTGCGGTGGCCCTTTGCCCTGACGTGGGGACCGCGGCGCATAGTGATGAGGCGATAATGTCAAAGCAGGCTTCTGTTACCCAGACACACAATCAATGGGAAAGCCTGCCTACGACATGCCATTCTTTTCTTTCTTTCTGTCTCTCTCTCTCTCTCTCTCTCTCTCTCTCTCTCTCTCTCTCTCTCTCTCTCTCTCTCTCTCTCTCTCTCTCTCTCTCTCTCTATATATATATATATATATATATATATATATATATATATATATATTCCTCTGTGATTCATAGCCTGCCTTGTACATCTCCCTCTCAGCTGGGCGAACCGTGGATCACGAGGTCCTGTTCTGGTCACCAGTAAAGAACCCCCCCCCCCCCCCCCCCCCCCCTTCTAGTCAGGAGAGATTGATGACAGGGTTGAGCGTTTAGTGGCGTCAGTACAGCCCTTTGTGTGGTCCCACCCACACTGTAGGCTTTGAGCGTCACCGAACGCAGCCGGATCACCGGATCCCCTCCGCCAGTCTTCACACAGAACCCGTGTGTAACGAGGGACGAGGGATCCTCAGAAGGGCGGCTCATGTGGAGGCTTTGTGTGCTTACGGCTGATTGAGTGACATTCTGTCAGACGATCCCTGTGTTCTCTCCCAGAGGCTGTCAGCTATGCAGCCGCGGCCGCCTTTGAGAGGTGATACTCCCAGTACGACCCACAGCATTCCCTGTTTCTGCTCCCGTCTATTCCCACAGTTACACACACACCATCCCAGCACAGTCCACAGAGAGAATTCCCTCTAGCCCCCCAGGTCTTATTCCCACTACTAGACACAACATTCCCACCATCCTAACACATTCCACTTACCACATTTCTTCTCTGTCTCTTCGCTTTCTATTCCCGCACAGCTACACATGTTTTCATAGTGTAATCCGTGAACAGAAATCTCACGTTACCACAGATCGTATGCCGGAAACTAATCTAGCAACCCCAGTTCTTTTTACAGGTCTAACAAACCCAGTTCTATTCACAGGTCTAGCAAAACAAAGTACTATTCACAGTGTAACAAACTCAAGTACTACCCACAGATCTAGCAACCCAAGTACTATTCACAGATCTAACAATCCCAGTACTATTCACAGATCAAACAACCCCAGTACTATTCACAGATCTAACAACCCCAGTACTATTCACAGATCAAATTCTCTCTAGCCCTCCGTTCTAGCACCCCAGCTCATCCCACAGCCTCAGATCAACTGGCATGGCTGATCTTTTTTACAAACCTAAAATGCACTGTCATCAGTTGTCTGCTTCATAGCCCTGCCTAGCCTCGTAATGGTAACCATATGAGGACACTGTATACCCACTATCAATCTTGTATGTACATCTTGTTTGTATCATATATTCATGGCGCATGTATGCTACTATATTTGATGCTGATGCGTGTATGAATTCATCTGCTTGCTTCTGATTTTCTCTCTACCCGGCTGGCCCTAACCAGATGGGGTCTCCCCTTATGGGCCGGGTTCTGTTGAAGGTCTCTTCCAGTTAAAAAGGGAGTTTTTCCTCACCACTGCCACTGCCACGTTAGTGCTTGCTCACGGGGGTTCAGGCTCTAAGCTCTATGAAGCACCTAGACATTTTCAATTGTAATTGACACTATATGAATGCAATTGGATTGAATTAATTTGAATTAAATCAGACCTGACTTTGATCTGGCTTGGGTCCAGAGAGCTACCGAGCGCTTGGGCTGTAGTCTGCCTCTTCTGGATGTCACTTCAGATAAAAGCATTTGTGAATAAAATGTCTGTGAGGTGTACTAATTGTGTAGTTCCAACTCCATGTGTTTTGAAGGGACACTGAAGCATCGAGTGGATGTGTCATTATTAGGTTGCATTGCATCAGCTGGCCTTTGACCTTGTAACTGATTCAAGGGGAAGTCTCGGCACACCTCCGTCAGCTGTTGATTTTGACCTGCAGCAGCAGCATCATAACTATGCTACTTCCAATATTTCCAAAATATATACTTTTGTAGTTGACAGATCGTCCTTAAAAAAAGAACTTACTTGTCTCTTGAACTTCTTTGCTACTGTTATTGTAAGCAGAGTTCTTGTCCTCTCTCCTCGGAAGTTATGTTATTTATCTGTCATTAAATCTCTTTTATGGCTGCCCTTGAAGGCCCTTATCGGTCTGCAGCAGGTCCACAGATTATGTAACGTGCTGTGGCGATGGCCATCGGGCAGGCATGCCATCGATCTATTAGAGTGAAAGGTTGGGATGCTGATTGTGATGTCTAAACACTGTTTAGTGGGGTGACCAGAGGTCGGGGCAAACAGAGGTGACGGCAGGACAGTGTTCCAGTTCCTGTGAGCTTGGTCTATACGTCCCATACGTATACGCATATGCATATTATTTACATTTAGTCTTTTAGCAGACGCTTTTGTCCAAAGCGACGTACAACGGAGAGAACAGTCAAGCTACGAGCATTAGAACCCTGGTGAAACAATAAGTATGCATATGCATACCACAATGCATGTTGGCATGAATCGTTCATTCAGTTTTGTGGTGCACTGATGGTTTGGATTGAAATGCAGCACAGTGGTAGGGAGTCCTCAGAGTACGGCGATAAGTGAACGCTTAGGTGAGGGATTGTGGGAGTTGGAGTCCAGTATGTTTTAACATGCCCCCTTCCCCTCTGCAAGGCGATAAAGTGAATGCTTGGGTTAGGGATTGTGGGAGTTAGAGTCCAGTCTGTTTTTACATGCCCCCCCCCCCCTTACCCCTCTGTGTCTGTGTGTGTCCAGGCTTCCGGTGTGACCGTAACGGACGATGTGATCACCGTCTTCAACGAGATGAAGGTGCGCAAGCTTGCGGCCACGGAGGAGGAGAAGAAGATGAGGAAGAAGGCCGTGCTGTTCTGCCTCAGCGACGACAAGAAGAAGATCGTCCTGGAGGAAGGCCGTGAGATCCTGCAGGGGGATGAGGGCGACCCCTACCTGAAGTTCGTCAAGATGCTGCCCCCTGACGACTGTCGCTACGCACTCTACGACGCCACTTATGAGACCAAGGAGACGAAGAAGGAGGACCTGGTGTTTATCTTCTGGTGAGGGCCTTAGCAAGGGGGTTTTTATTATTATTATTATGTTTTAAGGCAAGTTATTGGATTGTAATGCATTTGCATACATTTTATGGTAAATAATAGAAATTGAGGCAGCAGAGTTCTTTGTGTTTTTTATAAAAAAAATAAACTAATTAATAAGGTGCATATAACAATTCTTTCTGGAAAAATTAAGTTACAGTAATAAAAGTTTAATTTTAAAAGTTTTTCACAAACTGTGCTGAGCTCCCTATGAGGGCTATTGGGTACTGTGTGGTCCTCATGGGTCTCTGTCCCCCCCCCCCCCAGGGCTCCTGAGAGCGCCCCCCTGAAGAGCAAAATGATCTACGCCAGCTCCAAGGATGCCATCAAGAGGAACTTCACAGGTGAGTCTCCTCTACTGCTGGGCCTGAACACTCATTCACCTCACTGCTTGGATCATGGTGATGAAGCCGTTAACGCTGGTAGCCCAACAGCAAATGCCTAACGAATGCTCTTTGTCGCCGTTGTGGCGCACTGATGTAAGCCGTCTTCTCCTCTCCTCTCCTCACCTCTCCTCTCTCTCACCGATGTAAGCCCTCCTTTCCTCTTCTTTCCTCTCTCTCACCGATGTAAGCTCTCATTTCCTCTCCTCCTCTCCTCTCCTCTCTTCTCCTCTCTCACCAATGTAAGCTCTCCTCTCCTCTCTTCTCCTCTCTCACCAATGTAAGCCCTCCTCTCCTCTTCTCTCCTCTCCTCTCTGTATGCCCTGTAAGCCCTGCGCTTTGTGGGCGGTGTGCGTAGATTGTGAAGTAATGTGAGACGTGCCTGGAGGAGGAGGAGGAGCAGGAGGCAGCGCAGAGGAAGAGTGACTTGTGCGTTAAGCCAACTGCTGAATTTATAATGTGTGCACCCCCTGATGCCCTTCTTGTGTCATCCTGGAGCTTTCATCCAAAGACACTCCAAGTAGAGGGGCGCATGTGCGCTCAGGGAGAGCCAGCTAAGGCCGTGTGCCTCCTGCTGTAAGGGAAAGCCAGTTAAGACCGTCTCCTGCTGCAACTGGGGATTGTATGTACGCTGTACACTACCGTTTCAAAGTCTCGGCGCACTCAGAGATGTCCTACTTTTCCATGAAAGCATACATGAATTGGGTTTGCATTGGAAATATAGCAACATGAATAGGTTAGACATTTTTAATTTTAATAATAATTATTGTGTCCCTTTGTCAAAGAATCTTCCATTTGCTTGTCTTACTAAGTGACCCTTAACGTTTGTTATATATGAAGTAAATTGCCATAAGTAACAATGAGATGCATACATCAACGTATCTGCAGGTGTGTACATTAATGGCATTTGAAGCTCCAAATATGTCAGTTATCGTAGTGAATCATTTACATTTACATTTAGTCATTTAGCAGACGCTTTTATCCAAAGCGACTTACACATGTATACTGATGGCTCACTGCACATCAGGAGCAATTAGGGGTTCAGTGTCTTGCTCAAGGATGCTTCGACAGGGAATCGAACTAGCAACCTTCTGATTACTAAACGACTTCTCTACCCCAGTGTCGTAAGTGTGTGTTTTTTTTATTGATGGGTGACCAGGGGCCGTATTCACAAAGCCTTTTATCTTACCACTAGGAGTGCTCCTAACTCGCGCTAAAACCTTTTTCGTAGGAGTAATTTCTCAAAAGTGATTCACAACGGCTCTGAGACCTACTCATACTAAGGATAATACCAACTCCTAAGCTTAAGATAAAAACTCCGTTGCTATGGATGACGTCGCTTCTCATGCACGAGTTTAGAAGGGGTGAGGACGGTGATTGGTTGTTGACAGGCTCTCTCATTAAAAACTCATTCGTGACGTCTCTCTAACAATCCCACTATATCGACTGAAAATAAGAGAATAACCTAGGCTTCAAATTAAGTCATATTAAATAGTTATGGACAGTGCAGTTAGCAGAATGCACACGCATGATAACAAGTTTGTGGGAATGACACTTTGCACGTTAAGAGAAATATAAAGCGATCAATATAAAATATGGCAATTGCATGTAATCAAGGCAGTAATAATTAAAGCACCCAGCAAACTGTAAGGCTATTATATTTCCAGCCCTTGACCCCTTCAAATATCAGCACATGCGGCCCTTTAAGCCCTCCAATCTTAATTGATCAAAGCGAAACGAACGTGAAACGTATAGCCTAAGTGAAAGCCTACTGGTCCCAGGACCAATAGCCACTGTCACCCCAGCGGCATCCAGCTGGTAAGTTCTCAAAAACCTGCTGCAGACCGCTCTCCGTTGAAATGCACAAGTCATCGGTACATCCAACTGTTGGATGATGTGGGGTCTACAGTGCGTTGATAGTTTGATGAATTAAACGGCTGAATGATGATCCCCAGTGTCGTCATTTGCGTTTTCCGCGAAGCCAAATAGGCTATCTTTATGTGTCCAAACATTTCACTTCGGGACACATTGTTGTTTAAAGGCGTCATTGCATCCCGCGCTAATTCTACGACAATATTAATACCTTCACGGTTTAAGCAATGTCTTTTATCTATTCCAAGTCGGCTGCAGCCCTCTTACGATTTTTTGTGAATAGGTCTTAGTGACTTAGGAGTCCTCATGAGGAGTTTTAAGCTGTCCTAGACTTAGGTGCTACTTTTAGGGATAAAATATTTTGTGAATTGCTCTTAGTAAAAAAAATTAGGAGTCCTACATTTAAGACTGACACGCCCATTATTTTTAGGAGTTTCTCCTAAATTCGCCACTTATGAGCTACTTTTAGCCCTAAGATTCTTTGTGAATACGGCCCCAGAAGAGGAACAGTCTGTATCTTGTTGGATTTTCTAATGTGTGCTGGTCCGTATGTTCTGCGTTTCAGGTATCAAACACGAATGGCAGGTCAACGGCTTGGAAGACATCAAAGACCGGAAAACCCTGGCGGAGAAGCTGGGCGGCTCCTCGGTGATCACCGTCGAAGGCGGCGCCTTATAGATCCACGAGTCTCCTTCAGCACGGGTCAGCTGGTTCACGAGAAAAACAACTACAAAAAAAAAACTACACTGAAGTTAGAATTCAACGGGGTCTGGTTGTTCATTCCAGGGGGGTTAGGGGGTACTTGGGCGGAGGGCTTAGCGGGGTTGGGGGGTCACCAGGGTGGGGATAGGGGTGGAGACTGGGAGGGGTAACTGTGTCTCCTTTGACTGCTGGCTGGCATTCCAGTTCCACCGTTCATGTAATGATGAGAACACTAAAGAGGAGGCACGTGGCGTGATTGAACAGTGCATTATTATGAAGGATCAGAAACCATACTCACATGCATTCATCTGTTCAGACGTTTAACATACAAAAACTGTGGTGTAAAAAAAAATATATTGTGATTTTACCATTTTTATCTTTTTTTTTTTATCATTCACCAGTGTTTTATTCCCAATTCATGTTAAAGAAAAACAAGGTTTTTAATTGAAAACGATAAGGGACTGTGTGTAAAGCCTTGGGGATATCAGACAATGGGGTGTGGGGACCATGGTAAAACTGTTAAATATCGTTCAACACTACTCCCAAGTAATTCCATATATAATTTTTTTTTGCCAAACTTGTAGGCTTTATGGATTTTCCTTTGTGTAACACTAGGTTTAAACGCTACAATTTGTGAAGGATTTTTTTTTATTATAATTATTATTATTTTCTATAGCTGTATCCATTCCATTCTTGTAAACTTAACTGAAAAGAGACCGGTCATTTGTAGACCATGTCCAGACAGGCAGTCCTCTGTCAGGCTTGGACTCAAGGCATTCCCTTCTAGAGAACCAAACTCAAGAACCTTCTGGAACAGGAAAAGAGGAACAGGCTAGTGCGACAGGTTTGGGTGCTGTGAGAAAGAAAGGGCGGGTGGAACTCTGTAGTAGTGAGGAAGTGAAGGGAGAATGGAAGAATGAAATGGACTGTGAATGTCTTATTTTTTCTCTTCTTGTGTGGAATAAAATGCACTTAATGTTGTCCTCAGTTGAGTCTCTCTCTCCACTTTGTCATTTTCTGATTTAAGGCAAAAGTTAATCCTCACTCTAATCCCTATTCCAACCCAAACCCTTAACATTAATCCCACCCTCAAACAATTGAAATTTGGGAATGCAATTATTTTTGAGTGGTCAGTTATGTTGATGTCAAATATCAGTTGAAGAAAGAAGAGAGTATTGACCTTTGACCTTTGTATCAGTTATGTGCAAAACACAGGAACACCACTTTGACACAATAAGAATGGCTTCCAAAAGCCCTGGAAAAAACTGACATAGGGTAGTTTTGCCATATTAGGAGACTACAATAGCCACTTAATTTGGGTAGTTTAATAGAAGACAAATGTGTAAGTAGGTTAAGTCCAATAGAAGACAAATCGTGTGAAACAGACACTGTTTTAAACACTCACACAGACAGCAGTGGGGTCAGGAGAATCCCAGGTGCAGCTACCCCCCCCCCCCCCTGCTCATTAAATTGGAGCTGCCTAAGGAGCGTTTGAAGATGGCCGGCGTCTTCATCCTCGTTTAAGAATATTACCCATAAATAGAAGCAACAGAGATGCATAGATGCACACATGGACGCAACGAAGGTGCGGAAGACGCAGGAAAACAATGTTAGATCAGGGAGGATCCAGAGCAAAAAGCTGGGTGCTCATGCCCTTAGTGCAAATGGGTTTGAAAGTTTATGTTCAGTCAAGCATCCACTGTGTGCGTGGGGCGTTTAAAAGAGAGGCCTTGACTTTTAAATACAAGACCGTTCACTACTCTTTTTGAGTGCTCGTAGCAAAAGACTGCCCATGCCACTTCAATGTGAGGTGGATGCAATGCACACACACACACACAGAGACTAAAATGAATAATGCGCGGTGTGCAGATTCCAGTTGAGCGGTCTCTGGTATGTGTCTGGATTCAGGCCGAACCAGGACCGAGACTTGATTTAGAGACGGTCATCAGTCTCTGAGTAGCTCACAGGCCAAACCAGGACCGAGACCAGGGGGGTATTCGTCGTACGTGGTTAAGTGTCAAACCTGGATAAGTTGACTCAGTAAGTGGTAAACCTCTGAATAAAAGATCCCCCATTGGTTCATTCTCCTAGCAAAACAACGTCAGAGGGCTCTTCTATTAGGAGGTTTACCACTTACTCTGAGTTAACTTATCCAGGTTTGTCACTAAACCACGTACAACGAATACCCTCTGCTCTACAGACGGTCATCAGTCTCTGAGTGGCTCGCAGGCCAAACCAGGACCGAGACTTGATCTAGAGACGATCCTGACCCCTGACCCTGGTGTTGTGTGCGCCTCGCCCGTTGGTCTGCAAGAGGACTGCACTGGCACACAGAAATACATTTGAACAAGACAAGTGAACAGTTCTCTAGACTCTTAATCGCTCTGCAAATCAAGGATTCGAGGGGTATTTATTACTAACAGGAACAACATGAAAGCAGGGTTCCCTCAAGGTCAAGAGCAGAGAGTGTTTAAATGTTCTTAAGGTGGATTGAAAATTAAAAAGTTACATAAGCTGGCTCCCATTATATTTATGTTCGGTCACCTTGAAATCTAGGCTGAGCCGAAACTCTCCCTGAACCTTTTGGTCTCTTAGGTCATTGTAGGCAGATAGGATAATGATCTTTCTGAAAAATTAGGAGTCTTAAAGGCACAGTCTGCGATTCTAAGCCTGTACACTTTTTGTCAAATTCAGTGAAAGGGTCCTTATCGTCCTGTAGTTGTACGTTCAGTGTTTGCACTCAATGAACAATCAAAGAAACAAACAAACAAATAATATCAGCCAATCAAAACATAATTTTCAGAGCACAGAAGGGAGGGGTGTAATATATTTTGGCTGTTGAGCAAAAACATCAAAAACCTTTTGCAAAACCAAAGCCGAATAACAGACTGTACCTTCAAGAGTAAGAAACTCCACAGCTGGTATAAAAATGCTCAGAGAAAACCTGATCAGAAAACCTTCACAACAGCACTGTGACGCTAAAAAACTTTTTCTTGCAAAGAGTGTAGGATGCAAAATCTCCTCATCATGTTCATGATTACCGATAGAGCAGCACTGACTCCGTCTCCACATTCCCAACCACATTCCTGTCACAGTTGTGGCCTGGAGGACGAATGCTACTGTCTCTTGTCGAGTAGCGGTCTTAGAGACGGATGCTACTGCCTCTTGTCGAGTAGCGGTCTTAGAGACGGATGCTACTGGCTCTTGTGGAGTTGAGGCCTGAGGGACGGATGCTACTGGCTCTTGTTGAGTTGCGGACTGAGGGACGGATGCTACTGGCTCTTGTGGAGTTGAGGCCTGGAGGACAGATGCTACTGGCTCTTGTGGAGTTGCGGCCTAAGGGACGGATGCTACTGGCTCTTGTCGGTTTGGTGTGAGTGGACAGTCGCAATTTACTCCGCCGTCTTCAAACCACAGCGCATTCCTCACGTACTTCAGAGCACTCCCTAATATCTTGTTACCAGTTGTGCTTTTCTTGTGTCTTCCAGGTCTTTTCATTGTGTTGTCTTCTGAAATTTCAAAAGACAAAAGTCCATCTGCTCAGTGCGACGTGTGACTCACCAGGGGTTTGCTTCACGGCGCTGCTCTCGGCAATCAAAGAAGAATCCAACTAAGAAGAACAAATCTGCGATAAACAACGTTAACAGAGAGAAATAACTACAACTACAGAGTGTGTTTGCCAACCTACTGTCACAATCGTTCCTTCATCTTCTAGTCTGCGCTGCTCTCTGCCTTCTACTCCAGGCTCTGTGCTTTGGCTAATTGACTGATAAATTGATCAATCAATTCGTAGATTAACTGATCAATTGACCTGTCAATCATCACATCGCTCAGGTGCACTCACCCTATCAGAGAGTGAAAGCTGTCAACACTGATGAAAAAGAGGGAAACTATATCTTGTGTGTTATATTGTGTGTTTTGTAACGTCTCCTTTAGCAGTCTCATTCATCCTCATGTATCTTATTTCAAGCTCACTGTAGTATTTTCTTGAATCTATGACGAGGTGCACGATGTTCTTACTGTCCACCTCCTTATCTGCGCACCAGACAGACAGCCAAAGGAGGAATTTAGCATGCTTTTTAAAAAAAATAGTTTGTCCTATTGACCTTTTAATGACTGCATTTTCGGACTTTGTGAGACCATAACTATTAGTGATTGACACATGAGATGACGCAGGGCCCCTGGTCCAGACGTGCGTGTTCTGGACACCTGAGCCCAAGGTGGTAGGCCTGTATTGATCAACACGCAGGCAAGACTAGAAGTTGAAGAAATGATTGTGACAGTAGGTTGGCAAACACACTCTGTAGTTGTAGTTATTTCTCTCTGTTAACGTTGTTTATCGCAGATTGGTTATTCTTAGTTGGATTCTTCTTTGATTGTTCTTCCGACAGCTTAAATCCCATTTTAATACATCAGAGACTGACTCACCCTCTGTGTTCCTCTAAATCCTCTCACAGATTTGCATTCACTTCCATGTTGTTCCAGCAGATGGCACTTGACTCTGCCTGAGGGCCAGTGTGGGCAGCTGAGATCAGCTCAGAGCTACGCGGGCAGGGTGACCAGGATCTGCACCAGGCTCTGTCAAAGGGCTAGTGCCAACACGGGTGTGGCACTGCTCAGAGCACACCTTAGGGTGGGATTGGGTCAATGTGCTTAGAAGGTTCAGTGTGTTCCACTGCTGAGAATTCTAAGGAACCCGTTACTTATTCCAGTTCCATGCTGTATTTGGAGCTAACAGGTGATGGCTCTGGCACCTCAACAAGAGCATCATGTTGATGGCTTCTGTTCATGCAGGCCTACATATCCACAAACTCAAGACTTCATTTCAGGTGGCCTGAACATTCTCTGTGTGTTTCTTTGCATGTAATTTAGCTTTGTTGTTTTGTCCCTGTGTCTGGACAAGACCCAAAAGTGGATATTTTTAGAAATCTTGGCACAACAATATTTTCTAGTCTGTGATTTTAAAATGTTGCTGTTTTACATTAAAACGTGAAGGTCCCACAGTACAACGGGAGAGCTGTAATGAATCTCCATTAGAACATCCTGTAGAAACTGTGTGAAGACAACAACATGCCTCAAAATGAATGCAAATCCATCGTGCTGTGATTGACAGTAGGCACTCTCCTGTTTACCCAATGTGCAAATACAGGGGAGGACTCCGAAGCCTCTGCTGACTACAGGAAACAAATGTAAACAGCATTAGGCTGGTGTTCTTGTAAGTGCTTATAGGGTTTACATCGCAGGGCTTGTTTGGATGTCCACTACGCTACTCCATACATTAGTCTGCCACACCCTTATAAATTAACCTGCCAGTCCATCTCTGAAAGCACAATAAGGATGTGACCCAAACTGTATCCATAATTTATTCATTCAGTTCATGGAAGTGACTTCATCAGATAGCTTTAAATGAAGATGGTTAAAGCTATCTGGGTGAGCTTATAGGATGGTTGGCAATTACAGCTGAGGTACACAGGCAGCGTTATCTTTCAGATGAGTACATGGTTCTGTGGGAGAAGACTTGTGCTCCTCGATGTGCGTTGCTTTTCTAAATACACTATCTCCTTGTTAAAGAGGGATCATTTATAACCAAGAGGCCGTCCACAAATCTCACACATTGCCATGGATTCCTGCTTACAGCTTGACAGGAAATTCACTTTGAACCCAGTTGACTCAGTTGAAAGGATGGTTTGGGCTGTCCACTATCATCATCCAAAATGTATAAAAATGTTCACTTCTGCACTTGTTCTGAGAAATGACTGAAAACATACTGTACCTTTTAAACCTACACACGCAGAGATTTACAGACAAACCAAGATAACATATTTACTGAAAGAAAACGGAAATAACTGGCCCTTATTATTACTACCCATTAACAGCATTTGAGCAAATCCCTTCGCCTGCCAAGATGAAGCAATTCCATCAACATTTTTGCATCCTCTTTGTCTGCCTCTCTCTCTCTCCCGCCCGCTCTCTCTCTCTCTCTCTCTCTCTCTTCCTCACACACACACACACACACACACACACACACACACACACACACACAATGGAATGAGTAATATAGAAAATAACGGAAATCGTTGCTTATAAATAGAGCCAATCAGCATTTCAATTAACAGCATCAGCTTGTATTTGATGAGCGCCGACTTGAGGAAAACTGTACACTCACACCAAGCTGTGGTGATGACATCATCGGGATCCCGGAGTCTGTACCGTGCAGGTGCGAGCGGGGTTGCCAAAACAAAACAGAACGGCAACGACAGCGCACAGTGATCCCAGGTGTTTCGTGAGAGGGGGCGTAGAGTAAAACAAGCAACACATGTGCTATTTTATTACACAAACAGAGAGTGTATGTTTTCGTGTAGGGCGGGCACAGCGGGCTACGTTGCCTTGGGCGCGTGCCAAAAGCGGTACACACGAGTCGTCTTTCTCTCAGCCCTCTATCTCCCTCTCACGGCGGTCTCGTCAAATGTACAGTAATGGATTGGCACCGACAGCTCGGTGAACGCTACCTGTAACTCCTTACCCTGGTCCTACGGTTCATTCGGACATATCAACAGTCATTTCCATTTTCTGCGTAAGCTGCAATAGCATCGCAAACAGCATTCAAAATCACAGAGGCAACAGCGACTGCGGTGACGTGGTGACTACCGCACGCTGATAGAATGCACCCGCTCTGGCGATGCTACCTTCGGGGAGTCTCCACAGAGCTGGCGGTAAATGGGTTGAAGAACCTCGCGGGGAGGTCCCGTCGGTGGACCGTGGGTCTGTGTGAGTCTTGGACCTGTCTCCGGTGTTGACGTCGCTATCGAGCCTAAAACAACAGAAAGAGAGGCAGACTGAGAATGCCAGGGGTGACGGTGACCGGGGAGGCACCCACATTGAACGGGGGCGGAAGAGAGGAGGTAAGGCGTGAGAGAGTTTGTAAATATCGTAAGCCGCGTGATCAGTGACTTTTCTTTAAATCGGGTATGTTTGTGATAGTTTTTTTTAGGTCGGAAATAGACATTGAGCTTAAATGTTGTGACCCAAGCGTGTAACCTTGTGACTGGTTTTGAATGAGTGTTTTAATGAGGCAAATAACACCTAGAGACGGGTGGGGAAATATAATAAAAGGTCGTTTTCACCAGGTTTGTCTTTCTGTAACCTTACTTACTCAAACAGGCTAGAATGGTCCAATTGTTTTTTTTTTGACATTTCGCATTTTCCATTGAACAAATGGCTCTCCCTTCAAGAACCCCGTCTCTCTGTGACGTAGTCTGTGGTAGAAAATGAAAGGTGAGACGGAACGTTTTCGATGAGGCTTTACTGCTCTAGCTGATATGCACACATACCTATATATTTATTAGTGTGCAGAGTATAGGCAATGCCACTCTGAGAAACACATGCTATTGATTTACTAGGGCAATCTACATGTGCCACTGTGTGAGGATATTTATGGTTGTGGGTGGGTGTCAGTGCCAGTAACCATTGGCAGATAATGCAACCACAGTTACCCACCTACCAGTGCACAATGTTATGCTGCCCACTCTCTTGCTTCTCATAGCCCTTTCATCCAATCTGAACACATATGGACAGAACACTGTCTCCATGGTGAACAGGAGGGATGGGGGTGAGGGTCAGGGGGGGGGATCTGTTTGATCAGGAGAAACACGAATGAGTCGCCTGTTTTCACGAGCAGCCGGTGGCTGTGGCTGAGGAGGGTTCTGGTTGTGGCTGGAGGATGTAGAGCCATCTACGTGTCCGTGTCTCCTTCTCCCTCTCCATCACCCCCCCCCTCGCTGTTGATCTACGTGTCCGTGTCCACGACTCCTTCTCCCTCTCCAGCACCCCCCCACTCTCCTAGGGTCTCCCACTCGCTGTTTATCTTCGTGTCCACGACTCCTTCTCCCTCTCCATCACCCCCCCACTCTCCTAGGGTCTCCCACTCGCTGTTTATCTTCGTGTCCACGACTCCTTCTCCCTGTCCACCCACTCTCTCAAGGTCCCCCTCTCGCTGTTGTTCTACGTGTCCATGTACGCATCTCCTTCTCCCTCTCCACATTCCCAGGGTCCCCCCCTCTCTGTTGATCTACGTGTCCGTTTCTGCGTCTTCCTCTTCCCCCCCCCCCCCACTCTCCCCAACTCTCCCCAACTCGCTGCTGATCTGTATGGGCTACGTGGAGAGAGACAGACACACTCAAAGGCACCTGTCTCTGTCAGAGAAACAGCTCTGCTTTGTGCACAGACAGGTCTCAGTGGCCACTCGCATCACTGGGCTGCTGGTTGCCGTGGCCACGCTTCCATGTGATGGTGCATTGGCCCCGTGTCATTATCTCTCCTCTGTCGCCGTGGCTCCCGATGCTCTCAGCTTGTTGGCTAATTTAAGCCCCGCTTGCGTACTCACAAGCACACCCTGGCCCTACAAAGACACCTTCATTTAGGTCTGTTTCTCTGGACAGGGAGGTACATGTTCCTGTGTGTGTTTATGGATGGAGAGGTCTGACACACCTTCACTCATTAAGACTTATATTGAGTTTTTTTTGTTTTGTTTTGATTAAGCAGATGGGGTGTTTCTTCTTCTTTGTTGAAACCAGCACAGCTGATAACACCACATTTTCATGAACTCAGGTTACCTGTGACCAGGTACCTGGGAACTGTAACCCGTTATGTGAGGGAAATCATCTATCAAATATCTTCATTTATCACATGCTGAATCTTGTTATCTTGTAAGCATGTGTTTTGATACAGGCCGTCTCCCTCAGAGATGCGTGGCCTAGAGATGAACTTCCTGTCACCCGTGTCACTTAAAAACAATATTAACAACAAAACAAAAGATCTTAAAGCCCAAAACAAGTTGACATTTGGGGTACGGCTGGCAGACTTCCATCTGGGGACGTCTATATTTGATGCTCAGGTAAGACAGGAATTTCCTGAGGGAGTTAAGGACAATATAAAAGCCTGCTTTTTGATAAGGATTTCAGTTGCTTCATGAACCAACTTGGTTTATTGTCATCTGCATGGATGAGGTGATGCTACTCTGTGATCGTTGGCGACGGTGATGGTGAATATGGCTAGCTGTTTCTTTTTTTAAGAAATAAATATTTCTGCTGTGACCTCAAAATGACCCTTTAACCTAACTGATAACAGAGTCCTATTAGCCATTCCTGATTAAGCAAACCTTATCAAGTGTGGTAGAACATATAGAACAAATGAATAGAACAAAGTCATGTTTGACCTTCAGTCATATTTGACCTTCGGTAGGAACAGTTCCACAGGAAGACAAAGGACTCCATAGTAGTGAACAGACACATGAGCAGAGTAGTGAACAGACACAGTAGATATGAGCAGAGTAGTGAACAGACACAGTAGATATGAGCAGAGAAGTGAACAGACACATGAGCAGAGTAGTGAACAGACACAGTAGATATCAGCAGAGTAGTGAACAGACACAGTAGATATGAGCAGAGAAGTGAACAGACACATGAGCAGAGTAGTGAACAGACACAGTAGATATGAGCAGAGTAGTGAACAGACACAGTAGATATGAGCAGAGTAGTGAACAGACACATGAGCAGAGTAATGAACAGACACATGAGCAGAGTAATGAACAGACACAGTAGATATGAGCAGAGTAGTGAACAGACACAGTAGATATGAGCAGAGTAGTGAACAGACACAGTAGATATGAGCAGAGTAGTGAACAGACACATGAGCAGAGTAGTGAACAGACACAGTAGATATGAGCAGAGTAGTGAACAGACACAGTAGATATGAGCAGAGTAGTGAACAGACACATGAGCAGAGTAGTGAACAGACACGGTAGATATGAGCAGAGTAGTGAACAGACACTTGAGCAGAGTAGTGAACAGACACAGTAGATATGACCAGAATAGTGAAAAGAATGTAGATGTGCAGAATAGTAAACAGACAGTAGATACCATAATGGTCAGTCCAGTGATGAGACCCCATTTGTGTGAGCTGATAAGGATTTCAGTTGCTTCATGAACCAACTTGGTTTATTGTCATCTGCATGGATGAGGTGATGCTACTCTGTGATCGTTGGCGACGGTGATGGTGAATATGGCTAGCTGTTTCTTTTTTTAAGAAATAAATATTTCTGCTGTGACCTCAAAATGACCCTTTAACCTAACTGATAACAGAGTCCTATTCGCCATTCCTGATTAAGCAAACCTTATCAAGTGTGGTAGAACATATAGAACAAATGAATAGAACAAAGTCATATTTGACCTTCAGTCATATTTGACCTTCAGTAGGAACAGTTCCACAGGAAGACAAAGGACTCCAGTAGTGAACAGACACATGAGCAGAGCAGTGAACAGACACAGTAGATATGAGCAGAGCAGTGAACAGACACAGTAGATATGAGCAGAGTAGTGAACAGACACATGAGCAGAGTAGTGAACAGACACAGTAGATATGAGCAGAGTAGTGAACAGACACATGAGCAGAGTAGTGAACAGACACAGTAGATATGAGCAGAGTAGTGAACAGACACATGAGCAGAGCAGTGAACAGACACAGGGGATATGAGCAGAGTAGTGAACAGACACATGAGCAGAGTAGTGAACAGACACAGTAGATATGAGCAGAGTAGTGAACAGACACATGAGCAGAGTAGTGAACAGACACAGTAGATATGAGCAGAGTAGTGAACAGACACATGAGCAGAGTAGTGAACAGGCTCAGTAGATATGAGCAGAGTAGTGAACAGGCTCAGTAGATATGAGCAGAGTAGTGAACAGACACAGTAGATATCACCAGGGTAGTGAACAGACACAGTAGATATGAGCAGAGTAGTGAACAGACACTTGAGCAGAGTAGTGAACAGACAGTAGATATGACCAGAGTAGAGAACAGACAGTAGATACCATAATGGTCAGTCCAGTGATGAGACCCCATTTGTGTGAGCTGTCATCTATCTAATACTCTCAAGCCTTCACACACTTGACACAACTATTAGTGGTTTAATTAAAGTGTGTCAGTCTGTAGTCCCCTCTTCACCTTTTCAGACTAAAATGTAGATTAAGACCTTTTATGGGATTGAGAACCCCTGAGACCCTCCTTTTGTATGTTATTCTTTTAAAAAAGCTTCAGTTGTGGCTAGATTAACAATCCATTGCATTGACCTATTGCACATTGTTTTTTTTTTTTACTTTTCAATTCCAAGATGGCCACCGGCCGTCAGGACATTCCTGATACATGTAAATTAACAGGTGAAGTCAAGCAGAATGCCACGTTCCTGAAAACTGAGCGTTAGCCATGCGTTCAGCCTCTTCCTCGTATCTGGCAGAGTTGTGACGAGCATAGAAAAACCATCTGTGATCTTCCCCTGCCTAATGGAGGTTGGTGAGGCCGGGTGATCTGAATAATTAATACCCCGCCTCAACCTGCCAACCTCTGCCCAGCCAAACTTCTGAAGGATATTTTTATCCATGTTTTTTTTTTTCTTTGTTCCTGTGTGCGAGCTCCTTATGAGTCTGGGTTTAGGGCTAAACATAGAGCCGTCTCCGTCGCGCCGCTAATCAGACATGATCACACATCTGGGCCAGATATCAGGAAGTACTGTGATGCTCTTTTATAAAAAAAAAAAAACGTTAAAGGCCTTTCACACTTACACACCCCTCTTCAGTCCTGCATTCCCTCTCCTGTATGCTGACAGCTCTCTGTCCTGTCATAGCTGCTACAGCGCGCTCTGATAGATAGGTACCAGTGTGTCAAGGGGGAGTCTTGTCTCATTTTGTGTGTCACTAAAGGTGTTCTCCAAGGATCAGTTCTCAGATCTGTATGTATTTCAAAACAAACACTTCCTGCATCTCAGTGAGCTGCCGTGCCGTCTGGAGCCTTTCCCTGATTGGTTGAGACCTGTCCAAAACTAGGCTGTGATTCGGCATCTTTTTGTCAGTGGAAGACCGCCAGTTATATGCTGATGCCAACCCCCATGCAGTCAGAGTATTCTTTTAATCCTTTCTCAAAAGCCCTTAAAAAGCCTTGAGTCAGACTGAATGTTTTTTACAGGGGAATGATTGATCGCATCAGCCTTGAGATTCTGGCCTATTCTCAACACAGCAGCTTTAGAGCCAATTATTATTTAGGGAACTGCGCTGATGACAAGCGTTCAGCTTTGCAAGTGGATACAGTCCTGTTCGTAAGGTTGCACAAGACTCCTGGCCTTATATGAATATATATTTGTCCTGCTCTTATAACTGCGGGCTTCAGAGGTAGTAACTGACCTGCCCAGGTCTGGCATGAGCTTGGGGCCGGATTGGGTGTTTCGTAGTCAGTTGCTAACTGGGATTGGTCAGCTCGTAGTCAGTGGCTAACTGGGATTGGTCAGATCGTCGTCCATGGCTAACTGGGATTGGTCAGCTCGTAGTCGTGGCTAACTGGGATTGGTCAGATCGTAGTCGGTGGCTAACTGGGATTGGTCAGATCGTAGTCGGTGGCTAACTGGGATTGGTCAGCTCGTAGTCGGTGGCTAACTGGAATTGGTCAGTTCGTAGTCGGTGGCTAACTGGGATTGGTCAGCTCGTTTTCGGCGTCTAACTGGGATCGTAGGTCATGATGACAAGAGATAGAGATAGTGAACAGAAGCAGGGACAAGAGAGGTCATTTTAGAGGCCTTATTTTACCGTCCCCATGTGTGTGTGTGTGTGTGTGTGTGTGTGTGTGTGTGTGTGTGTGTGTGTGTGTGAGAGAGAGAGAGAGAGAGAGAGAGAGAGAGAGAGAGAGAGAGAGAGAGAGAGAGAGAGAGAGAGAGAGAGAGAGAGAGAGAGAGAGAGAGAGAGAGAGAGAGAGAGAGAGAGAGAGAGACTCCTCTTCCTGTTAGTTCTGCTCTTTCATTGATCTGCCCTCGTGTTGAGTCTTAGCTGATTGAATCTCTGTGAGATGGTGAACTCTGGCAGTAAGGCTGCTCGCAGCACATAAACACGAGACTGTAAAGCAGTCAAATAAACACTACACTGTTGAGCATGCTCCTACATCCTTGGGTTACAACTTACTTTGTTAGTTACTGTGTACTTCATGAATCAGTTGTACTTGACATTAGCACCAGGAGTTGGAGTGTCCTTATTTACTGTGTATATCATGAATTAGCTGTACTTGACGTTGGCACCAGATGCTTGAGTGTCCTTAGTTACTGTGTACTTCATGAATTAGCTGTACTTGACGTTGGCACCAGATGCTTAAGTGTCCTTAGTTGCCGTGTACGTTAGCACCAGATGCTTGAGTGTCCTTAGTTACTGTGTACGTTAGCACCAGATGCTTGAGTGTCCTTAGTTACTGTGTACGTTAGCACCAGATGCTTGAGTGTCCTTAGTTACTGTGTACGTTAGCACCAGATGCTTGAGTGTCCTTAGTTACTGTGTACGTTAGCACCAGATGCTTGAGTGTCCTTAGTTACTGTGTACTTCATGAATTAGCTGTACTTGACGTTGGCACCAGATGCTTGAGTGTCCTTAGTTACTGTGTACTTCATGAATTAGCTGTACTTGACGTTAGCACCAGATGCTTAAGTGTCCTTAGTTGCCGTGTACGTTAGCACCAGATGCTTGAGTGTCCTTAGTTACTGTGTACGTTAGCACCAGATGCTTGAGTGTCCTTAGTTACTGTGTACGTTAGCACCAGATGCTTGAGTGTCCTTAGTTACTGTGTACGTTAGCACCAGATGTTGCATGTTTAAAATCGTGAGAAGGATATTGAGTTGGAACCCTTAAATAATCAAACCCATCGGCTAGGCATTGTGCATAGTAGCCAAGGATTCTTGACATACAGTTTGGTTTCCTTCTGCAGCTGATAACGGAGCAGGTCTGAGACGAACCCATATGACAATATATTTTCTGCTTAAAATAAATGAACCAAAACGCATTATTTTATGTACATTTTATACGCAATTAAGTTGCATGTTTTTCGACAATCACCTTGTGTCAGGGATACCACTGACTTACTCCTCAATGCAGTGGTGATGTTGCATATTACATACATATTCATATTTATATTGCATATTACAGCATATTCTCTGCTAATAATGTATGGATCAAAATACATTTTATACACAAACATGCATGTCTATTGTATGTGAGCCCTTGAGGTCTCCCTCCAGCAGTTTGTTTCAGGTTGCCACAGGATGTGGTAGTGATAAGGTCAGAGGTCACAGAGGTCACGGAGACATTGGAGCCGCTCTCCCATGATGCATCATTTTTTTTGTGAAATGCTAAATTGCTCACAAAGCTACTCTCACTCATTCTCACCCTCTGTCTCTATCTCCATTGTACTCTCTCTCTCTCTCTCTCTCTCTCTCTCTCTCTCTCTCTGTATCTCAGTTTCTCTCTCCCTCTCTCTTTCTCTCCTCCCACGGTGTGTCTGTCCATCGTCTCATGTTTCCTCTGGATCGATGGGGAGAGAGACAGAGAAGGAGGAGAGGAAGAGAGAGGAGGTGGTTGCAAAGGTCCTATTGTTGGGACATGCTTCAGGGCTTTAATAACATGTATACATATAATGGGTATTATATCGGCACTCATGGACATATTGATATTTTTAA
>NC_137920.1:71820989-71900989 GCF_963457725.1 Sprattus sprattus
TATATATTTACCCTTGTCTCTGTCATGTTATATTATTTACCCCTGCTTCTGTCATGTTATATTATTTACCCTTGTCTCTGTCATGTTATATTATTTACCCTCGTCTCTGTCATGTTATATTATTTACCCCCTGTCTCTGTCATGTTATATTATTTACCCCTGCTTCTGTCATGTTATATTATTTACCCTCGTCTCTGTCATGTTATATTATTTACCCCTGCTTCTGTCATGTTATGTTATTTACCCTCGTCTCTGTCATGTTATATTATTTACCCCTGCTTCTGTCATGTTATATTATTTACCCTCGTCTCTGTCATGTTATATTATTTACCCCTGCTTCTGTCATGTTATATATTTACCCTCGTCTCTGTCATGTTATATTATTTACCCCTGTCTCTGTCATGTTATATATTTACCCTCGTCTCTGTCATGTTATATTATTTACCCCTGCTTCTGTCATGTTATATTATTTACCCTCGTCTCTGTCATGTTATATTATTTACCCCTGCTTCTGTCATGTTATATTATTTACCCCTGCTTCTGTCATGTTATATATTTACCCCTGCTTCTGTCATGTTATATATTTACCCTCGTCTCTGTCATGTTATATTATTTACCCCTGCTTCTGTCATGTTATATTATTTACCCTCGTCTCTGTCATGTTATATTATTTACCCCTGCTTCTGTCATGTTATATTATTTACCCCTGCTTCTGTCATGTTATATATTTACCCCTGCTTCTGTCATGTTATATATTTACCCTCGTCTCTGTCATGTTATATATTTACCCTCGTCTCTGTCCAGTCAAACACCCCCTTCCATTTTGAACTCCCTTCTCAAAGGCGTCAATGGCCTGCTCATTTTACCTCTGCGTTTCCTTCCCTCTCAATCTCCCTCTATCTCCTTTCCTTTCTAACTGTCTTTCACTCTCACTCTTTCCTTCTCTCTGTCTCTCTCCCTCTCTCTTTCTTTTGAACTGTCTTCCTCTCTCACTCTTTCTCACACTTTTTCTCTCTGTCTCCCCCCCTTTCTCTTTCTCTCTAACTGTCTTCCTCTCTCTCTCTCTCTCTCTCTCTCTCTCTCTCTTTCTCTCTGACATACCCAAACGCCGGGTTGTTTCTCTAAGTACCCCTCCTGACACTCTCTTTCTAAGCCAAATGGCTCTCTGCCGCCCCTCCACTGACGTCTCCTACCTCTCCCTCTCTCACCTCCACTGACATCTCCTAACTCTCCCTCTCCCACCTCCACTGACGTCTCCTAACTCTCCCTCTCCCACCTCCACTGACGTCTCCTAACTCTCCCTCTCTCACCTCCACTGACGTCTCCTAACTCTCCCTCTCTCACCTCCACTGACGTCTCCTAACTCTCCCTCTCCCACCTCCACTGACGTCTCCTAACTCTCCCTCTCTCACCTCCACTGACGTCTCCTAACTCTCCCTCTCCCACCTCCACTGACGTCTCCTACCTCTCCCTCTCCCACCTCCACTGACGTCTCCTAACTCTCCCTCTCCCACCTCCACTGACGTCTCCTAACTCTCCCTCTCCCACCTCCACTGACGTCTCCTACCTCTCCCTCTCCCACCTCCACTGACGTCCCCTAACTCTCCCTCTCCCACCTGCAGTAGCATCTCCTAACTCTCCCTCTCCCACCTCCACTGACGTCTCCTAACTCTCCCTCTCCCACCTCCACTGACGTCTCCTACCTCTCCCTCTCCCACCTCCACTGACGTCTCCTAACTCTCCCTCTCCCTCTCCCACCTCCACTGACGTCTCCTTACTCTCCCTCTCCCACCTCCACTGACGTCTCCTACCTCTCCCTCTCCCACCTCCACTGACGTCTCCTAACTCTCCCTCTCCCACCTGCAGTAGTGTCTCCTACCACTCCCTCTCCCACCTCCACTGACGTCTCCTAACTCTCCCTCTCCCACCTCCACTGACATCCCCTAACTCTCCCTCTCCCACCTCCACTGACGTCCCCTAACTCTCCCTCTCCCACCTCCACTGACGTCTCCTACCTCTCCCTCTCTCACCTCCACTGACATCCCCTAACTCTCCCTCTCCCACCTCCACTGACGTCTCCTAACTCTCCCTCTCCCACCTCCACTGACGTCTCCTACCTCTCCCTCTCCCACCTCCACTGACGTCTCCTAACTCTCCCGCTCCCTCTCCCACCTCCACTGACGTCTCCTAACTCTCCCTCTCCCTCTCCCACCTCCACTGACGTCTCCTACCTCTCCCTCTCCCTCTCCCACCTCCACTGACGTCTCCTAACTCTCCCTCTCCCACCTCCACTGACATCCCCTACCTCTCCCTCTCTCACCTCCACTGACGTCTCCTAACTCTCCCTCTCTCACCTCCACTGACGTCTCCTAACTCTCCCTCTCCCACCTCCACTGACGTCTCCTACCTCTCCCTCTCCCACCTCCACTGACGTCTCCTAACTCTCCCTCTCCCACCTCCACTGACGTCTCCTAACTCTCCCTCTCCCACCTCCACTGACGTCTCCTACCTCTCCCTCTCCCACCTCCACTGACGTCCCCTAACTCTCCCTCTCCCACCTGCAGTAGCGTCTCCTAACTCTCCCTCTCCCACCTCCACTGACGTCTCCTAACTCTCCCTCTCCCACCTCCACTGACGTCTCCTACCTCTCCCTCTCCCACCTCCACTGACGTCTCCTAACTCTCCCTCTCCCACCTGCAGTAGCGTCTCCTAACTCTCCCTCTCCCACCTCCACTGACGTCTCCTTACTCTCCCTCTCCCACCTCCACTGACGTCTCCTACCTCTCCCTCTCCCACCTCCACTGACGTCTCCTAACTCTCCCTCTCCCTCTCCCACCTCCACTGACGTCTCCTTACTCTCCCTCTCCCACCTCCACTGACGTCTCCTACCTCTCCCTCTCCCACCTCCACTGACGTCTCCTAACTCTCCCTCTCCCACCTGCAGTAGTGTCTCCTACCTCTCCCTCTCCCACCTCCACTGACGTCTCCTAACTCTCCCTCTCCCACCTCCACTGACATCCCCTAACTCTCCCTCTCCCACCTCCACTGACGTCCCCTAACTCTCCCTCTCCCACCTCCACTGACGTCTCCTAACTCTCCCTCTCCCACCTCCACTGACATCCCCTAACTCTCCCTCTCCCACCTCCACTGACGTCTCCTACCTCTCCCTCTCCCACCTCCACTGACATCCCCTAACTCTCCCTCTCCCACCTCCACTGACGTCCCCTAACTCTCCCTCTCCCACCTCCACTGACGTCTCCTACCTCTCCCTCTCTCACCTCCACTGACGTCCCCTAACTCTCCCTCTCCCACCTCCACTGACATCTCCTAACTCTCCCTCTCCCACCTCCACTGACGTCTCCTAACTCTCCCTCTCCCACCTCCACTGACGTCTCCTACCTCTCCCTCTCCCACCTCCACTGACGTCTCCTAACTCTCCCTCTCCCTCTCCCACCTCCACTGACGTCTCCTTACTCTCCCTCTCCCACCTCCACTGACGTCTCCTACCTCTCCCTCTCCCACCTCCACTGACGTCTCCTAACTCTCCCTCTCCCACCTGCAGTAGTGTCTCCTACCTCTCCCTCTCCCACCTCCACTGACGTCTCCTAACTCTCCCTCTCCCACCTCCACTGACATCCCCTAACTCTCCCTCTCCCACCTCCACTGACGTCCCCTAACTCTCCCTCTCCCACCTCCACTGACGTCTCCTAACTCTCCCTCTCCCACCTCCACTGACATCCCCTAACTCTCCCTCTCCCACCTCCACTGACGTCCCCTAACTCTCCCTCTCCCACCTCCACTGACGTCTCCTAACTCTCCCTCTCCCACCTCCACTGACATCCCCTAACTCTCCCTCTCCCACCTCCACTGACGTCCCCTAACTCTCCCTCTCCCACCTCCACTGACGTCTCCTAACTCTCCCTCTCCCACCTCCACTGACGTCTCCTAACTCTCCCTCTCCCACCTCCACTGACGTCTCCTACCTCTCCCTCTCCCACCTCCACTGACGTCTCCTAACTCTCCCTCTCCCACCTCCACTGACGTCTCCTAACTCTCCCTCTCCCACCTGCAGTAGTGTCTCCTAACTCTCCCTCTCCCACCTCCACTGACGTCTCCTAACTCTCCCTCTCCCACCTCCACTGACGTCTCCTAACTCTCCCTCTCCCACCTCCACTGACGTCTCCTACCTCTCCCTCTCCCTCTCCCACCTCCACTGACATCTCCTACCTCTCCCTCTCCCTCTCCCACCTGCAGTAGCATCTCCTAACTCTCCCTCTCACACCTGCAGCAACATTCCCTAACTCTCCCACCTCCACTGACGTCTCCTACCTCTCCCTCTCCCTCTCCCACCTGCAGCAGCGTCCCCTGAAGCAGTCCCTGGGCGGCTCACTGTGTCGAGAGTCTCACTGGAAATGCCTGCTGCTGACGCTGCTGATGATTGGCTGCTTCTGCACGCTGGGCTGGTGCTCCCTCTACCGCGTCACCGTCATGGCAACCGACGACCAGGGACACGCCTACTACTACGGCGACCGGGCGCGGCTCTACCACGACAGCCCCTGCTCCAACGGCTACGTCTACATCCCGCTGGCCTTCCTCGCCATGCTCTACCTGGTCTACCTGGTGGAGTGCTGGCACTGCTACTCCAAGACGGCCCACCTGCCGCAGGTGGAGACGGCGCAGGTGTACGAGCGCGTGACCAGGCTGCAGCAGGCCACGCCCTGCATCTGGTGGAAGGCCATCAGCTACCACTACGTGCGCCGCACGCGCCAGGTCACGCGCTACCGCAACGGAGACGCATACACCACCACACAGGTAGGCCTGGGTCTGAACGCATACACCACCACACAGGTAGGCCTGGGTCTGAACGCATACACCACCACACAGGTAGGCCTGGGTCTGTATGCATACACCACCACACAGGTAGGCCTGGGTCTGAACGCATACACCACCACACAGGTAGGGTCTGAACGCATACACCACCACACAGGTAGGCCTGGGTCTGTATGCATACACCACCACACAGGTAGGACTGGGTCTGTATGCATACACCACCACACAGGTAGGCCTGGGTCTGTATGCATACACCACCACACAGGTAGGCCTGGGTCTGTACGCATACACCACCACACAGGTACGCCTGGAGGGGAGGGGATATACAGTATATATATACACATCAGTGTGTGTGAGGGTGTGTGTGTAAGCGAGAGAGTTATAGTGTGTGTGTATGTGTGTCTCTGTGTGTCTGTGTGCACAGATATGCGTGCAAATGTGTGTATATCACAGAACAGACACACAGGTATTAGTGAAGAGAAAAAAGAGCAAAATTCTAACAGACTGTAACCGGGTAAAATGTATGACAAGTCTCTCCTAACTGGCAGTGAATTTAAAGATCATCTGACTCGGGCACAGAACAACCAGGAGACAACAGCCTTTTGGTTTGCCTGCTGTCTACAGCTCAGAACAACCAGGAGACAACAGCCTTTTGGTTAGCCTGCTGTCTACAGCTCAGAACAACCAGGAGACGACAGCCTTTTGGTTTGCCTGCTGTCTACAGCTCAGAACAACCAGGAGACAACAGCCTTTTGGTTAGCCTGCTGTCTACAGCTCAGCACCTTCTTCTGTGATTGAAGTATACTGTGCTCATGCCATCTCTCCCAGCTTCCATCCTCTGTGGTCTTTGAGTGCAGAATGATGAGTGGAATTACAATCGCATATAAAAAAGCTCATTTGGGATCTTGTCGAATCATTTTTGTACTAATAGACTGTTCGTTTGCAGGAAAGCATAGTCTTTAATTGAGACACATGATTAGGATTACGTTTAATTACTTGAGATATTAGTTGTACAATAAATGAACCACGCAGCCATGCCAGTAAAGCCATGTCATAGCAGGTGCATGTGAAGAGAGAGTCGTGTGATATGGTACCACAGTGAAGATGCCTATGCCAGTATCCTAGAGATATGTGTACGGTACTAAAAACGACATTGTTGAAGTGCATAGCAACTGTCCCTAGAGGCATGGCTTAAGAGACAAGCCAAAAAAAGCTAAATATAAAATATGTAATTTTTGTCTGATTAGCATTTTCCCCCCGTCAGAACCTCTTTATGGCATACTCATTGTTCTCTCCTCAATCTCGAAAATGATCCTTTTGATCTTGAAGCTTGCAATTTGAGCCCAGGGCATTGTTGTTGTTATTGTTGATGTGTTGTTGATGTTTGTTCTGCAGCACTCATGGCTGTAAATGACACCCAAAGTCTGCAAAGGCTGGCTGGGGGTGTTTCGCGCCATCTTCTCCACACATGCGTGCTTGACCTAGACCTTCACAGAAACAGTGTTTTCTTCCACAGAAAGACTGTTTTGATTGAATTAGCATAAAAACACGATCAACAGCTGATTACACAGACAGGGGGTTGACGTAGTTTGGTCCCATACTGAGTGTCAAAAAAACTTAAAATCAGACAAAGGGTCTGAAAAATCAGAACCAATCTAAAATGTACGTATGTCATGTTCATTGTACCCATCTATGTTTGACTTGTTTCCCTCACTGGCTAAATGTAGTTAACTGTGTTTTTTAACCTGTGATTATTTAAGCAATATAGCACGAGTGGGAGTGGGGTAGGTAAGGGATAATCCCACGGGTGGTTTTCGGCCGTAGCCACCGAGGCTGAACTGTTGGTATGTTGACGGATAATCCAACTCATGGAACGTCTCTCGTCCAATCAGAAACAGCTAAATAACTCGATAGAACCCAATTGTTTTATAATTGTTAATATATACCCTAATCTTCTACTTTCAGATGTATATTGAAATGTGTATAAGTCACCAACCTTGTCTCACTCTCTCTCCCCCACCCTCTCTCTCTCTCTCTCTCCCACCCCAACCTCTCTCTCTCTCTCTCTCTCTCTCTCTCCCACCCCACCCTCTCTCTCTCTCTCTCTCTCTCTCTCTCTCACTCTCTCTCCCCACCCTCTCTCTCTCTCTCTCTCTCTCTCACTCTCTCTCCCCACCCTCTCTCTCTCTCTCTCTCTCTCTCCCACCCCACCCTCTCTCTCTCTCTCTCTCTCTCTCCCACCCTCTCTCTCTCTCTCTCTCTCTCTCACTCTCTCTCCCCACCCTCTCTCTCTCTCTCTCTCTCTCATTCTCTCTCCCCACCCTCTCTCTCTCTCTCTCTCTCTCTCTCATTCTCTCTCCCCACCCTCTCTCTCTCTCTCTCTCTCTCTCTCCCCCACCCTCTCTCCCTCTCTCTCTCTCTCTCTCTCTCTCCCACCCTCTCTCTCTCTCTCTCTCACTCTCTCTCCCCACCCTCTCTCTCTCTCTCTCTCTCTCTCTCTCATTCTCTCTCCCCACCCTCTCTCTCTCTCTCTCTCTCTCATTCTCTCTCCCCACCCTCTCTCTCTCTCTCTCTCTCGCTCTCTCTCTCTCTCTCTCCCCACCCTCTCTCTCCCCCTCTCTCTCAGGTGTATCATGAGCGGGTGAACACACACGCGTCCAGCTGTGAGTTTGACTACTCGAGGCACGGCGTGAAGGACATCTCCAAGCAGCTGCAGGGCCTGCTGGACCACCCGGCGGTCCGCCTGCGCTTCACCAAGTGCTTCAGCTTCGCCTGCGCCCGCGCCGAGAGCGCCTACCTCACCCAGCGCGCCCGCTTCTTCAGCGACAACGAGGGCCTGGACGATTACATGGAGGCGAGGGAGGGCATGCACCTGAAGAACGTGGACTTCCGCGAGCATATGCTGGCCTTCCCGGAGCCGGCGTGCCAGCCCTGGTTCTCGCGCCGCGGCGTCTTCTGGCTGGCCTCCGCGCTGCTCCTCTCCTGGCCGCTGCGCGTGGTGGCCGAGTACCGCACCGCCTACGTGCACTACCACGTGGAGAAGCTGTTCGGCGAGAACGAGGACGCCAACGACAACGAGAGTCCCGGCGGCGAGTACGGGCACCCGGGCCTGGAGAACGGCGGGCGCGGCCGCGGCGGCCCCACGCTGCGGGTTATCTCGCGCGTCAACACCGTGGACATCACCGAGCTGGAGTGGCACATCCGCTGCAACCAGCAGATGGTGCCCAGCTACTCCGAGGCGCTGCTCATGGACCTGGACCTGGGCATCGGCGGTGGTGCCGGCGGCGGCAGCGCTGGCTACACCAATGGCAACGGGCCGAGCCAGCGGCGCCGCCGCCACTCCAGCTACCTGCTCCAGAGCTGCCCTCGCTGCCACCGCTCCAGCAGCAGCTCCTCCCTGCCCTCGCGCGTCAGGGGCAACGTGGCGATGGGCGCGGGCTCTCTGCCCTGCGGCGTGGGGGCAGCGGTGGGAGGGGTCGGGGGCCGCTTGGGGCTGAGTCGCAGCGGGTTTTCGCTGGGCCGCCTCCACGCGGTGAGGCACCGCCGACCTTGCCTGTTCCACTCACGCAGCCTGGGAGGAGGCGTGGGGGGGAGAGCGAACGAGGGGGGGGGGGGGAGGGGGTGGGTTTCTTGGCCTGGGGTTCCGTGTGGCGGACGAGGAGAGACGAGGAGTGCTGGAGGGAGAGGGATTGGAGGATGAAGAGGAGGAAGAGGAGGAGGAGGAAGAGGAGAGGGTGAGACAGGAGAGGAGAAGAAGGGAGGAGAGAGGAGAGGCTGACGAGGAGAGGGGAGGTGTGGTCGAGGTGAGGGACGGGGACAGAGAACGTCCGCCGGCATATGAGGAGGCGCTGCGCCTCCCGGTGCTCATCGTCCATGGCGACGAGAGTTGCCATGGCAGCAGGGACATTGACACAGGGTAGGAGGGGGAAAGCTAAATCCACAGACGTGTGAAGAAGACGAGACCGAGGACTGGGAACGGACACGCAGAAGGAGCTGGTTAGAGAAACAGGAGAGGGGGTATCCTGGGAATTCCAGGACCGCCGGGAAAAAAAGGTCGAACAAATATTGGAAATGTGAGAATGGAAAAAAGAGAGTTAGCAGTTAGCAGTAAGCAGTTAGCGTAGGGAGAGACTGTCACCCAGAAACCTCCAGCACGTGTCTTCCTCCACACGGCTAGCCTAAAACAAGCTGTAGTGTTTTAAAAAGCAGAGCAGTCAAATGAAACAAATAAACAACAACACACAAAAAGAACACAATTCTTCAGTGAATGTATCAGACCTTGCCCAGGATTCTCCTCGCAGGTCCACACAGCACTGCGGCGCTCCAAAGCAGCTGAGTAGTTTTCTATGACCCACAATGTGAGGTCAGTCAGGCTTTACACTCCTCCTCCTTCCTCTGCTCCGGCGCCCTTGACTTTACCTTTACCTCACACTCTCTCCTCCATTTAATCATTTTTAGTCTGAATACCCATTTAGGCTGCAGGACACTGAAGGCTATGGATCTCCAAACTGCAGTCCACTGGATCTGCTATAAGGAATCAGGGTTGATTAGGAGCATGTGGCAGCTATTGTGATTCACTCTCATGCCACACAGATCTTCCAAATCCACGCTGTTAATCTCCATCAGGTAGACTCGCGCTGTGCTGAGACAGCTTGCTATAGAAGCTATTCAAGTCTAGCTTGATGAAGAAGGAAGACTGGAAGGAACAAAAGTGGAAGCCTTGCAGTAGAGGGGTAGAGGCCTAGCCTAGCTTCATCATGTAGACCCTGACAGACAGGCAGGCAGGCAGGCAGGCAGGCAGGCAGGCAGACAGACAGACAGACAGACAGACAGACAGACAGACAGACAGACAGATCTGAGTCAGCCTCCCTCTATAGCCTCCTCTGTGATCTGAGCCGCCATCTCACCTCAGGAGCAGGAAAGAGGTGGAAACTAAGAATGTCACAGAGAGAGAGCAGATGGGCTGTTTTGTTAGTGGTGAAGAATGAACAAAAAAGAGCCTGACAGAGTTACAGGGAGGAATTGGCAAGAGAGACATGGAGGAGAATGGAAATCGAAATACTGAGAGTACCAAAGGAATATAGTGTTTAGTAAGGGTTAGCAAGAGAGAGAAACAGAGAGAGAGAGAGAGAGAGAGAGAGAGGAGTGGGAAAGAGAGAGAGAAACAATAGACTCCAGCTGGATGTGTCTCCCCATTAGGAGCGAGAGGAGTAGGAGAGAGAGAGACACAGAATGACAGAGAGAGAAAGACAGAGAGAGCAGAAAGAGACAGAGAGAGGAGTGAGAGAAATACACAGAGAGGAGAAAGAGACAGAGGAAAGAGAGAGGGGAGAGAGAGACAGAGAGAGGAGAGAGAGAGACAGAGAGAGGAGAGAGAGAGACAGAGAGAGGAGAGAGAGAGACAGAGAGAGGAGAGAGAGAGACAGAGAGAGGAGAGAGACAGGCAGAGAGAGGAGAGAGATAGACAGAGAGAGGAGAGAGACAGGCAGAGAGAGGAGAGAGAGAGACAGAGAGAGGAGAGAGACAGACAGAGAGAGGAGAGAGACAGGCTGAGAGAAGAGAAAGGGATGAGTACAGAGGCGGTGCTGAGCGCTCTGGGGAGCTGGATTGATTTCCTGAGTGGAGGATGAAAGAGGAACAGGAAGTTAGGGATGAGAGTAAGCAGAGGAGGAGTAGTAAAAGATGGCCAATTACTGCTCGTCACTACCTCTGATTGGGCGCAGTGTGTGCTTGTTTCTCCACACAAAGCATCTCTTCTCTTCTGCTCTCTACCTGGGGTGGGTCAGGGGGCTGCACCTGCAGGAGTCAGGCCCCACAGCCACAGTGTGTGCTTGCAGACAGACAGACAGACAGACAGACAGACAGACAGACAGACAGACAGACAGACAGACAGACAGACAGACAGACAGACAGACAGACAGACAGACAGACAGACAGACAGACAGACAGAGTCAGGCCCCACAGTCACAGTGTGTGCTTGCAGCGCCGCCTTTAGACTCTCTAGGGGGGGATTTGTCATCCATCTACTGCTGAATATCACACAATCTACCCACACACAGACACACAGACACACAAACATTCACGTTTGCTTAAGCTTTAACACACTGTTCCACAGATACATGTGTACACACACTTTCTCTCTCGCTTTCTCTCTTTTGCAAGAGCTATTTTGCAAGAGCTATCAGACACTCTCACTCTTCTCACACGCACACACACTCACTTCTCACACGCACACACAGACACAGACACAGACACAGACACAGACACAGACACAGACACAGACACAGACACAGACACAGACACAGACACAGACACAGACACAGACTGATATCACATCAGTGACACCTCCTGATCATTGCTGCATGTTGTGCCACCACTGTGCATTATGTATTTGGGAATGTTATGCCTTTTTTGTTCTGCTCTATTTTTTAAGAAATTGTATTTCTTTGTCACGTACCATTAATAAGGAGAGGATTTTGGTGTGTGTGTGTGTCTTTGTCATGTACCATAACTGACGAGGGTTTTGGTGTGAGACTGCAACACGCACACGCACAAACGCACACACGCACACACGCACACATGCATATGCACACGCACACGCACATGCACACGCACTAACATGCACACACGCACACAGATCCTAAAAACGGATCCTAAAAACGGGTATTTCAAAGCAAATCTGATCCTGAAGATTCAGATTCAGATTCAGATTTGGGAATCCAATCCTGCCTTTGATCTGGATTAAACACTGCTGTTGAGTATTTCAAAATTTAAGTGGGAAATCTGGATCAGTTTGATCCTTAAAATCAGGATCACCCTGATCCCACCTCAGAGGTGGATTTGAGGGAGATTACATGTAAAGGTTTGAAGAGTTTAGGTGTAACTGCTCCCAAAGTTCTTTGTTTGATACAGTAATTCACTGATGTTTGATCAATGTTTATTTTCGTTGCACTTTCCTTTCTTTTTCAGAAAACACAGCGAAAGTTTGAATATGAATGCCTTACAGTTTTTTGTTAAGTTATACTTACTGATAAAAGAATCCACTGAAAATCAGTCAAATTTATTTATTAACATGCATTCAGCACACAAACTTAATTTTCATAGCCAAAACTCAAAAGGTTATGCCAATTGGAGCAGGTCTGTTAACTGGCTGTCTTCTCTTCCCACAGACATCTGTAAAGAAAAACTAATATTAAAGTTTTAGGGCTGTCCCTTTTGTTGACAACTGTTTCATAAAAAGATATGTACAACACATTTTGAAATCTACACTCAATGCCTTGCGGGTGAATGCATTCAAATGGACTGTGGACCGCGACATACAGACGCTAGCCTATTTACTAGCTTGTTAGCTCCTTAACACAGGAGTCAATGGAGCAGCGTTAGCTCGCATTAGCGCGAACTCTGCTTAATTAGAGATCGCCGAGCTCTTCTTTCAACTTTGTGCTGATTTAAGTAATTGGTTAACTCAATATAATGATTGCCCTTCATCTAGTCTAAGGACGCATCAACACTGGCCAAGATTATACTTTAATTTAGAGACAAAAGTTGAGCTAGCTTCTCCTTTTCCTGGTAAAAGTTAGCTCCCTTTCCTGTTTCCTGTCTGTGATCCAGGGGGCGGGACGGATTTGGACATCCCAATCTGCCGGTATCAAGATCACTCTGATCCAATCCAGCAAAGTTTTGAAATACCGGGATAGATCAGGTTGATCCGTGGCTGAAGACAGGGGGATTTGGTTATCCAGATCATTCTGATCTGGATTACAAGTTTTGAAATACCGGCCCCTGGTGTACCCAGTTATCAACTAACACAGTGCCCACTAACACAGCAATGAGTGAAACAAACGGACACGTACACTCACAACAAAATCAGCCGTTTCTTACATGTGACTATTGGGGAAGGAATGGGATGGTTTGAGACGGGTCTGATGAGGCTCAGAGCAGTCTTTTGTAATGTCAAAATGTTGTAATGTCAAAATGTTGTCGTTTTGTGATGAATGTGTCTTCACATGCTGATGGCTCAGTACACTCTGAGAAGTCACCTCACACCTGGAGACCATCCACAGCTCTATAGTAGCTCTGACACAACTCACTTATAACGAACCAATCAGAATAAGAACTCAAAGACATACAAGGAATTTGTCTCGGTTATGAGGGGTGGGGTGTGTATGTGTGTGTGGAGGGGGGGGGGGGGGGGGGACAAAGACAGTTTACCACAAGGAACATAGACATAAATATCAAAATCTGAGCAGAATCAATTCAATATACAAATTTACATGAACTTACATGAACACACACACCCTTAAACACACCCACACACACTTACACACACTTACACACATAGCCCAACAAAGAATGTGTGTGACATGCACAAGGTGGAGGCGGTTGGGAGAACCTAATGGGCTGGGAGGAGTTATTTGTCCGGTTATTGAGTTTCATCCGGGGCTAGCTTCCGCCAGGATTGCTGACTCTGACTTTCATGAATGGAAGATCCTATGGCAGCTTCGGGACGAGAGCGGTGGCTACGAGATGCCTGGGTGGGGAGGTGGGGCGTGTGTATGCGATGTCTCTCCATGCCTCACCCCTTGTCTGCACAGAAATTCAGTTACTGATGTTGTCAGACACACACACACACACACACACACACACACATGCGGAGGCGCACCGTCACACAATAACACAAGGCACAAAAGAACAAGCGAGCGCCCAAACAAACCTAAATTTAGAGGCTGTAGACCTTTAGCGCTTAGGCATTCGCTAGGTGTAGATCCGCACTCACACACTGACTCACAGACACACACACACACACACACACACACACACACACACACACACACTGACAGGAGTGCACACATACACTGAGAGGAGTGCACACACACACACACGGACACACACACACCTTCAGTGCTTAGGCACCTGCCTGGTGTAGATCTGCACTCACCCACCGACTCACAGACAAACAAGCACAAGCATTCATCCACTGTCGCGAAGGATGCTGGGATTGATGCGTAGAGGAGCTGTCATACTGCCTGGCCGCTGAGTCTGTGACGAGCGCCCGGACACGTCCTGGCACAGCGGAGGGGTACGTTCTGCTCCCCACCAAAGGGACAGGGACACAGCAGAGGGCCACTCAACATATTGTAAACATGACTTCGGCTACTGCAACTACTGCTAGAGTTTCTGTTCCTTTAGGCCTTTAGGGTGATGCAGAGGAGTGTATACCAGTGGTGTGTGATGGGGATGACTGGGGGTGAATACAAATAAAGCCTAACTGCTTGACTTGGAAGCTTGTGTGCTGTCAATTTGTTTGATGTCTTATCAATTACAACATGCGCTCTATATTTTGCATGTAATTCAGATGTGTGTTACTATTTCTTTACAAATCGCCAAATGAATACATTCAGCATTTATTTCAGTCAGCAACATCACTGCCAAAGGTTTTTTTGCAGCTCTAGGCTGAAAAAAATGAAATCTAATCCTGTCATAGATAACTGCATCATTTATCAAATATGATAGTTCCCACTGAAAGCAGTGTAGTTAAACATTCTGCCTAATCTAAAAGCAGAAGACCGCAGGCCCTCAGCGCATAAGTGAACACACATTTCACGCCCAATCATTTCTGACCATACGATCCCCCCTGGGTGTGCAAGTGACCTGTATCTAGCAAGTCTCCCGTGGCAACACACGGTTTCTATGGCAGCATCCCTTGGGTCACCATGAGGTCAGCAGACATCAATAAGGATCCTGTCATGGCAGGTCACGAGAGGGCACAGGACGCCTGCTGTCACATCGCCATGGCGATGCATCCTTCCTTTTAATGGGTCAGAATCCTGCCCGGGGGTCGGGTTACTTTACTGTCCCCAGAAGAAACAAGAAACAAAGCACTGCACAGCACTGCCAACACATGTGTCTTGTGAAACACACACCCATGCCACACCCATGACCTAGCTATAGATCTGGCTAGCTGTCTGTTTGCCTGTCCACCCTGTATTCTTGAGCACATTTAGCTGGTACCCACAGGGGAAAGGGGCTTCAAGTCATCAATGACCAGCCATGCAGGAGACCCCTGGGGTCTGACTCCCAGTCCTCCTGCAACCCCGCGGAGAGCACCACTCTATATGACGGATCTGGTGCTGATCCAGTTCTGTTCTGGGCTGGATCAGGGGCTTATCCAAAACCATAGACAGACGGCAAATATCTGCCACGTCATCTTTAGTGGTCCTGTAGTTAGCCCAGTGTCTGGGCAGTGGTAGAAAGCAAGCATGTATCCCTCTGCCCGACCACCATCATCTTTAGTTTAACTAAGATATTAAGAAAATGAAAATGTTTGCAATTCCTGGAATTTCTAAATCATATCCTTGGCATAGATAGTCTACTTTTAAAATATCATGATATTTATAGTTCATGAAAGGCCTATAGAAGGCTATCTAGGTGTAAATTGAAGACCAATGTTATTCACGGGTCACATCTAAAAAACCTTAAGGGTGGGTGAAAATGACCAAAGAAGTATACACGAGTAAAGAAAAACAGCGGGCCGTTTGTCTGTAACTCACCAGCGAAAACCGACGGAGCCTCTCCGTCCCCAGTGGGCCGACAGCTGTCCACTGGCCCTCCGCTGTCACGGAGAATAGGAGTGGATGAGGCCCTCAGACATATTTATATATTTATTTAATTGGAAATATAGACAGACCTGTGAACGTGCATGTTTATGGCAGAGCTGGCAGCACAGTTTAAAAACCCATTACTCTACTGTTCTACTCTTATTTTATATTTTGCCTGTCTTTACAAACACACACACACACGTTCTTAGTAGGGCATTATGCTCGTTACGCTGTCTTGCGTAATTTCGAAAAACAAACTCTTGTGCCTGCGTTAGCCTCCCAGTTGGAGGTATTGTTTCTAAACGGATTGTGTCCATAGAAACTCAACCCACACATTGTACGACGAGATGGAAGAAGCGCTACACTGTTCTTGCGCATAAACCAGGCCTACACTACAGCGCCACCTTGTGTTGTAATGATGGGACAACAATCATAAGCAGCTTCATGAACGTGACTTGCCATTTGTCATGATGTCCCTTGCAGAGGACGTACCATTTCCCGAAGCCTGGCCATAAGCCTGTTGACTGATTATTTTAAATAACTACAAGTTATTGCAGTTTATGAGCAGTCGAGGATAACCGTGTTGATATTTGTCGGGAGGATTCCATGTTTGAAGTTGCTAAGCTGTCATGCGTCAGGGTTGTCACCTGGTCACCCGTGCCCTTCTGAGACGTAACTGAGCTGATTTCTCGGTTTGTTGCTCTGGGAGACTCTCCCCTCCCCCCATCCCGTCACCTCCACCGGGACTCCCGCCCTCCCTCGCCACTTAATCAGGCTCTGAGGGAAAGGGACCGCTCGGTTATCGTCACATATCAGCAGTCAGCTATACACTGCCGCGGAAATTACTGCAGAGAGAGTAGAGGACGGCGAAGGACAAAGCAGAAGCAGGAGCAGGAGCAGGAGCAGAGAAGGGGGCAGCATTACATCAACTCCGCATTCATGAGCAGTCAGGTAAGAGTGCCAGACCCGTGTCCCCACGGCTGAGTGAACTACCGCAGAGGCACAAACTTCCCATGCACCCACCCACCCCCCCCAACCTAGATGTTCCTCTTTAGTCCTAAGGTATAAGGTCCGTGTGTGGTGACAGCAAACAAACCACGCTGTAAAGTGGATAAATGAGATTGAGGGTGAAATGTTGATTTGCTTAAGTTGCTCCCCATAACATGTGTAGTGTGTTCTGCGTATGTGTGATTGTTGTGCATTCCTGTCAAGAGTTCCTATGTCAATCGCCTGACTCAACTGACTCAGATGTGGCTCTGACCAGGTGATGTTCCAGAGTAAGCTAGATCATTTCTGGGATACTGGGCTGTCACTCTTGTGTGAAGAGTTTAGTTACAGTGTTAAGTTTTATAGTTTTACGCAGAAGAGAAGGGAAGACTAGATCACAGCTAAGTGCACTGATAGTGAAGGAGATCTATTCTGGTCTGGCTTAAGTTTGACCTAAAACCCGTCCTCCATTATACTGCAGATGAAAAGGCTGGCCTGAACACCATCTACAGCAGATATTCATCTTCTTTCTTCTTCTTCTTCTGTCTTCTTGAAACTGATATTGGTACTGCATTATAGGAGTTCTGTTCAATCAGAATTGCACCTGCAGTTGTTCACATTCAGGGTCCCTGTACAAGAAAAATAGCCTGGTAACTATTGTAACTCTTCATAAATACCAGAGCTTGTGTAACTAGTTCAGTCTTTTCCATTCACTGAGGGAGACACAGACAACAGAGAGAGGGAGACTGGGGGAAGGGAGACAGGGAGAGGGAGACAGGGAGAGAGAGAGAGAGAGAGGGAGACAGGGAGAGAGAGAGAGGGAGACAGGGAGAGGGAGAGAGGGAGACAGGGAGAGGGAGAGTAAGAGAGAGAGAGAGGGAGACAGGGAGAGAGAGAGGGAGACAGGGAGAGGGAGAGAGGGAGACAGGGAGAGGGAGAGAGGGAGAGGGAGAGTAAGAGAGAGAGAGAGGGAGACAGGGAGAGAGAGAGGGAGACAGGGAGAGGGAGACAGGGAGAGGGAGAGGGAGACAGGGAGAGAGAGAGGGAGACAGGGAGAGGGAGAGAGGGAGACAGGGAGAGAGAGAGGGAGACAGGGAGGTGAGGCGAGGGACATAATCTGGGAGTAATCAGCTTGCAGCCTCCTTCTAGATGAAAGGACTTACTGGCATGCCACGGCTTCAAAAACACACACACACGCACGCACATGTACACACACACATACACACACAAATCAGGATCAAGGTGGCCAATTACCCTCACAGGTGTCTCATAAGCCACCCTCCTTCGCACACATACCCATCCACACACACACACACACACACACTGCAAAGTCCTGATATAGCTTTATTATACGTATAGACGGGCAGTGGTATACTGTTGCTCCTTGTTTAAGGCAGGTCTGGCAAAGCCGCATGTATCCCTGTGTTCACCAGGTAGCCCATGCCAAAGCATGGCAACATGGCAACATGGCAACATCCATAACATCAAAACATATACAGAGCCATTCATTATCTTCCCAAGAGAATACTGCTGTTGTTTCGTTGTTGTTTTCTTTTATCGCTATTGTTGTTTTTATAATAATAATAATAACAATATGTTTTGGCAACACTGCACATGAACGGTCATGCCATATAAAGCTATTTTAATTTGAAAATTTGAATACACATAACCTGTATACCAAGAGACCTTTAGTTGTGCTCACTTAAGGACGGAATATACATCTACGACTCTGTTACTCCATGGTCACGCAGTTGCCTCGACGGACTTTTTCATTTATGGTTCTCCGACGGTTGTGGCTGCTGCAAAGCAATAATAATTTAAAAAAAGATGGCAGACCAGACTCCGTATTTGTACATAAAAGTTGTCTGTTTGACTTTTTTTGGCTGAGGTTTTTTAAAAGTTATTGATAAATAGACACGGTACAATGTGAAAACCCTGTTTTTGTAACTGAAAAATATGTCAGTGGATTTGCGAGGTGTCTGAGCCAGCCATCTAATGTTAGCATGCTAATACCCACAAAGTGAGGCAGCAGTCAGAAGTTTTGGTCTTGAACTATCTTAAAGGCTTGCAAAAACCTTGCAAACACCAACAATATAGTTACAAAAACAAGTTTGTAAGCATGATAACTGTCTTTTGGCGATGTAGTTGCCGATGGCACGCCATCTTAAATTTTTCACTGTACAAAAGTACCTAGTGCATAACCTGCGAGGCTAGCGGGAATGATAGGTGTGTTTAGCTGTCCATCCTGCCCTTAAAAACTTGCATCAAAAAGTGTGAACTTCCCGAATACTGTTGCTTTATGGCAGCTTTCATTTCTTGAAAGGCACATCCTCCTGCCGACCCCCAGGGGGCGATGTCTCCGGAGGACACCCTGGGGCCACGTGCGGAGGCGCTGCTGGAGCTGGCCGCCAAGCTGCAGAGCCAGTGCCGGGAGCAGAGTGAGCGGACGGCGGTCCTGGTGGCGCAGCTGCGCGGGGAGGCCCACGCCCTGCACAGGCTGGATGATGAGGCCCAGCAGGACATGTCCGAGATGAAGCAGCATATGGACGAGCTCTGGGACACCAAGATGGCCTTTGATGCCAAAACGAGGCAGGCCAGGAAACTCAGCAGGCAGTTCTGAGCGCGTGCGCACACACACACACACACACACACACACACACACACACACACATACACACACACACACACACACACACACACACACACACACACACACACACACACACACACACACACACACACACACACACACACACACACACACACACACACACACACACACACACGCACGCACATGCTTACAGAGAGGAGAGTCCAGCACCTGTAAATGGTTCCATTCTCTGTCAGATAGTAGGTGAGAAGAGATGCTTAACATTTTCCACATAAAGAACCTTTTCTTTCCACTGCTGAAAACTGCTATAAAGGAGATGACGAGACAGTTAACAGACATTTAAGACGTCTGTGAACATGGGCTAGATGAAGCACTCCTGTGGTATGTCCCCACTATCCCCTATGGAGAGGGAGCCTGTTAAGCACAACACTGCTAACGACAGAGAAAAATGTAAAGTTTTTGAAAATCTCTAAAAGCTAAAGTTACGCCAGGGTTCATCTTTTGACTTTATAACAGTTTTCAGTCGTGAGGAACCTTAACGGTACTCAATGACCCTTTCTACCAATAAAGGGCTGTTTTAAAAGAATTTTCAGATTTAACAGAAACTTGGTGAGCCTCTCTTTTTGGGGTGTGCACACCAGTGGCGGCTGGTGGTTTTTAAAGTGAGGGAGGAAGGACTGTGCGCCTGGTTGCCATTGGCCTGCTAATTCCGTTGGTGGCATAAGTATGTGTTTCAGAGTGTTTTTGAGGACTACAGTACAACAAAATACCAGGCAGGGATACAATTGATACAAAGCCACCAGTGTGGCACCATTGTACTTAAAAACCTGGTGGGCAGAATGTCCTTGGACTAGACAAGGCAAGAAGGAAATGATGCAAAGCCAATTAGTCAAATCAGGCCTACTCTTGATTTTAAAAACTACATTCTACATTTTGGGCCTACCATTTGGCCTATTTTCCCCCTCAATTACTAAAGCTATTGGTTATTATTTGACTCATTTTATTTTCAGCTGCAATTGTTTTAAGAAAATTAAGACACAAGACCAAAAGTGATGCCATTTAAAATGCTCTGAATCATTCACTAACATCCTTTCCACAATATTAAACAACGAGTTACAAAGGCAACAAGTAAGAGAGCATTATTTCAGAACTATTAACATGGGCTGTTAGCCTAACATTGTTTGTGGCAAATGTGTATGTTAATGGATGTTTCAGAATGTTGGTCAATGTGTAGGCTAATTCGAATAGATACGAAACACATCGCAATCTGAAACATTCATTAAAAATATCCATTCAGAATGTCAGCTGAACGTGAACAGTCAGACTAACAATAGGCGTATGAACGATTTAAAAACAAAACAGTACAGCCGATTGTTTTTTTATGGTACCAGTGAGCTATAAGTATTTTGCATACCAGTTAGCATTAACGGCAGCGGTTTTACCATTGGGTTTAGTGACTTGGATTTTTGGAACAGGTTTCCCTGTTGTTTTGATACTAACCTTCTCTCTGTAGCTCAATGAATGAAACGGTTTGTTCAATAAAACATGAACAATATCTTCGTTTTCCATTGCACATCCTCTTTATTTGCCATCTTTCTACAACAATCTTTAAGGGTGACGTGTTATCGATATCCTTCTGCAGAGAATGGTATTAATGTCTAATCCCCTCCCTCCAACGCCAAATCCGTTGTTTATTGGTTAAGCGATGTTGGCGCAGACTCAGACGCTAGGGAGGTCTTTCCTCCCCTGGGCAATGTAAGTGAATGAGCCCCAAGAACCGCCAGTATCAGAGACAGATTACATTGATCTCAATGGGAGCCAAAGGGAGGACGTCCTCCGTGCAGTAATTTCTTGTTACGATAGGGGGTGCTAATGTTATTTTAACTCAGGGAAACAAATTATAATATGCATAGTATTAAATACTGATATCAAACTGCATTTTTAAAGGAGTTTAGTCAGTTCAATTACAAAAATACATTTCTCAAAAAGTTTGGGGAGGTTCTTCCTCCGTTTCCTCAATGGAAGAACCTCCTCTGGTGCACACATAATCCCCTAACGGGGCTAAAGGAATGGCTAATGTTATCAAATGTAGAGTTCCATGGTACAGAAGGGTTTAACATTGCAGTCCAGGTTTAATTAAAGGTCAAGATTTATAGCGGAGCATAAACACTAATTAAGTAGCCCAGTCATTCCTTGCAGTCATATGAAAAAAGACATTCATTAATGTTGTTGTATTTGTGATTGATAAAAAATAAAACCCCTAGAGGCTCAAGTACAAAATCCTCCATCATACAGGAACACATAGTGCGGTTACAGTGGCAGTGGATACGTTAGAAAGATATATATATATATTACAAATGTTGGTGTGGATTTCACTGTATGAACTCACTTTCATTCACAACTTAGATTTTATTGGTATGTGTAGATTCCTTTAAATCCATTTGTGATCCATATAGTTGAGCAAAACCTTCCTAAATAGGGAGCAGCGATAAACTGTATGTGTTGTTCATGTACCTCGTATCTCTGAGGAATTACATTTCTTCTGAAAAATAAACTCTTCTGATGACAGTTCTGCCCTCTCTTAAATAGAATACACCCAGACCCCACACCTCCTCCATGTCCACTGGACACTGATTATTCTGCTGATAATGGCACTAAACAGTATCCAGTATTTGGGTCTTGGTTGTGTCTTGGTTCTGTGCAATGCATGTGGAACACTTTAGAAGTTGCTTTTCATTCCAGATGTAGTGGTGGAAAACTTTCGCCTTGAACTTAAGTACTTTAAGTGACATACGTATCAAATGTTTGTCACATATAAATAGGCTATGTAACATGTATGCAAACCCAGGCTATTTCACATGTGTCCAAACTCATGCAAACACATCCCTCCTGTCAATGAAAAAAAAAATGTATCCTGATAACTTTCAACTGTGTGAACATTTTTTGAGTGTAGAAAAATGTGTAGAAATATAGTGAGGTGAGGATGCCTAGCAACAGTGAAGCCAAACTTCTTATCTGTACCAAATGCCATACAGACCATACAGTCAGCTAAACTATATGTAAGTGTGTGTGTGTGTGTGTGTGTGTGTGTGTGTGTGTGTGTGTGTGTGTGTGTGTGTGTGTGTGTATGTGTTCGAGCGTGTGTGTTCGTGTGTGTGTGTGTTGAATTTGGGGTCCCCTTTCACTGAGGTCACCAGATGGTCGTGGGAAGGTCTTTTTGAGAAGTTGTGAGAGGGCAGTGGAGGTCACCGGAGGGTCACTTGGGAGGTTGCTTTAAGCTCGTGTTGGGCGGTTGAAGAAGGGCTCTCTTTCGGCTGCGCTCCAGACCGCCCCCCTGAACCCGGCACCGTGACGTCGTTGCACCCCTACCACGGCAACGATCAACACCCAGAAGAAGAAGTTCACCCACACCGATTTCTGAGGAACAAAAACAGACAATGGAAGTCCACAAATCATTTCATCTCATATATATACTACTTTCACAGACAGGCCACCAGAAAAGCCAAGGACATCTACTTCTACTCCCTCCATATGTTAACCCCTCAAGGTCAAATTTCAATTTTCTAATTTACAGTATATCATAGTATATTTCATGTGTTAGAATGTTTATTTTTTTAAAAGTGAATGTTCTCTAAAATATTAACCAGGTAGATCCTTTTTATACAGTAGGCCCACCCCTCTCCCCAAACTTCTACTGTTCATCTAGTAGTTTCACCATCTGTTTGTAAAATAGTCACTATTCATCTAAAACAATATTTAATACAACTGGTGTAGTTGTGTTATAGTGATGTAGCGTCATGACAGACCTCAGCTCTGTGGAGTTCTGAGGAAAACTGATTCCCAACGTAGGGACTCGCCCAGGTCTTATTCTCCGCTTCCTCGCAGCTGGAACACAAGCACAGATACACATAAAGGAACATAAAGCCACAAGCACAGGTACACATAAAGGAACATAAAGGAACATAAAGGTACAAGCACAGGTACACATAAAGGAACATAAAGCCACAAGCACAGGTACACATAAAGGAACATAAAGCCACAAGCACAGGTACACATAAAGGAACATAAAGCCACAAGCACAGGTACACATAAAGGAACATAAAGGAACATAAAGCCACAAGCACAGGTACACATAAAGGAACATAAAGCCACAAGCACAGGTACACATAAAGGAACATAAAGGTACAAGCACAGCTACACATAAAGGAACATAAAGGAACATAAAGGAACATAAAGGAACATAAAGGTACAAGCACAGGTACACATAAAGGAACATAAAGGAACATAAAGGAACATAAAGGTACAAGCACAGGTACACATAAAGGAACATTAAGGCATTTGGGGGAACAAGCACAGCTACACATAAAGGAACATTAAGGAACAAGCACAACCAAACAACATAAAAAAGTAGAAATGTGAGCTTAAAAAGGTAAATGATACAATACATACATATATACACACACACACACGATCACACACGATCACACACACACACACACACACACTGTATAGTAGATTCACCTCTGTGTAAACCCCATGTACGATGAGATGAATGCCGTGCCATTTGAACACAGTATACTGTAGATCTCCTAATGAACTAATTCATTAAAGAGCGGCGCCTCTTGTGATATGGGTCCCTGCCTCAATAACACAAGGTCAGCTGCAGACTTTAATGTGGGTCAGAGAGACAGTGCTCAGGGAGCCTTTGGGAGCCTCTGCTGAATGCAGCGTGCAAATAAACGCATCTTTGTGCACGTCCGCAAGGACACTTAAGGACATTACTGCAGCAGAAAGAGCCAGTGTGACCACAGTGTCCTCTAGCTTCCATCTGCTGAGCAATACCAGGGTTCAGAACCATAAAACGCCATCCGAGAGCCGTGACATAGAAAATGATAAAGGCATACATTTATACAAACCATATAAAAATACTGAACCATATGTATGAGGTGAATATATTATGTGCATCTTGTGACATCGGAAATAAAAAAAAAATGCATTTTTGTGTCCTCTGGTATACAACCAGGACAGACCCTCTACTCTTTGGTCAAAACGAATCAATTCACACTGAGGATCAATGTACTCTCAAGTCAGTCATGTGATCTGGTTCTCAAACTGTCATCTCAATCCAACATTGGTGTGAATGTGAGACCTGCAGCTTTAGTCATAATAGAGTACTAATGGGTTTGAAAATAAGACTTAAAAACATCACACACACACACACAAACACAAACACACACACACACACACACACACACACACACACACACACACACACACACACACACGCTCTGACTTGCCTTACCTGGAGAGGGAGGGCAGGGTCTGCATGATGGAGATACACAGGTGCTCCCGGCCGATACGCAACACACACCCCGACACCAGCAGGAAAAACACCACCACACCACACACCACCAGAGTCATGTTCAACCCAGACCTGGCCCTGCACACACACACACACACACACACACACACACACACACACACACACACACACACACACACACACACACACACACACACACACACACACACACACACAATCAAGAATCATACTGGACTTACGTGTGTGTGTGTGTGTGTGTGTGTGTGTGGGTGTGCAATGGTGCCACGGTGCCACAATGTGCACAGTAGGGTTTTCTACCAAAATAATGTCAATTCTTCTTCTGCCTAACAATTGTTTAACATTACCACATTACATTCAGTAACCTTGAATCATTTTTGAAAATATTTTTTTAATAACAGCAAATTGATGTCAGTGTATCCATCACATGGCCTATTCAGCTCTCATTACCCTCATTTACAGCAACCAGAGCTGAACCCCCAAAGCAACCAGAGCTGAACCCCCAGAGCAACCAGAGCTGAACCCCCAAAGCAACCAGAGCTGAACCCCCAGAGCAACCAGAGCTGAACACCCAGAGCAACCAGAGCTGAACACCCAGAGCAACCAGAGCTGAACACCCAAAGCAACCAGAGCTGAACACCCAGAGCAACCAGAGCTGAACACCCAGAGCAACCAGAGCTGAACACCCAAAGCAACCAGAGCTGAACACCCAGAGCAACCAGAGCTGAACACCCAAAGCAACAGAGCTGAACACCCAGAGCAACCAGAGCTGAACACCCAGAGCAACCAGAGCTGAACACCCAGAGCAACAGAGCTAGACACCCAGAAGGCCCAACTGCCGATGGCTGACAGCCAGCCCACCCCAGTCCTCACCGGCAGTGGGGCACACCCTTCCATACACACACGCACACACACACACACACCCTTCCACACACACTTTCACACACACAAACACACCCTGCCACACACACACCTCGCCACACGCACACACACACATGAGGAGAGGGCAGGACAGCCCATTCCCTCCACAGTAAAACCATACATGGAGACAGAGCAGTGACATTAGTACTGCCCAGGGTGTCTCTAGGCAGGACAGAAAATGGGAGACGCCAATACTATCAGCACAACAAGACATCACATGAGCTATGCCACATTATAAACAACAGCAGTTCATTTAAGTAAACAGACTGGCGGGGTGTAAGAGTAGTGATCTCCCTCGACAGAACAGAAAACCAGGTACATCGCTCCTACAAAAAAATAACTGTCTTCAAGTGCACAATGTAGTATGGCTTCAAACAACAGCTTTTTCGCCCAAAGAACAGCCTGCCAAGGTGTGGATAATCACCACATTACTAGGGATCTCTCTAGACACAACACTTGTCATCTTTACTACAAAAACAATTCCCACAAGAAAAAAACAAACACCAGACATTCTCACACTTCTACTCAGGTAAACATAACGGAGTGTGTGCAGAGGGAAAGTGTGATGTGAAGGCGTGTCGCTTCTGCTCGCCTGTTTGCGTCCTTGTCCACACAGCTGGTGTACATCCAGTAGAGGATGAGGGAGAAGCAGTAGATTGACACGCACACGGAGATGGCCGACACGAAGTAGCAGAGCGACGGTGAGCTAGAGCTCTCCATGACCAGGCTCTGGTCGGAGGCGTTCAGGTGGACGCTGCCGTAGAGGATGCATCTCCCTGCAAAGTGACCCTGCAACGGAGAACAGCAGGGGGCAGCAGTCATACACATGCCATCTCAATATGTATCCAAACAATGGCAGCAATGTGAGCTTTATTTTTTAATAACACATTTGTAGGCCTTTGTAGGCCTTCCCAAAACCTGTGGACACAAGGTTTCACACACACACACACACACACTCACACACACACACACACACACACACACACACACACACACACACACACACACACACACACATATATATATATACTGTATATACAGTATATAGCGAGCGTAAAAACAATACATGCTATGCTATGCTACATATGCTATGCAACCATAATTCATGTGCTCCATTTTATTTCAATGATAGTAAGCCTGGCTGTGTACTTGTTGACCTCTGCTGTTCTCTGTTATCGCTATAGCATGGGGCCTTAATGTGTTGAGTGCTAGAACAGCTGACCTAGGTGTGGACAGGCTATCCAGCACACTGGCCTCACTGTCTATGTGTTCACAAAAAATGTGTGGTCTGACTTTTCAAATGCTTGGAATGTGCTGAGCTTTCATTCACGAACTTAAGAACGGGCTAACAGCTTACCTAACCACTAACAGCTAATCTTACAATCACCCATGACACATGGCACACTTCAACAAACTTAATCTGGAATAAAAATATCAGTGGGTTTGTTTGGTTTTACTTCTTCTCCTCGTAAATCATACTGAGAACATGCATGTAGGGTAATTTAAAACCACATCACAAAAACACAACACAACCTTTCACAAACTATCTGTTCTTTTCAAGTATTGGTCTATGGTTACACTTTCCCTAACTTTGTTACCCACACAGACATTAGGCTAAAAAGTGTGTTGTAATAGGTTGTAGTCATTCCTGTCAATACGATCAAAGAACTACACATCTAGTTGAGTCGCATCCAGCGCGTTACAGTCAGATCATCTAGTCGAGACTGTCGCGAGAAACCTGGGCCCGTACTCACAATGCATTTCAAGGCATTTAAATAGCTCCAGGACAATTTAGGAGAAACTCCTAAAAAAAATCGGCGTGTCAGTCTTTGTCGAGAGAACTCTTGATTCACTTTCAGACCAACTCTCCGACGGAAAATGTCAGTTGTTTCATCCCACGTCGCACTCGCAATGTTTTGGGATACAAACGCAGAACTTCAGCCGTAAGATGCTTCATGAATATAGGACCAGTGCGTCCTGCTGCGTCCTAATTATTTAGCTGAAATGTTCTAGTCCGAACACCGTTTACCACTGATTATTGTCAAGTAGCGGTTCTGAGCGTAGCAAGAAACCTACAGGTGATGTTAGGCCGCCCACCTGCATGCTCTCACCTGTGCGAGGCGTCGTCTTACCTGATTGATTGTCAGCGAGGCCGCAGCGATGATACCGCAGATGAAGCAGCCCGCGTATAAAACCAGCTCCAGCACCAGAAGCCACGGTAGCGCCATCTCAAACATCTCTGCGCCCTGTCAGCCGAGTCGAAGCAGGACGGCAGCAGAAACATAGGCCTACATTCCGCATAATTTGCGAATTTGAACAACAATGGAGTCGTTGACGACAATATTGCTGCCCATGAATTCCTAGTAGTTTAGTCCTAAATGCCTAAATGACATGGCATGAATTTGACTCTTTAATACTTGACAGTTGTAGCCGAGTTCTCTCCAATAGCTGGTTGGAAATTTCTTTCCTGTTTAAATTTTGGTATGTGGAAAGAACCTCGTGTTCAATCATCATGCGGAATGATTTAACAGTAATCCCTGGACCTGAAAGACACAACAATTGAATGGCTTTACAGTCTACCAAATCCTGAAAGTATTAGACTTAGCCTCCTGCACTCATTTCTGTTGGCAAGTGGGTTTAACGTTATTATAGATACAGGCATTTATGTAAAATATGATGATCCCTTTCCGATATGTTAATAAACTTCATAAAATAGGTAGCAGTAGTAGGGGTTCATAAATTAAGTAGCATAGGTCTTTACCAAACAGCCTGTTTGTAACAAAGTGGTTGTAAATCATTAGGCTTTGTGACAGTGTTATAGATATTGGGGTGCAGTTAAAGGATGTCATCTTAGAGCATATAACCCTTTGTTAATTGTAATTATATGCTTATAGTTTATGAAATGCTTTTTTTTATGAATAACAACTTCATTCACAGCTTAGACAAAGAACACATATAACAGTTTCCTTGTGCCTGGGACAGAGCGAGCTACTGCTTTCTGGGGGTTTAATTAATTATGAGACTTTGAGGTATGGCAACATCCCAGTACAGGATGTGAGAAATATAATAAAACAAATATCTTATAAGACATCTTATGAGAAAAGGTACTACAGCCTTGAGCTGGCTTATTAAAACTGTCAGTCAGGCCGCATGAGGTCTTGGGAGATTTGTTCCCCAGTTGGAGGATCAGTAGGGGACGTTAGCCTTTGATCTAGAAAGTCTAGACAGAGAAGAGAAGCTGGTGTAGGAACATGAGACACCGGGGTAACCATGACTTCCAAATGTCAGCAGCAGTAGCGCAGAGTAGTTATTACATCCGTATGAATCTTTATGCAGGACATTTAGAGATCAGACTCAGAGTAGTTATTACATCCATACGAATCTTTATGCAGGACATTTAGAGATCAGAGTAGTTACTACATCCATACGAATCTTTATGCAGGACATTTAGAGATCAGAGTAGTTACTACATCCATACGAATCTTTATGCAGGACATTTAGAGATCAGAGTAGTTACTACATCCATACGAATATTTACGCAGGACATTTAGAGATCAGAGTAGTTACTACATCCATACGAATATTTACGCAGGCCATTTAGAGATCCGAGTAGTTACTACATCCATACGAATATTTACGCAGGACATTTAGAGATCCGAGTAGTTACCACATCCATATGAATCTTTACAGTTATTACATCGATATGAATCTTTACGTGTGACATTTAGAGATCAGAGTAGTTATTATATATATGAATCTTTACATTTAGAGATCAGAGTAGTTATTACAACCATACGAAACTTTACACGGGACATTTAGAGATCAGAGTAGTTATTACATCCATACGAATCTGTACACAGGATATTTAGAGATCAGAGTAGTTATTATATATATATATATATATGAATCTTTACACGGGAGATTTTGAGTTTTCATTTGAGTTTTAATGGCTTGACCTTATGTGAGGATTTAAAATGAATGGGTATCACGCATTTTGATGATTAAACAGAATCTGGCATTTGGTATTATGTGAATTTACATAACAGTGAACCTTAAAGAGACAGCTTGTGATTTTCAGCCCCTACTTCTTATCAGAGGTATGCAGCAGGTCTGCCACTGGGCGTGAATGGTCCTATCAGCTCCCATAACCAGTATTCTACACATTTGTCTCTACATGAATGTGGTCGGCTACAGACAGTACCATAACGGAAACATGTGAGGCCCCCCCCGCAGAATAACCCTGAGATGACTCTGACTCTGAAAGGACCTGACTCTGATAGATAGGGCACGGCTCGGTTCCAGAGTGTGCTTACGAATAGTGCTTGCCTCTGGCCAGTATAGCACGTCCTTATTGTTTCCAAATCTTGAGCAGGAAGGACGTGCAAATATTCAGCACTACTCACTCTTATCGCCACTTATCAAGTACAGTAGATAACTTTGTGGAAACCCTTTCCTTCCTGTAGGGCAAAGTTTTAGTTTTATGAAGTCTTGCACTGAAACTGATTCATCATCAGTTTATTATCAGAGGGTGTACCATCATTCACCACCAGGGGGCCTTCAGTGTTCATAAATGGACAGCTGTGGATAGGCCCTCTCCAGTCAGTGCCTGTGGTTTCTAGGCAACCTGCAGCATGGAGAATGCAAGCACTCCGAGACGGGAGAAGAGAGAGGGGAGGGAGAGAGTGAGGGGAGAAGAGAGAGGGAGGGAGAGAGTGGAGGAGACTGAGAAAGGAGGGAGAGGCTGGATCTGAATACCCTTAAAGTAACTGCTGGATGATTCCCAACGCTGAACTCAAAAAGAGGGGACACTGATTAACTGCATGGGATGCCCTTAGAAGCTTGGTGCCCACCGACCGCCACGTTCAGCTTTAGGACAATTGAGAGGAAGCTGAATGAGTGCTGTGGCACACAAGTCCCACTGCCTACTCTTAAAGGATCTGTCTCTGATGTGACTCTAAATAGATCTGACTCTGAAAGGACCTGACTCTGATAGATAGGGCACGGCTCGGTTCCAGAGTGTGCTTACGAATAGTGCTTGCCTCTGGCCATTAGCAGCACGTCCTTATTGTTTCCAAATCTAGAGCAGGAAGGACGTGCAAATATTCAGCACTACTCACTCTTATCGCCACTTATCAAGTACAGTAGATAACTTTGTGGAAACCCTTTCCTTCCTGTAGGGCAAAGTTTTAGTTTTAAGAAGTCTTGCACTGAAACTGATTCATCATCAGTTTATTATCAGAGGGTGTACCATCATTCACCACCAGGGGGCCTTCAGTGTTCATAAATGGACAGCTGTGGATAGGCCCTCTCCAGTCAGTGCCTGTGGTTTCTAGGCAACCTGCAGCATGGAGAATGCAAGCACTTAGAGGAAACAAGCTGCACTGATGTGGGAAGTCAATCTGAGAGAGCCCAACGTTCTCTCTGACTAAACACACACACACACAACACACACACACACACACACACACGTATAAACATGTTAGTGCCCGCACGCAACAACACACGCATGGATACAAACACGCTCACATATGCACACGCTCATACACACACACACACACACATTCACACTCATTTGTGAAGTTGGCCATAGTTTGTGAATAGCAGTGGTGGTTTAAGTCCAATGATCTCAAAAACCTTTTCTGGCTTAACAGAGACCGTTTTAATTGCTCTAATTATGTGGTTTTCACAGTGCAAGAGAGAAGCGTTAGCTCTGAATCCCCATGGTAACCTACTTTACTGTGGCTTACAAACCGGTTTGGAATTTCAGTTTTCTGAAGGTCACATATGAACTAACTCCAGGGGAGGACTGGTGTCATTGTTCTCCAAAGATTAAAGCCCCAAACTTTTTTCCTTCTCTCTCTCTGTTTATCTCTCACTCTCCCACTTCCTTTCATTGTAAGCCTGTTTGTATTTCTGTGTCAAACACAAACTCCGCTTCATATATATGAGAGAGTGGACATTTTATACTAAGGTAAATAAGTAAAGGCAGTATGTTAACGCTTAGGGCTATAGATCTGTAGACCTCCCCAACAGCAGCAACATCACAAGCTGTCGCAAACCGTTCAAAGCTGTGAATTCCCCTTTTGTTAAAATGTCAAATGACTAAAAAAGACAAGACATCTTATCTGCAGAAGACGCCCTATCTACTGCCCTACAGCCACACAGTGTCCAAACCTCTCTGCCTTTTCTTTGGTGTGTTTATGCTTGTCCTTGTCCTTGTCCTTGTGCTTGTGCTTGAGCTTGTGCTTGTGCTTGTGCTTGTGCTTGAGCTTGTGCTTGTGCTTGTGCTTGTGCTTGAGCTTGTGCTTGTGCTTGAGCTTGTGCTTGAGCTTGTGCTTGTGCTTGAGCTTGTGCTTGTCCTTGTGCTTGTGCTTGAGCTTGTGCTTGTGCTTGTGCTTGTGCTTGTGCTCGTGCTCGTGCTCGTGCTTGTTCTGGTGTGTCTACTCAGAGTGCAGTGTCCCTGATGTAGGCCAGTCATGTTTGTTTAGTGGCCCCCTGCCCCCCTGCCCCCCTCCCCCCTCAACCTGCCACACCCGCTCAGGCCAAACAGGCTCTCGGCTGAGGGGACCGGCTCAGTGAGTATCGGAGCACCAAACAGGGAAGAGAGACATCCCTCCCTCAGGGGTAAACAGGGGGGAAACGCCTGCCTGCCCCTGCACACAGAACCAGGGAAGCTCCAGAACACAGAACCATGGGAGCTCCAGAACACAGAACCATGGGAGCTCCAGAACACAGAACCATGGGAGCTCCAGAACACAGAACCAGGGAAGCTCCAGAACGAGACAGCTGCTGACTCTGTGCAAGTGGGGGCCAGATCCATTTCAAAGTCATCAGCTACCTGGGATGTCGCCATGGAAACTATGTTTTCATATGCACACAGGGGGAAAGAGCTGATGGTCGTGATCAGCAGGGTCAGGGTCTCCCCCCTCTGTTTCTCTGTCCCCTTCTCTCTCTCTCTCTCCCCTCTGTTTCTCTGTCCCCCACTCTCTTTCTCTCCCTCTCCCTCTCTCTCCCTCTCTCCTTTTCGTTTAATCGGATGTTTAATTTCCGCCTGAGCCGACTGAACGGTGGAACAAAGGGACGCCTGAACAATAGCGGTGCGCCGGTCTCAAAAGCAGTGCCCTGACTGAACCTTTGCCACGAGGGGAAATGAAAGCGGCTGGGCCCGGCCTCTCAGGAGCGCTGAACAAATAAATGGGTGTTGGCGTCACAGCGCAGCGTTGTCTTGTACAAACATGTCTTGGCCTCGCTCTGGAGACTAGCAAGTGCCACAAGGGGAATAATATCTGCATGGGAACGAAGATCACGTTTGAGAGCAGAGCCTACTTTCAGTGTGAAGATCACGTTTGAGATCAGTGTGAGGCTGAGATCACCTTTGTGACAGGGCTCGTCTGAGATCACCTGCGTGACAGGGCTTGGCTTTGGAGTTGTCAGACTAAAAACAAAGTGCACATGGCTAGAGTGGGGTGGTGCTTGGGGATTTGGGGTTGGGTGGTGTGTGTGTGGAAGATCAAGTCATACAAACAGAGGGGGCTCCCTGTCCGTTAAGGTCCTGTTCTAACAGCCCTGCTTAGAACCAATGACATGGGTTCAGTAGCCAGTGAATAAAACACAAGGATGAAATGGACATCTACGCTTTTTTAGATAAAATAAATGAATAAATGTAACACTACTAATGTGCTAGATTCTGTTGCTACCACCGTTCTAGTCAGTACATGTATTCAATACCTGTGTTTGTAGACCATACAGGTGTGTCACACATCAGAATCTGACTCAGACTAGGAATCAGACTTGGAACCAGACTTAGATTCAGAATCAAAATCAGAAGCAGACTCAGACTCAGACTTACTCAGCCTTATTTACACATACAAGGAATCTGGCTTTGGTAATTCACTCTCAGAGGACAATATCCAGATAATACAGAGACAGCACACAGATAATAGACAGACGACACACAGATAGATCTTTACCAGCTGTTCAACACTGCCAGCCTTGCTATCACAGCAATGCATTGGTTTAGAAACCTGTAATCATTTTCTCCCACATTAAAGACAGATTTCTACACTGCTGTCTCCAGCCTTATGTAACAATATACGTCATGCCCTGCGGAGGAGGTGATGCAGAGGAGGAGATACAGAGGAGGAGGTGATGCAGAGGAGGAGGTGATGCAGAGGAGGAGATACAGAGGAGGAGGTGATGCAGAGGAGGAGGAGGTGATGCAGAGGAGGAGGAGGTGATGGAGAGGAGGAGGTGATGCAGAGGAGGAGGAGGTGATGCAGAGGAGGAGGTGATGGTGAAGAGGAGGAGGTGATGATACAGAGGAGGTGATACAGAGGAGGAGGTGATGCAGAGGAGGAGGTGATACAGAGGAGAAGGTGATGCAGAGGAGGTGATGCAGAGGAGGAGGTGATGCAGTGGAGGAGGTGATGCAAAGGAGGAGGTGATGCAGTGGAGGAGGTGATGCAGTGGAGGAGAATGTGATGCAGTGGAGGAGGAGGTGATGCAGTGGAGGAGGTGATGCAGTGGAGGAGGATGTGATGCAGAGGAGGAGGTCGTGCAGAGGAAGAGGAGATACAGAGGAGGAGGAGATACAGAGGAGGAGGAGGTGATGCAGAGGAGGAGGTCGTGCAGAGGAGGAGGTCGTGCAGTGGAGGAGGTGATGCAGAGGAGGAGGTTGTGCAGAGGAGGAGGTCGTGCAGTGGAGGAGGTGATACAGAGGAGGAGGTGATGCAGAGGAGGAGGTCGTGCAGAGGAGGAGGTCGTGCAGAGGAGGAGGTTGTGCAGAGGAGGAAGTGGTGCAGTGGAGGAGGTGATGCAGAGGAGGAGGTTGTGCAGAGGAGGAGGTGATGCAGAGGAGGAGGTGATGCAGAGGAGGAGGTCGTGCAGTGGAGGAGGTGATGCAGAGGAGGAGGTTGTGCAGAGGAGGAGGTCGTGCAGTGGAGGAGGTGATACAGAGGAGGAGGTGATGCAGAGGAGGAGGTCGTGCAGAGGAGGAGGTCGTGCAGTGGAGGATGTGATGCAGAGGAGGAGGTCGTGCAGAGGAGGAGGAGATGCAGAGGAGGAAGTGGTGCAGTGGAGGAGGTGATGCAGAGGAGGAGGTCGTGCAGAGGAGGAGGTCGTGCAGAGGAGGAGGTCGTGCAGAGGAGGAGGTTGTGCAGAGGAGGAAGTGGTGCAGTGGAGGAGGTGATGCAGAGGAGGAGGTCGTGCAGAGGAGGAGGTTGTGCAGAGGAGGAGGTGCAACGAAAGCTTGAGAGCTCTAACACGTGAAAGGGCCAGATAACAGCAGGGTGTTCAAACACTGCCCTACTCAAATGAATGATTTTATGCTCCCTCTTAAAGGCACCCAGTGCAACTTTATGTAAACATTCAATGAAAAATAAACATTCAATTTCTAGTCTTTTTAACACGTAGTAAGTTTCAATAACTCCATACCATTACATATCGACATTCAAGGAGCAAAGATGATACGTCGTTGTGTGGTGAGAACTGATAGAAAATCGTAAACAACAACAATCGCCGGTGGGGAGAAGCCATTTTTCCTTTGACTGGAAGCCTGCTTTATTTATTGTAGGTTACAAAAAATGTTGTTATCGATTTTCTATCAGTTCTCACCACACAACGACGTCTCATCTTTACTGCTTGAATGTCGGTATGTACTGGTATGGAGTTATTGAAACTTACTACATGTAAAAAAGACTAGAAATTGAATGTTTCTTTTTAAGCCTCGAAAGTTGCACTGGGTGCCTTTAATATCAATATTCACCAGATGAATATTGTGAAGACAGTTATAATGGCTGCTACAGATGATTTGGATTATTATTGTAGTCTCTGTTGATTAATGGTCTATGTGTTCTGTGCTGTACATCAAGCTGCCTCTCGGAGTACGCTTACGTTTTCTCAGCCTAAGTCTGGATAGCAATGAACGGGGAATGGATCAGGCTGTTTGTGTTTTCGTGTCTGTGTGTGTGTGTGTGTAAGCAGACAAGTGTGAATAGAGGAGAGATGACTTGTGTCTAGTCCGTCGTCAGTGAGGTGAAAGGGGACTCAGAAAGCTGAGGAGTGTGATTCTAAAGCTGATGAAGAATTACATAACCCACAGGGAGAAGTCTCCACCAAACCCTCTGCGTTTTGCATATTAAACTCCGGGCCAAGTCAGAGTTATCCCAGAGAGAGCCCGGCACGCGGCCTAAGAAACCGGCTTAATCTGCCCCGCTATAAATCATGGAAAAAAGTTTAAAGGCTAAAACAAAATCCGTTTGGAGTGAGGGCCACATTTCACATGATCTGTTCATCTCAGGTTATTAACAAAGGCTTATAAGCCTCTCCAGGCATTGCGTTTACAGCCTCTGCAGTAACAGTTAACAATATACAGTCACTGCAAACACCTACCAACACTATAGACTGCAGACACCTACTGACACTATAGACTGCAGACACCTACCAACACTATAGACTGCAGACACCTACCAACACTATAGACTGCAAATACTGTTAATGTAATTCAGATACAGTTTGATTGGAGGAGAGGCTGACTGTTTACGCAGGTTGCGGATTTAACCATGCACACGTACCTGACTGAAATCAAACACAATGTGTACCAACAATATGTAAATGTACATCCATTTTCATTGTCCTGTGCGGAAGTTTAAAGGACTGTGCCTGTGTTGTTATGCGCGGCACTAGACTTCACTTTTTCATGTGCACGGCTGTCTGTGTGTAATTGGTCATGTAGCTGCTGGGGCCTAAAACAACTAGAGAGGGTATTCATCACAGAGGATCCAGTTCTCCCAGTCATCTGGGGTCAGTAGGACATACTATTTGTTTTGCAAAGGCCAGCCTTTTTTTAAATCATTTTTTTTTTTGTAATTTGGTGAATCATGAAAGTGTCCATGATTTTGTAAAATCAGAGGCCAGTTTCTTCTCAAATCACAAGCCAGAAACTGGGCCTCTGATTTTACAAAATCATGGACATGGACTTGATTAGGTTATTATGTTTATGTATCGTTGGAGACCTTTTTTTTGCAAGATTGTCAAGCAGTTTTAAGACTTAGCCCTGGTGTCTCCTGCACTTGTGTCTTAGCACTGGCTCACCGCTCCTTGGCCTGCCACTCAGACCAGACAGACATCCAGCTATGGTCATGCCTTGGAGGGAATCCCCATGCGTAGGTCGCTGACCTGCTTGTACTCTTCTGCCCAGAGATCTGGCAACCTCCTGCTGTTTTTATCACCAGCACTGTAAAGGGCATTGGCTTGGCTTGGCCTTGCTGTTGGTCATTCTGACACTACTGATGCAATACCCCTAAACAGCCGTGGTCTCTATGCTGTGGTCCAGCGGGATGTTTATTGCCTGGGGGCAGACTGATGATGTTTGTAAACAACCACATAAAAACTAGCTGACCGTCAGTTTTTGCGAGACTGACATAAAAAACATGTTGATCACTGACCAATGCATGTTGATTATTTGCGTGTACGTACATGTGTGCACTTTTGTGCTTCGTATTGATCAATTAACGCAACCTATTTCTCTCAAACTGCTGCTTCCTGGTAGTGCTGTATAACCACGCTATCTCACAATAGAAGACACTTATTTAATTAGTCAGTTCCCTCAGTCTGTCTGTTTGTCACTCTCTCTCTATCAATCTATCTGTCTCTATCTATCTCTCTTTCTCCCTCTCTCTCTCTTTCTATCTATCTCAATCTTTCTTTATCTATCTCTCTCTCTCTCTCTGAATCCATCTATCTCTCTCTTTCTATCTATATTTACTCTCTATCTATCTATCTGTCTATCTATCTACATTCCACACGAGAGATCTGTGGGTTCATACTAACCCCCACGTGTGACCTGGTTCCTGTTAAGTAAGCTCCCCACCCTCTGCATGTGCTGCTGAGTGTTGGTGGGGGCACGTGCTGAAGCCAGACTTCCTGGAATGGGAGCACAACTAGGGGCTGAGCAAGGAGTGCGTTACAAGAAGCCTTCCCAGACATGTGCTTGCAAGTGTCTGGCATAGGGTTGTATGCAGTGTTGTAGTGGTCCCTGGAGAAGTGGGAATACTCTTTATTCATTTTTAAGCAGCCCATAGAGCACAGGATAAACGCCCTGTTTTGAGAAGTGGGTATACCCAATGCTGACTGAAAAATAAGTGGATATACTCCGTATACCTGCGTTTACCCTGGACTACACCACTGGTTATATGTGCGGATGGTATATAGCCATATGTCATTCGTATATGAAGTGTCATATTTAAGCCTGTGCTCGGCGGGTGATGAGTGTTTATATCTGTAGTGGGTTGAAAGAACTTTTGTCATTTGTAACGGTTGCGTGTGTTTTGTCTTCACGCCGAAAGTGCTGTGTGTTATAGTGTACTTAAAATATCCACCCGTGTAAAGCAGATAGGAGCGCTGGAACAGCTAGAAGGCAGCAGGAAAACTATTCCAAATGTGGAATATGCCAGGGACCAGCCTTGGTTATAATGGTTCATGTTGTCTAGGACATGTCCACATACATAACTAATTTTACAATGGTTTCTGTTGTCTGGTACATGTCTTTTATTCATAACTAGCTTTATAACGGTTCTTGTTGTCTGGGACATGTCCACATTCATAACTAGTTTTACAATGGTTCCTGTTGTCTGGAACGTGTCCACATCCATAACTAGCTTTAGAATGGTTCCTGTTGTCAGGGACTGTCCACATCCATCCCAGGCATTGGAATGGTACCTGCCTGAACAGATAGCAAAAGTTGTTGATGATGATGCTGTTTTTTCTGTTTGTTTGCCTGTTTGGCGTTTGCTTGTTGTTTGTCACTTTGAATCCAATCAATCTACTCCTCTGCATTCCTAAATGCATTACAATCTGGCACTTCAGATCCAAAGGTCACTGATTGACAACAATGTCTCTGTCTGTCAAATGACCCCATTAGAGGACAATAATGAGCTGAACTTAAGGAATGTAAAGATCAATGGTCGACACCCTAAAGTAAGCCAATTATGTTGAGTATCTATAGATGTATCTATATGAAACCGTCACAACAAAAGGGGATATTTCATTTCGTTATCTCCCCACAGAAGACCCATTCTCCCTTGAAAACCCCTAGCCTTTAACCCTGATCAAATCACTCATCATTCATAATGACCCCATGTCATTAGACAGATCTGTTCCTACATGTTGTGTTAATGTTTTTTCTAACCCTCTTGAACTCCTCTGCAAAAACAACTCCCTGAAAACCAACTGTCTTTTTCAAAACACTGCACGGAACACAATGTGCTGCAGCCGTGCTGTTTACATGACACTGGATACGCCTGCTCTTGCCTCCCCTCTCCCGGCCAGAGGCGTGGTTCTGTGAATGTTTTCACTGAGTTTTACTCCGTCTCCACGTCTTTGTCTCTGAGACAGGGACTTCACAAGTAGTTCATCAGACTACAGATTCAGCATGTTGCCTTATATCGCTCATATGTGTATATATATATAGATATGTACGTCTAACCTAGATATATGCTGCTAAATATACAGCATGTCTTACACACACGTGTTTGCCCTTGTGGATGGAGTCGGGTTACAGTGTAGTTTCCAAATAGAGCGCACGTGTTCTGCAGGCCTGGCTCCCTCGATGGTTCACAGATTCGAAATTTGGTCCATTTGGGTTTGTGATTGCAAGTGGAATAGCTTAGAAAATGAGCATTACAAATATTTTTTGTATTCATCCAAAACATGGAAATATCAGTAAAACAAAAACTAACATTTGGTGTGATATCCTCCAAAATAAAACTTCACCTTCTGCATTGTGTGTATTTTAATATACTGCCTTTAACTTATATATTTTTGAGGGACCTGTGTGTCTCCTGACCCATTCAACCTCTCTGATATCACATGCATGACTAACAGTACAGTATTTGTATGTCTTAGTCATGTCTGAGTTTCCCATCCCCTCACTGCCCTGACGGTGTGCTCCATACTGTACAGAGAGCTCTCTTCTCTTTCGGCTGGAGAGGTACAGTAGCTCAGTGGGTCAAAGGTTAACAGCACAGATGTGGAGTCTTCCTGTGCTTCCTGAGATAGGGAGCACAAAGGACTCCAAACAACACACTCATTCTCACAGTTCTTTCTTATTAAATTCTATTACAACTATGCAGTGGTGTCTTGTATCGAAACTATGTGTGTAGATTTGTAGAGAGATATATGTTACAGGATGATTTTATTATCCCCAAGTCATGTAATTAACTTGCTCAATATTCCATCAATGCACAAAATGTTATAACAAGAAATTACATCTCATATATGCATGGAAAAGCTGATCAAAATCCAAAGGTGTAGGTTCTGAAGTGCCCCAAAATGTACTGGGTGAAATGTTAGGTGCAGTCTTCTCCCCAGTCTGTTATTAAGGCTTTGTCTTCACGTTGATTTAGGTATAGCTTTTACCGCTTGAATGTATTTCGTACGACAAACAGTGATGAATAATGTCAGGGTGAATTAATATCATGGTCTCAGAGGTATTGCCCAAGTTTTCCGTTTTACAGATAGGCCTACAGGATAAACTTTATTAACATATTCCTCCTTTTTTTTTTTTTACAACTCTTCAAGTGCCAGCTTTATAATAACACACCGGATGAGCTCTGTTGGAAGCTCTGTAATTGAGTTTACATGTAAGAGGAAGACAATTTGTTTACTGTAAAAGTTGTATGTTTCGACGTTGTTCTTTCTTATTAGAGATACACTGTTCGGAATCTTCCAACTTGTTTATGACATAGGCTACTTGCCAACTCGGAAAAACATGACGAGGACTGTTAAGGTGGACTGTCCTCAACCTCAGCGAAAGCTTCCATTCAGTATGATGAAAAGCTTTTCACACGTCTACCACCCAGCGGACCCGGCTATCCCACTATAGTCAAACTGACATAAAATCAATGACGTTTGTAATGAGAAATAGAAATACAACCTCTACCAATAGTTTAGTAGGCCTACAATGTCAACTCCACCTTAAACATGGGAGGCGAGCTAAGCCTTGTTGGGTCTGCTGCCTAGTATATAAAGCCGTCAGACATTGATGCTGAGGTAGACAGACTAAAAGACAACGCACAGGGATACAAAGTGTTTGAATATCGCTCTACGGGTTTTTAATTTGCAAGCTGTTAAAAAGGTAATAGTATTTTCTAACACATATTAATTCCGCTCTTTTTCGGCATTCGTTTTACGACTGTCAAGCTGTTCTTAAAGGATTTTGTGTGGACCGCTAATTCTAATAGCACTATAGTCCGTGGCCTATTTACTTTGTGGCTCTTAACTATTTTAGGCATTTACGTGTGTGAATTATTGTGGTTATTTAGTTTAATATAATTTAATCTTTTTTCTTGGTTAACGCTTTTCCATCCAGGCCATAGCTGTTATTTGTAAGGTTGCTCAGGCGAATCAGTTGAACTGGACTAATCCGGTTTTGTGCCGCAATACGGGCTTTCATGGCCTTATTGGTCCGAGCATCAAAATGTAATATTTTCATTCATTCGCGAGCAACCCATTTACGTTTGATGACCTGTCGTAAATCCAAAGCATATGTCCTGATTAGAGGAGTAGTAGGTCAATGTAACATTGTAAGATTTGCAATATTGTTAATTGGATCCAGTGTAGTAGTCCATTCATTCAGAATGGCTCCATTATTCTGTTTCGTTTTAAGCTATTATTAGGTTAAATAACATGTAGCCCACAAGAAGGAATTCAACCATCCATCACAGTTGTATGACACGTGACTTCACCTTCCCATTTTCGTCATTATTGCTGATGCAATTGTATCGCACACTTGCCACCGACCGCTTACTACGCTGCGGAAGCCGGCTTCCGTATTTAACCACTGTGTCTTTGCTCCATTTGCATTTTAGCCTGACACACGACTATAGCGAACATGGGTACCGAAGTGGATATGAAAGATGTTGAGCTGAACGAAGTGGAGCAGGAGAAACAGCCGATGACTGCCGGAGACGCGGCAGGTAACGGAGATGCCACCTCTCCGACCGGCACAGAGACAAACGGCATTGTGAAGGTGAAGATTGCCGATGACACGGAGCCTAAATTCACCGGGCTGTCAAAAGAGGAGCTCCTTAAAGTGGCCGGCACTCCTGGGTAAGCTTTCGAGTCTTCTCCCCAGTCTGTTAAGGCTTTGTCTTCACGTTGATTTGGGTAGCTTTAACCGCTTACATTTATTTCGTACGACAAACAGTGATGAATTATGACCGTGTGAGAATAATATCATGGTCTTAGCTATTGCCCAATTTGATGTTCTGATGGGAGCTAACGGAGATCTGAAAAATAATTGTTTAATATTACTATAAACGCTTGAATGAACTGAATGTGGGGAATGCTAACAATGTTAATAACCGTCATGGTTTTCCGTCCCGCAGATGGGTGCGGACTCGCTGGGCTCTGCTCATCCTGTTCTGGCTGGGTTGGTTGGGAATGCTGGCCGGGGCCGTCGGCATAATCATCCAGGCTCCTCGCTGCAAAACGCTCCCAGAGATGAACTGGTGGAATCAAGGACCACTGTACGAAATTGGCGATGTGGCGGCCTTCTCTGAGAACCTTGACGGTAAGCAACTTAACCACAGAGCAGAGTGTGTGTGGGGGGGAAAGGGGGTTGTTAAGTACCTTGTGTGTTTCTGAGCTCAGCACTACTTGCCTTGGGCTGCTTCCCCGATACTGAGGTCACACGTGTGCACATGTGCTCCGCTCTGGCATGAGTCAGCCTTGAGGCTGTTGACCCGCCCACACACACACACACACACACACACACACATGCATACATACCACACACACTTCACATACCCAAAAAATGAAGTTAACCTGACTATTCTCTTGTCTGTTGATGCCACAGGGTTGAAGCAGAAGATTGATACGCTTGCTCAGCTGAAGGTGAAGGGCTTGGTGGTCGGACCCATCCACAAGGCCCCCGCAGACAATGAGATGGAGCTAGACTTGGACACCGTCTCCGTAGCAGGGGACCTGACTCAGTTCAAGGCGCTGATCGATGTTGCACACAAAAAGGGTGAGTGGCATATCTGTCTCTTTCTCAATACACACTTATCTAGATCAACAAGGGCAATTCTTAACATGGGGGGGGTCTAGGTTTTGTAGGCTCAGTGTTATGATGATGCTTCAGGGGGCCAATGATCTGTTTTTTCCTCCTCCCTGACTGCTCTGCTTCCTCCTCAGGCATCAATGTGGTTCTGGATCTGACTCCCAACTACCTGGGGGCGAACCGCTGGTTCGACAACATGATGACTGTGGCAGAGAAAATGAAGGTATGTTCCTTACAACACTAACCTCCATCAGAGCTGTGTGTGTGTCGTATAAAAGAGCAATCGATTTAACAAAACTCCGTTCTAGTTTTGACAAACTAGTCATCTGATTTCTCATGATTTCCATTTCAGGTGGCCCTGATTCGCTGGCAGCAGCAAGGAGTGGATGGCTTCAAGTTCTCTGGGTTCGAGCGTGTCGCTGATGTTAAACCTGAGACGTGGGAGGAAATCCGTGGGATCATTCAAGGCCAAAACGCCACCGACGAACCGAGGAGGTGAGCGAATGATCCATGAGGACTAGCCCAGCACACGAGACCTGAACACAACACATGAAAATGCACATTGTGAAATCACGTGCTGCTCTGTGCTGCCATCTGGTGGATGATTTCTTGGTCCACTTTTTAGCGAATTGCCACCCCCTTGTGGTCATTGCTGGAATCGATTTTTTCTAATGTCACTGATTGCATGTAAATTCTCTTAAGGGTCCTCATTGGTGTGACTGAGAAGAGCACTGCTGCAGAGGTGAGCAGCTTGTTGAACAGCTCTGGCGTGGACCTTCTGCTCTCTGGCGTTCTTCGTGCCAACAGCAAGACTGGCCCACAGGTTTCTAGCGCCGTGCAGAAGCTCTACGCCGATCATAACCAGACCAAGCTGGCATGGAACATGGGCGACCGGGAGCAGGGCCACCTGGCATCACTGGTGGGCTCCAGCTTGGTGAAGTTTAACCAGATGCTGCTGCTCACTCTGCCTGGCACACCAGTGTTCAATTACGGAGATGAGATCGGTCTGGAGGATAAGGTAAGAGACTATGGGCCGAGACCATGATTGGTGGACTAGAATATATATATATATATATATATATATATATATATATATATATATATATATATATATATATATATATATATATATATATTTTATATATACATTTGTATAAATCTTATTTTTGTATTCAAAGTGATTGGATGACTGGTCTCTGGTTACATCCCCCCCCAAACATTTGTGGTAAAAGTATTCTGTTTTTTTTTTTTTAAGGACACCAAGTTCCCCCAAATGATCTGGTACTCTCCTGAAGAAGAAGAAAATTTGAATGGAACTGCCAAGGTAAAGCAAAGAGCAGTGTCTTCCTAAATCTAGATTTGTGCCAGACTCTCTTACAGACTGTAAAGTGTGGCCATGGGGCTTGTGTTAAATGTCATCTCTTGTCTCCGGTCTCACCCCATCCTTTCTTCTCTCCTGCCTTCAGGATGAGATGGACGCTCATATCGCTCTGCGCAAATTCTTTAAGTCTCTGAGCGAGCTGCGGGCAAAGGAGCGCTCTCTGCTGCACGGCGAGTACGTACCCCTCCACAGCAACGACACCGCGCTGGCCTACCTGCGCAGCTGGGACCAGAGCGAGCGCTACCTGGTCGCCTTCAACTGGGGGCCCGACAAGGCCACCCTCAAGCTGGAGCACGCTCAGCTGCCGGCGCAGGCCAAGGTGGCGGTCAGCACAGACCCTGAAGGGTTGAAGCCTGGAGATCTGGTGGACCTGCAAAGTCTGGAGCTGGGTCCAGGCCAGGCTGCCCTGCTGCAGTTCCCTTACCTGGGTTAGTGCAAACCGAGAGTCATTGCATAGGTTGTTTTATTGTTTTGTTTCAAGGTTTTTTTAATTATTTTTATTTTAACTATTTTTATTTAAAACCCTGGCAGTTTAATTGTATTTTATTTGTAATGGGCATTCTGTTACTATTGGTTCTATGTTTACTTTTTAAAAAAGATGCTCAATGCACTGAACACGTTATACACTGATCAGATAATGCTTGAAGAAAACATGTACACTACCCTCAAAGCAAGTCCCCACATCCAACACTGTTACCTCAAATGGTGCATGCATCAAAATCTATAAACGTTCAACGTATTGTTGTGTACATTCCATTGTAGATTAACTCCATGAGGCGTATTCTAGTGCTTGTTACATTGTGTGTCCTAATCTGGACATTGGATGCAAAGTGATTGTGTGTGTGTGTGTGTGTGTGTGTGTGTGTGTGTGTGTGTCCAAACTGAAACATGCAGTGTAAAGAATCCAGTGATGTAGGATGTTGGTGTTCTAATGCAATCTTGTTGACCTCTCCTATCAAAACCACAGAGCATGAAATGTCATGAAGAAAATAAACTGAAACAACTCAAATGTGGTCTTGACTTTTTTTTTTTACCGGTCGATCCTTTGCGAATGTGTGTGTGAGCCTGTAAGGGTATGAATCGTTTAAGTGTCTCTTCTCTCAAGCCTTATAGCCAGAGTGGGAGAGTAAAGGGGGCTATCAAAGCACCGCTAACCTATACATTCTCAGGTGTCTATGGGCTCCATTGGGTGCATATGTACTGTATATTTATAAATACATAATTTGCACCCAAGCTATGATGAAACTTTATGGGTCAACACTCTATCTGCCCTTCTCTTTGTAACCGAGGCTGGTAACCTGTATTCATTCAGCAGGTGCTGTTATCTGAAGTGACTTGCAGTATAACTTTATAACTCAATTTATTAAGCTCATAAAACTGACTCCATACAGTTTGTTTTATGGCTATTAACCCGTCTGGAAACTTGGCACAGAGGGCCAAGAATCTGCTTCGCTTCCCTGTCTTCCTCCCATCTCCAAAGATGCTTCACAGAGCCTAAGACCTGAACCCTCAGAGTGAGCACATAGCTGATGGACCTAAACCCTCAGAGCAAACACATAGGTGATGGTGGTGAGGAAGAACTCCCTGTTAACGGGGAGAAACCTTGAGAAGAACCCAGTAGAAAAAAAGGGTGGGGCCTGGGGGGTGGCATCTGCTTGCGACTGGTTCAGTTTAGAGCTAGAACGAGTGAGGGCAGAAAGAAGGAAGAGCAGCAGAGGGACGCAGCCTCAATACACTCATACACACTTTAAATGCCTGTGTGTGTGTGTGTGTGTGTGTGTGTGCATGTCTGGCTATGTGTGATTTCATTACTGGGTTTTGTGTGAGGGGACTCCAGAGGTGTAATGGACACTGGCCTGAGAGACATCTGATCTGCTCAGCGTCCGTCCCTCCATCCTCGGACCATCGGCAGTGAGCCTGTCTCTGTGGCACCACTGAGGGCCCTAATTAAGGGATCGCCTTTCTCCTCCTCCTCCTCCTCTGGTGTGTACTGGCCCTCTTTTCTGTGTCAGTTATTCCTACGGGTTCTCACTGTCAGCCCCTGCTCCCAGAAGTCCGCTGGGCTGGGTGGGGACGGTTTCTATGCTGCTCAGATCCATTCATCTCCTGTTCCGGGCATCTAATTGGGGTCAACGCAGCCATGTTGTACCCTGGTGACGATGAGCAGGGCCCGAGGTACTGATGGGACAAGGGGGGGGGGGGCTCCAGTCCAAACAGACTGTCCTCTCTCATTGTACAACAGTTTCTGCAAGGGTATAATTTAGGCCAGCACCACACAATGTTTTTTTTTGCTGATGACTAATGGGCTTATTGATTAAATTAGCCCAACAAAAGACCAAATGCCTTTCATTTACAGTGGTCAAATTTCTAATATGGCTTCCGTTTCAGTTTCAGTTTGTTTATTTGTTGAAGAGGGACAGTGTACATAAACATAAACATTGAAATATAAATGCACCCAATTGTAGCCAAAAGGCTAGTTTCCATTGGCAGTCCCCCTGCCAGAGTGTTAATGGCTAAACAACTTAAAAAAGGCATTAACTATATATATACACATATACATATATACAGCCGCGGAAAAAATTAAGAGACCACTTCAAAATTATCAGTTTCTCTGGTTTTACTATTTATTGGTATGTGTTAAAGTAAAATGTACATTTTAGTTTTATTCTATAACCTACTGGCAACATTCCTACCAAATTTCAAATAAAAATATTGTCATTTAGATCATTTATTTGCAGAAAAATGACAATTGGTCAAAATAGCAAAAATGATGCAGTGTCTTCAGATCTCGAATAATGCAAAGAAAACAAGCTCATATTCATTTTTAAACTACACAATACTAATGCTTTAACTTAGGAAGACTTCAGAAATCAATATTTGGTGGAATAACCTTGATTTAAAATCACAACTTTCATGTGTCTTGGCATGCTCTCCACCAGTCTTTCACATTGCCGTTGGGTGACTTTATGCTACTCCTGGCGCAAGAATTCAAGCAGCTCGGCATCTTTTCATGGCTTGTGACCATCCATCTTCCTCTTGATCACATTTCAGAGTTTTTTTTATGGGATTCAGGTCTCGAAATTGGGCTGGCCATGACAGGGTCCTGATCTGGTGATACTCCATCCACACCTTTACTGGCCTGGCTGTGTGGCATGGAGCATTGCCCTGCTGGAAAAAACACTTCTCAGAGTTGGGGAACATTGTCAGAGCAAAAGGAAGCATGTTTTTCTTCCAGGACAACGTTGTACTTTGCCTGGCTGAGGTTTGTAAAAGACCATAAGGATTGAAAAAGCGGACTGGAGGTTCTTCTAAGTTTGTCTTCTCTGATGAGTCCGATTTCACAGTAAGTGCAAGACTCTCTGGCTTGTAGGCCTCTCCAGGTCTCCGTCTAACCATCAGACGACCATGTGTTGGGCAAAGCTGAAAATTGGACTCATCAGAGAAGACGAACTAGAAGACCCTCCAGTCCGCTTTTTTCAATCCTTATGGTCTTTTACAAACCTCAGCCAGGCAAAGTACAACGTTGTCCCGGAAGAAAAACTTGCTTCCTTTAGCTCTGACAATGTTCCCCAACTCTGAGGAATGTTTTGTCCAGCAGGGCAATGCTCCAGGAAGATGGATGGTCACAAGCCATGAAAAGAAGCCGAGCTGCTTGAATTCTTGCGCCAGGAGTAGCATAAAGTCACCCAACGGCAATGTGAAAGACTGGTGGAGAGCATGCCAAGACACATGAAAGTTGTGATTTTAAATCAAGGTTATTCCACCAAATATTGATTTCTGAACTCTTCCTAAGTGTAAGCATTAGTATTGTGTAGTTTAAAAATGAATATGAGCTTGTTTTCTTTGCATTATTCGAGATCTGAAGACACTGCATCATTTTTGCTATTTTGACCAATTGTCATTTTTCTGCAAATAAATGATCTAAATGACAATATTTTTATTTGAAATTTGGTAGGAATGTTGCCAGTAGGTTATAGAATAAAGCTAAAATGTACATTTTACTTTAACACATACCAATAAATAGTAAAACCAGAGAAACTGATAATTTTGAAGTGGTCTCTTAATTTTTCCCGCGGCTGTATATACAAACATAACAATGACAAAATAAAAATAAAATACCAATATATACAGTACTGTGCAAAAGTTTTAGGCAGGTGTGAAAAAACGCTGTAAACTAAGAATGCTTTAAAAAATGGAAGTGTTAACAGTTTATTTTCATCAATTCTTCATTAATTAACAAAATGCAGTGAAGGAACAGCAGAAAATTCTAAATTAAATCAATATTTGGTGTGACCACCCTTTGCCTTCAAAATAGCATCAATTCTTCCAGATACACTTGCGCAGTTTTTGAAGGAACTCGGCTGGTAAATTGTTCCAAACATCTTGGAGAACTTACCACAGATCTTCTGTGGATGTAGGCTTCCTAAAATTCTTCTGTCTCTTCATGTAAACCCAGACAGACTCGATGATGTAGAGATCAGGGCTCTGTGGGGGTCATACCATCACTTGCAGGACTTTCTGTTCTTCTTTAAGCTGAAGATAGTTGTTATTGACATTGGCTGTATGTTTGGGGTTATGTTCCTGCTGCAGAATACATTTGTAGCCAATCATACGCCTCCCTGATGGTATTGCATGATGGATTAGTATCTGCCTGTATTTGTCAGCATTGAGGACACCATTCATCCTGACCAAATCTCCAACTCCACTTGCAGAAATGCAGCCCCAAACTGGAAAGGAACCTCTTCCATGCTTCCCTGTTGCCTGCAGGCACTCATTATTGTACCTCTCTCCAGCCCTTCGGCGAACAAACTGCCTCCTTCTACAGCCAAATATTTCTAATTTTGACTTATCAGTCCAGAGCACCTTCTGCCATGTTTCTGCACCCCAGTTTCTATGTTTTCGTGCTTAGTTCAGTCACTTGGCCTTGTTTCCTTGTCGGGGTAGAGCTTTTTGGCTGCAACTCTTCCATGAAGACCACTTCTGGCCAGACTTCCCCGGACAGTAAATGTCTGTACCTGGGTACCACTTGTTTCTGCCAGTTCTGAGCTGATGCCACTGCTTGAACTCTTCCGATTTCAAAGGTAAATAAGCTTGATGTGTTTTTCATCAGCTGCATTAAGTTTCCTTGGCTGACCACTGCGTTTACGATCCTCAACGTCTTCTTCAAAAGAGCTTGAACTGCACATTTTGAAACCCCTGTCTGCTTTGAAATCTTTGTCTGGGAGAGACCCTGCTGATGCAGTATAACTACGTTGTGTCTTGTTGCTGTGCTCAGTCTTACCATGTAAATGGATAAAAAATAAACATTTATTGTTTACATTTTTCAAAGCATTCTTAGTTTTTTCACACCTGCCTAAAACTTTTGCACAGTACTGTAAGTTCTAGTGACCCACTAATGCTCGCATTTTTGGTTATTTATTAACCATTTTTTAAGATTTATTTTAAAGCTGTTAAATGAGGTTGATTCTCTAATGTTCTGTGGGAGATGGTTCCATTCCTGGGCTGACCTAACTGAGAAAACCGACTGTCCAAATACACTTTTTTTTAAAGGAATATCACAGTCTCCTCTTGCTGCCCCTCGAGTAGCACTGGTTGCTGATGTTCTAAACTTGACTAGGCTGCATAGTGGTGGGGGGGCCAGGTTAAACCGGATTTTGAACATTAAACAGCAGTTCTTAAATTTGATCAGATTGTCCCAACTTAAAAGTCTGTATTTTTGGAGGACAGAACAGTGATGGTGTGAATTAGGTTTTTTATCAAGTATTTTGAGAGCCTGTTTGTAAAGAGACATGACTGGTTTAAGAGTAGTGGAGTTTGCAGTAGACCAGATGTCTCAAGGAGTTAATCTTTATATATATATATAATCTAAAAGGAGAAAGTAGTCTTACTTTAAGAAGATGGGTATTAGCTGTTAGATTGTGCAGTCAGCCCAAGGGTCAAAAAGCCTTGCATAGTCAGCATGAAAATTAAAATTACTGATTAAAATTAAAATTACTGGCGCTGATTAAAAACCTTGGTGTTATGTTGAGTTCATTAAATGCTCTGACATTACCACATAAATGACAAACGAACGGCATGGAATATCTTCACCATGGAACTGCAAAGTGCTACTGTTCCTTTAAGATCTCCCTCTCAAAAAGGACTCCCTGACGCATTGCAGGTGGCCGACAACCAATCGAATCTCGTTCATGTGGTCACATGGTAAGCGGAATCTGAATCTGTCAAGCTATAAACCGCCCAACTGGTTCATTCAAACTTGTAAGTAAGTGTTTCATTGAAACAAAGTAAGAAAATACCATGTTGTTTTATGTTACTATTTGTTCAAGTAAAAAATATTTGATATTTACTCAAAGCTGTATTAGAATGATAAACAAACCTTGTCCATTTTACCTCTTCTATGTCTGGTCTTGGCGCAGGGACACCGTTGTGACAGCCAGGTTGTCAAGGAGTGCGACGTCGCGCTTGAAACCCAACCACCATCGCGGAGGGATACATCAACGGAGACGCAAGGCATCAGTAGGCGCCAGGCAGTCGTTGCTTTCTACGGAGGTTGATCAGCACTCAAACAATTCAATTTTAAAACAAGCTACCTAGAAAGCACACACATCTTACAATGGTAAGTAAACGTTTGCTGTTGTAAAGTGAAATCGATCGCTATGAAGTCGAACGATGTTGATAAGGTATTAGGTCTCATTCAGAGTTGTCATTTTGAGACGCTGATATTAATGTAAGCTATCACAGTTAGCCAGCTAGCGATATCGTGCTAAATATAAATATAGCTAATACTCTTAACATCGCCAAATTGCTTTACATTACAAACGTTCCAAATGTACTTGTACACAGTGTCATCGTACACTGTTAACATTAGCGTAGGCTTTAGCGTTATATGTGGTATTTTTATCAGCAGGGAAAACCAATGCATCCATTTAGCGTGTGATGTCGCTAGCTAGCCTGCTAGGGATGGGTACGCTTGTAAAAATAGACACCCTCTCAAGCAGTGTAGCTAGGTATCTAGCTAGCCAACTTAGCTTTCCGTTCAGCATTGGGCGCACCCAGGTATTATTAACGCACACGTTATCTAGGTAAACAATTGGGTAAACACGTTTTTTTACGATGAGGAGAAAGTGAATTAACTTAAAGATGGGAATGTGCGTGTACTCGTGGACTATAACGCCAGGTTACTCTGGATTTAACGTTGTAGTTAGCTGGGCATTACATTCATTAAGTTACCTTGTTAGAACCATGTTTGCTGTTGAACACACCTGTCAGTGTGATAAGTAACTCTGTCGCTTTTTTGAGACACTGAAAGTTATACTGCACCCGTTATAAGACCAGTCTAGAGAGAATCTGGATTGATGGATTAGGTTTATGTTATTATTTAGTGATCGAGGTATCCAGTCGTGTCAAGGAAGCCTCTTTGCCAACGAAATTAATTTAGCTAGCACTGGCATTTTTGCATTGGTGGTGAACAATTTGCTTAATGTTCTGTAAACCAACCGCTATTGTCAGGTTTGTTATAATTAACAAGCGGTAGAAACACTAAGTAGCAATCCTGGCAATTGGTTGTTGGTAGCATTCAGCCGGCGGTGAAGTTGTATGTCGATGAACTTCTGCGCCATAAAGAAACAGTAAGTTACCTCTTGTCCAATAGAAGTGATTGTAAGTTATATTGCTACTGCCGGCTTCTCCCCTAACCTGTTCAGCATCTCAGTAGGGGACTTTCCTAACCATGTTATGAGCTAGCTGTAATGCAGTGGGCACGTTTCTAGGGCGCTTTCACTTACTGGTCCAGTATTGCGGCAAATGTGGTGCAAGGCGGACTAATTTTAGACTTCGCGTCAATGATCGAATCCTAAAACGCAACGAGTATTTGAACAATCATGCCTTGCCAGTAAACTAAAATCAAGTAAGATGTGACATTTGATGGCTATTTCCTGAAATCCCTCATACGTTATCGGCCATGCCAATTTACCGCTTCTGAGGTGTTGCTTAGATGCGTCATTCTTTACAGGTGTTGCAAGGGCAAGGTTATATTAACTCGTAACACTCGTTTAAATTAATTGATTGATATGAGCTTAATTTCAAGTTAATTTTCCAGCATTGGTAAACAGTGACTAATGCTCATTGGTCAGCAGTTGACTTTGGCTAATTCACTGGTTTGGACTTCTTTTTACAGGCAGATCAGTTGACAGAAGAGCAGATTGCTGGTAAGTAGACAGACTTGAGATGTCTGTTACCATTGTCCACCAGTCTTAAACCCCTATCTGTACTAAAAGAGGTTGTATTGTTTTTTTTTTTTATCTGTCAGAGTTCAAGGAGGCATTCTCTCTTTTCGATAAGGATGGTGACGGCACCATCACCACCAAAGAGCTGGGCACAGTCATGCGCTCACTGGGGCAGAACCCCACTGAGGCTGAGCTGCAGGACATGATCAACGAGGTGGATGCTGACGGTGAGCATGGGACACACACACACACACACACACAGTGTTGCAAATCGTCTCCTTCCAGCAGCCACAAGTGGCTTCTAAATTCTACTAGCCACTCATATTTTTACCAGCTGTGGAACCAGCATATGAATTTAATATGTATTCACTTATGGTTATCCATTTTTATTTACCTCTGTTCCTCTCTCTCTCACACACACACACACACACACACACACACACTCTTCAAATGCACAGAAACCAAATGGGCACAATGTGGTGTGGATACTTCTGAAGAGAATATTCAGCTTCTCTTGTTGGGCTGTTTTCAGGCTTGAGAGTGTCCCCTCAATGCATCCGTTTTCTGCATTCCTAGTCTGATGCAGATCACCTCCTCGTGGTCCTTTATGGCCTCGGATTAAAATCATGTTTGCACCCACAATAAATCTGTTTGTCTTGCTGCTGGCCAAAGTGTTTTGCTGCTAGTGAGGGATAATAGTTTTCGATGAAAGTAGCCACGCAACTTCCCACGGCTGACTTTTCTCCACTTCTAATTGAAAAATCACCTTTTAACGTTTCGTTTGTCAACTCGAGATATCTCGACTTTACACTCGCAACTCGTCGTTAAAATAGTCAAGAAGGGTCTGACTGCAGAGCTGCAGCTTAAGACCAGCAGTTTCAGACCAGTGGCGTTGAGTTGGTCCATGATTCTGAACTAAACACTAAACTAAAATTTTCGTTTTATATCACATTTCATTTAGAAATGATGGGAAAATAATGTAGTCTTGGAATTATATAAGCCACATTCAAACTTCAGGATAAACTTCACTGCTGCCCAAAGCGCATGTGTGCAATGCAACTGGTCTGAAACTGTAGAGTGGTAGACCCACAGTGTAGCAGTTTCAGACCCTCAGACAGATATCATTTGAACAGTCAAATTAGGCTACTTGGAGGCTACCCAACTTTGTGAATGAATGAATGATTGACTGATAAGGAAGCGCTCTCCGGCTTTGAATTTCACGTCCAATTAAATCGCAGTCAGTGCCCTAAGCTTACTCTGATTGGTAGACATGCAGGAGGAAACATAGATAACTTTGACCTGACAGCAGCCGCATACGCTAATAAGTGAATACTCTATTTAGGCAGACAGCTCAACGAAACGAGTTGTTCACAGAAAGATTCAATCACGTCAGTTGTTTGTTAATTGCCCCGTTGTTTATTTACTTTTTAACAACCATAATGCAATGAGACATGCTCTGAACTGCTGTGACATGCTGAGACATCCTTCCCTTTCTAACCTTTGACCTGTGTTTTGGACACGCCACCCGGACCATCAGGGAACGGCACCATTGACTTCCCAGAGTTCCTCACCATGATGGCGAGGAAGATGAAGGACACAGACAGTGAGGAAGAGATCAGGGAAGCCTTCCGCGTGTTCGACAAGGTACAGCACCGCCAGCACTGCTCAGGGTGCCGTGCCGTAAAAAATGCGTTAAACACCTGCTAAGTTTTCACGTCCCAAAATAGCTGTAAAAGAAATATGAATCATTCAGTGTTTGCTCTTCTGATTCCTAACAGAGCTGGTAAGTTGCTAATGAGCTGAGGACATACTGTGATACACGCTGAACACAAATATAGACTCTAACACGTCTAGTTTTGGTCCCATGTTACAAACTTAACTAACTCGATGCTCACAGTGAGCTGATTTCTCTTGATATACTTGAGCAAATTGGCATCTGTAGCCATAGTCATGTATTGTCCCGTTCATTGCCAATAATGACACTAGTGTGTTTTACAATTAGCTAAGCTGATTGCAGTCGGTGGGTGGCATAGTCATGTATTGTCCCGTTCTTTGCAGTTCACTGACTGATTTCTTGTGAACTATAACTCGGTGAAATGCTTAAAATGTGTTTATGTATATATTTTTTTTGTTCAGTATAGTAATGGGAGCATTGGTGTCATTCAGCACCTTTTTGAGGGCGTCCGCACAAGACACTAGTGTGTTTTACAATTAGCTAAGCTGCTTGCAGTCGGTGGGTGGCATGATTGTTCCAGCTGACTTGTGTGTGTGTGTGTGTGTGTGTTTGTGTTTGTGTTTGTGTTTGTGTGTGTGTGTGTGTGTGTGTGTGTGTGTGTGTGTGTGTGTGTGTGTGTGTGTGTGTGTGTGTGTGTGTGTGTGTGTGTGTGTGACTGCAGGATGGTAACGGCTACATCAGCGCTGCAGAGCTGCGTCACGTCATGACCAACCTGGGAGAGAAGCTGACAGATGAGGAGGTGGATGAGATGATCCGGGAGGCCGACATCGACGGAGACGGACAGGTCAACTATGAAGGTGAGCAGCCCTAATATCGCTGACCTATGATGACCTCCACAGCTCCAGCTCCCGCTGTGGAGAGCGTAGGGTTACTGTGAAGACCTCTACACAACAACCACAGATGAAATGCGTGATTGTCCTAGTCATGGCATGGTTTATGGAGAAATACCCCAAAATCCTGAGTGTTGGTCTAATCTGATGTGTACACAGCTTGGTCTTTGTTTAGCGAGTTTATGGCTGGAGACAACGACTACTCTTGTTCCTCTGATAATGGTAGTTGCCGGGCATAACAACAGTGGTAGGGCTCTTTTCCAGGCAAAGCCCCTCCCCGCTCCACACTGCACTGTCATTCCTACGTGTTCTATGCCTATGTGTATCCTCAGTGATGGTCCTCACTCCTGCCCCGATAGCTATAAAATCTATTTAATAAATCTATGTTGGTGTAAGATGTTTTTGAATTGTGTACATCTCTGAGATACTCATGAGATACTTGTGGTCCTGTCATTCAGGGCGGTGTATTGCTGAAGAGCTGTTCTGTGGGTTTGTGTGCGAGAGTGCGACCCTGAGTGTTATCCCTGCAGCATCACACGTCTCAAATTTTTCACTCAGGCCATTTGCATGTGCTTAAGTGGAGCTCAGTGGTTTGGGCACTGTTCAACAAACACTTGGTGTGTGTTCACTTTGTTACGTGTGCCTCCATTTAGGAGGAGGTTGTTGTTGTTGTTGTTGTTGTTGTTATTGTGCACCCAAGCTATACTGAACTGTGTCCAAACTAACCCATAATGACACAATCCTTCGTGATTATCTTTCAGGTAAATTGATTTTGTTTTTAAAATGAATCACCTTGTATTTATGTTGATTAGAAAGGGCATTAAATGTTATTGAGTGAACCAGGATTGTGGTGTGTGTGTGTGTGGTGTGGTGTGTGATTGTTCACATAGTTCTGCTCTTGTTTGATTTCAGAGTTTGTCCAGATGATGACGGCGAAATAGATGGAAGAGCCCAAAGGACCGAACCAGACCAAACAGTGGGCCCCAAACCTCCACTGACTCCATCCTCTCCGTCTCCAGCCCATGTCCTCCACCTGTGTCTCTCTCTCTCTCTCTCTCCAGCACACCTTCATTTGGAGTGCCCCATCCTTCTGTCCTCTACCTGTCTCTCTCTCTCTCTCTCTCCAGCACACCTTCATTCGGAGTGCCCCATCCTTCTGTCCTCTACCTGTCTCTCTCTCTCTCTCTCTCTCCAGCGCACCTTCGTTTGGAGCGCCCCATTCTTATGTTTACCTGCTTGACATTTGGTTGCTCATCTAGTTACAACTACAGTACCCATAACCACCCACTTCTTTTACCCGATGCCACTGAGCGTGCTCCGACACTTTGGGGTATCCGGCCTGGATCGGGTGTGGGACCGAATGGGTCAGCCTGTTATGTTCTGGATTACTTTCAATCCATTTTAACCCAAATTACTTTCAATATTTAAATAAATTAAAAATAAATCTATTCTCTCAGTTTGAAACATTTCCTGGATAGAGAAATAGTACACGTGCAATGATCAAACCTGAAATATTTATATATAAATCTATACGCGTATATATAGTGGAGGTGTTTAGGTAACAATACTAACAATATTTTTCAAGTGTGACATACATGGACAAGAGCAATGCATGCTGTCTTTCTTTTCTCTTGTTTTTTTTTCTTCCTTTGAGCATGTTTCTGTGCTTTTCTGCCTGCCTGTGATATTCCTCCCCCTCTCTCTCTCCCTCTCTCTCCCTCCCTCTCATCTTTTGACCATGGTATGTTGCCGCACAGTTCTGTCCCAAACGGTTCCGACTCATATAAAAGGGCAAGGTAAAGTTTACAGTTGACTGCCCTCTCTCATCTTTTAGTGTTGCACTCGGATATCTCGCCAATCCAACAGATTACCTAGCAGCCCAAAGCATCACTGGCTGTGTACAGCCAACCAGCCTACAACTCTCTCCACTCTGCCAACCCCGGCGTAGCGATGCATCTCTGCATGGTGTAACAGACCATGAGCCATGAACTCTCTGGCTGAAGCAGCTCAGTCCCGCGGTCAGGCAGCCGGCAGCTCTCCTCTCCTCTCCTCTCCCATCTGTAGTTTAGCGTTGCATCCTTGAGTCCAGCTGACCAGAGTCCTCTTCTCTCCTCTCCTCTCCCATCTGTAGTTTAGCGTTGCATCCTTGTGTCCAGCTGACCAGAGTCCTCCTCTCCTCTCCTCTCCCATCTGTAGTTTAGCGTTGCATCCTTGAGTCCAGCTGACCAGAGTCCTCTTCTCTCCTCTCCTCTCCCATCTGTAGTTTAGCGTTGCATCCTTGAGTCCAGCTGACCAGAGTCCTCCTCTTCTCTCCTCTCCTCTCCTCTCCCATCTGTAGTTTAGCGTTGCATCCTTGTGTCCAGCTGAGCAGAGTCCTCCTCTTCTCTCCTCTCCCATCTGTAGTTTAGCGTTGCATCCTTGAGTCCAGCTGAGCAGAGTCCTCCTCTCCTCTCCTCTCCCATCTGTAGTTTAGCGTTGCATCCTTGTGTCCAGCTGACCAGAGTCCTCCTCTTCTCTCCTCTCCCATCTGTAGTTTAGCGTTGCATCCTTGAGTCCAGCTGACCAGAGTCCTCCTCTCCTCTCCTCTCCTCTCCCATCTGTAGTTTAGCGTTGCATCCTTGAGTCCAGCTGACCAGAGTCCTCTTCTCTCCTCTCCTCTCCTATCTGTAGTTTAGCGTTGCATCCTTGTGTTCAGCTGAGCAGTGTCCTGCAGCAGCTCCGTCTCTGGCCCTCTCCCTGCAGCATCTCAGTGAGGCAGTACCCCAGCCTCTGCAGCCTGGGGGTGGGGGTGGGGACAGGGGGGCGTTGTAAGACGGGCACTGGTTCACCCTGTGAAGCTGCGTACTCGGGGTTCCGCCTCAGATCTGGTGTAGAACCGCTTCAAGGACGACCGCTGTCCGAGACGTAGCTCACTACCCGCGAGGAGTTGAGCTTCAGAGATGTTTTCCCTCATGCTGCATCTGTAGGGGCCAAGCGGCAGCCATAGCGATCGCCAGGCGTCTGCTGAACTGTTGCAGATGGTGCCCCCTAGAGGAGCAGTCCTGAATATGTGCTTTCCCTGCTGATGGGTCCCAGAGCCCACATACCGTCCTGGACAATCCAACTAAAATAAAAGAGTAGAAAGATAAAAGAAAAGTGAAAAAAATTGATCTCCATCCTTATGCGGAGAAATGATATTACCTGGCTAAATTCTTTGACCCACTGTTCTTGACATTGGGTGTTTTGAACCACTAATTGAAGTTTGAGGTGCGAAAACACAAAAGCAGTTTGCATTGTGCAGTCTTAAAAAAACCTAAACCTCCATCTGCGTATTTGGTGGGGGGGAATTCAGTCACATGTTTGAAACAGTGAAATGAATCTGACAGATAGTTAGAAGCTGAAATTACTCTGGCGGGTAGTTGGAAGCTGAAATTACTCTGGCGGGTAGTTGGAAGCTGAAATTACTCTGGCGGGTAGTTGGAAGCTGAAATTACTCTGGCGGGTAGTTGGAAGCTGAAATTACTCTGGCGGGTAGTTGGAAGCTGAAATTACTCTGGCGGGTAGTTAGAAGCTGAAATTACTCTGGCGGGTATTTAGAAGCTGTAAGTACTCTGGCGGGTAGTTGGAAGCTGAATCTCTGATGTGGAGCCTTGCTCAATGTTGTTCAGGGCTGTTTTGTACGTCCCATTGTAAATCCTCTCTATCTCTCGACCCCCGCCCCCCCCCCCCCCCCCCCCCCCCCCTTTCCTGCTCTCCAGTAGCTCTTCTAGTGCTGTGACTCAGAAGTTTTTTTCTTTTGATGTTGTGTGAATGTTTTTACTTCTCTATGTCGTTCATGGTGTTCGTCTCAGATTTTATACAGGAGCTGTTAAGCCAGTTTGCCGTCCTGTCCTGTCTCAGAGAGGGTTTGCATTCCATTGCAGAAGTCATGTTGGTTTCTTGCTAAATAAACTCTTGGACCAGTGTTTCTAAATAAAGACTCTTGGCTCATTTTTTTTCTCAACCAAGTGATTCAAAGAAAGACACACCAAGCCAGAAAATGTTGAGGCTGATTTAGGTAGGTGATGATTCCTTAAGACTATTTCTGGGAGCTGAACTTTGAAAAATGTAAACCATCTCAGGTTTCACCCAGTGCTTTGGTTAGAAACCAGTGTTGATAAAGATTAAACGTAGATCATAACAATGGCACTATTATCATGCTACTCGTTTTTGATCCACAGCTCTTATTATGCGTAGGGCTCTGCTGGTTCAACCAATAGTAGTCACTTTACATGACGTGATCTAGTCAGGTTTCAGTGAGAATGGCTCCCTCTAGCGGGCTGTAAGAAAAAAATGTGTTCCTGTAATCGCCTCAGCAGCCAAAAGAGACGGATAACTCCTCGGCCAATCGTGTTGCATTGTTGTCTAACTTCCTTATTGCATCATCCAATCAGCAACATGTTCATGTTAAATATTCTGAGTGAAGGTTGATTATGCGAATAGCTTAATGGCAAGATCAAGCGTCACCAATCATATCCTCAGACTACGGGGCTGACACCGACCAATGGATAATGTATTTCTGAGTGGGAGGATTATTGCACTACAAATTCAGGCGTTACTCGGGAGGAGGGAGTTGCAAGAGCAGCCAATAACAAGTGATGCCACATTGAGCAAAGCGTCTGAAAAGGGTTTAAATGGTTCACTTGAAACTGTATGACTGCTCCTTTTGGCCAGGCAAGGTGCGGGACGTTATTAAGAGCGTTTGGAGTTAGCGCAGTTTATCTCGTGATTTCTCGCTATAACTATCCCTAAACATCATCACACGTCCTTTCTAGTTGAAATATACACATTCCCGTATGAAATAAAACTGATAGGGCCCAGTATAGCATCGCCGCACTCCTACACCTCCCAACGTCACCCATCCTCAGAGTTACGCACGGGGAGCCTTGAGCTTTTCCACTTCCAGCCTGACATTCCTTTGAGAAACTGGGTTGGATACTAAATCCTTAACTCGTTACTGAGAGGAGGAAAGGTGAGTATTCTGTCTTTGTGCCGTCAAATATGGAAAGAGCGTTGACATATCCAAGGTTGTCTGTTAGCGAGGCAGAATGTAATGCTAGCCTCGATTGTAGCTTCACCACCCAAATTGCAATGAATGATGCACAGAGCAAGTGTTTATAATTGTCGGATTAAGTTGGGTAGCTGGTTAGTCTTGAGCTACCTTTTTGAGGCAGACGGTTTCTGGCAAGTGCACAACCTGAGCGGATGTTGAAGTCGACTGACTAGAATACTAGCTCCTCCTATTCGAAAGAGTATTACAGATAGATAACTTAATTTTGAATAGAAAGTATCGGGGCCGTTGGCGTCATATGTAGCCTACACTTAGAACTAGAAATTGCTACCAACACGTCTCAAAATAATCAAAAGGGGAGATATCTACGTCTGTTTGCACTGTTTTTTGTGTGGTCACCTTGTTTGACGAATCGATTATGTCAACTCTAGCTGGGTTTTCATCCAACTTTTAAATGCAAATGTTGACCATTCGAGTATGATATCATGAACGGAGACGCTTGAAATTAACATAAAATCATTTAAAACGAATAAGAAATCGATTCGCTACAGGGGGCGGATTAACTCCGCTTCCCATATGGTATTGTGACAAAATGATGTACACTTGTTTATTCGCATCAAATCGCATTTGTTGTGATTGTATTCCGTGCTCCTTTAAAGTTGCTCTGACAACCTCAAGTTCTGAACTTAAAGCCGTTCACAACTTTTCCCTTGATCAGGAGAGTGTCCATTTTTATTTGGCACATTACTGCGGAAGGTCATACATTTTCATCAATGAGCTTTAAAATATGCAATTACTTGGATGGAAATCCAGTTTCTGACGCTATGAATGAATTTTCTAGCCACGCACACAGCGCAGGATAGCCCCTGCTGCAGACCTAGCGTTAACGCGTTAATTTTCCTTCTCTGCAGTGCTAACAAGTTAACCAACTCGGTCTATTTATTCAGCGGAGGCTAAACCCCAAAACACAACAGGGGTTATGTTGGAGACGTTAAATCCTACATTTACAACAAGTGTGTAATTCTAATGGCATGATGGAAAAACACTGTCACGTGCCGTTCTGCTACTATTTTTACAGATTGAGGCAATTTAGTGTTTGTTTACATTCGTGGTCATGTCAAATGCACCAAACGCCTACAAATGCTGGCTATGCACGTAAATGCACTGGAATGTCTGTTCTTTCCCCATTACATAATCTCTATAGGCTTAGAGGAGGCCCAACTTTCATCTATTAAGCTGAATTTGAGTCAAACTTGAACAAACAAAGGCTGTCAATAAAGTGACATGCCCCCCAACAGTCTTTACTAGGTCAGAGCTCACATAGTTATGGCCTCATTCTGCGGGCATAAAATATGGAATTTGTTTTATGCCCGCCACACTTGTGGCTTCTGGTTTGGTTTTGTTGATGTTGCTGTTGATGCATGCTGCAAGTACTGTATGTGAGGGGTTTGTAGCAAAGTTATGTTGATACCAGCAGATCTCTACATGTTTACCCAACACAAGTTTGCTACATGTGCCTGTGCTGTGGCTCACTGTGTGTGTGTGAGTGTCACATGGGCTTGCCTGGCTCTCCCTCCCTCACTCGATCAGAACAGGTACTCAACTGGTAAGACAAGGACTGAATCTGAAGCAGGTGTCATCTGATATGGGCACTGGTGCCAAAAGTCCATTCATGACATTCAGTGTTCCACCCTTTACCCCCCCCCCCTCCTTCTTTCTTTCATTCTCTCTCTCTCTCTCTCTCTCTCTCTCTCTCTCTCTCTCTCTCTCTCTCTCTCTCTCTCTCTCTCTCTCTCTCTCTCTTTCTCTCTTTCTCTCTCTCTCTCTCATTTTCTCTTTATTGGCACTAACATTGTTGTAAATCATTGTTGATCTGTCTGTCTTTCTCTCCTTGCTCTCCTGGTATGATACATTTCTATTGCCCTAAAAAACAACTTGCTACATATTTTCATGTTATTGCAGCCTTCAGTGACTAGTGTGATTGTCCACTTAAGAAAATTAATCTTGCTTGGTTAGCTCAGCGCCAAGTAAACACTGCTGTTATGTGGTTTGATCTTGTTCGCTATTTCCTAACATTGAGGGAGGTAATTTTGTAGATTTGCACCAACATGTTTCTCCTGTGAGAACGGCTTTGTTATCCTCTGTAGTATTAGCTCTTCCCTGTGATTCACTCGTGTGTGTGTGTGTGTGTGTGTGTGTGTGTGTGTGTGTGTGTGTGAACATTCTCAGCAGTATTAATACAGAAACACAGCAGAAAATAAAGGCGTGCAAAAATAGAAACAAGAGTGGGCTGCTCAGTCCAGTCAGAAAAAGTTAAACAAGGTCATCGAGTTTCTCAGGAATCTGGAGCAACAAAATACCTGTTTCCGTTTCTCTCTCCCTCTCTTTCTCTTTCTCTCCCTCTCTGTGTTTAGTGGGGGAAGCCACACTGACAATGCCTTGGGAGCGAAAGCTGCCATTAGCATTGTAGTGTTGTGTTTGTCCAAGATTGTATATGAATGATGGGGACATAATTTAATCTGTGGGAAATAATCTAAATGACCGGGCTTTAATCTAATCTGTGCGGAATGAATTTAAGCCCAGAGTATTCACTTGTTCCCTCTCTGCAGCTGTACAGCGACAGCCCTGCGTGTCCTCCTGCAGCCCTGTGGCTTGGTTGGCACACGTTATGAAGCATGACAGCTGCAGGTCTCTGCAGCTGGACTCCTAGGAACGTGAGCCTTTTAGTGGAGTCAGGCTCTCAGCACTGTGACATACTGGGTAACTGGGTTCGATTACAGGAGTTGCCAAATGCACCCCTCTGCCTCGGGCTGACCCGCCGGGGGTAACCGGGAATGCCCCTCCCTTTGGTCGTGTGGTAGTTCAGCCTGGGATTGATTGATTGCTGCTGGCACTTTGAGGAATGGAGCTGTGGTTGCCAACTCTCACATTTTTGGCGTGACGCGCACACTTTTATGTGCTGTCTCACGCTAGCGTGGAACGAAAAGACGGTTCACTTCAACGCATCTCACACCAAAAAAACACACCTGTTTTCGCCAGTCTTTGTTAATCACACCGATTCTCACGACTTCAAGTCAGACTTGAAAGTTGGTCACTCTGTGGGTCACTTGGTCTTTCAGGCCCAGTACACGTTGGGGGTAGAATGGGGCTAGCCTACCCAGCGCCCTTTGTGGGATATACTTCAGTTTCCGAGTGTAGATCCAGCGGTTTCATCAGGCTCTTCAGGAGCATGTGAGAAGGAGTATGGAGAGGAGTCGCAGTGCTGGGTTGGCTGTCTGTGACGTTCAGTAACTAGAACTGGCTTAAAACCTGAGGGAGGTTTTTTTTTGCCGTAAGAGGCAGGGCTCGGTAACACAAGGCTGTAACTGATGCAGAGTACATTTCCTGGTAATGTTGGGCTCTAACTTGGCTAACACCGATCGATTAATAATACCATGAAAACGTTTAACTCTTTAAGGTTGGTCTTCAGAAGCATAATTCTCAAGCAAGGCTAAAACCTGACCGTGAATGGATCTGTGAATTAGTGGACGCACCCCATTAGACTATTATTAGGTCTTAGACCTGCAGGTCCGTGCTCTGGTCTGTGGCCCTGTGGGCGGTGCCCCGGTGCACCTGTGCACACTCAGCATACGGCCCAAACTGAAAGTGTGACATTCAGTATCTGACCCCGCTGACCCCGCTGCTCTGAAAAGGTGGAAGTTCATTCAGAGTGGTGTTGCATCACATTTCCTCTTCAGGCTAAGGCTAGTGCATCAGGCTAATGCAAGTGTACGAGTCATTTGATGGGTAGTGCACTTTAAGTTCATCTGAACTTTCATTGTAGTCATAAAAAGGGAATAGTTGACTTATTCCTCAGGTCTTCTTTCTTCCTTATCTCGCTTTTAAAAAAAATCTTGTAATTGGAATAGCTGCCTGTAGGTTTTCTACCAGATTAAACCGGTTTGATCAAGCTCAGCTGTGTACTAGCTTGAAAAAGCAAAACAGCTGTGGAGACTGTAGCAAACCTGACAGATATACACTGGATCCAACCTGGTTCTGGGCCTGTGTGAAGGCTGACCGGTATACACTGGATCCAACCTGGCTCTGGGCCCGCCTGTGTGAAGGCTGACCGGCTCTGTCAGTAGTGGGAGGCACTCCTGTAATGACACACATCTGTCTTGAGTCAAGCCTCAGGGGAATTCCAAAGGTTGATTTATTTTACTTCCTGCTTGTATTCCTCCCCAAGATGAGTGTCCAACCCATCCACAGGTCCTGATTGGCTCAAACCAGGAAGAAGGCACTGACATGTGACCGTGCTCCCTTTCCCCAAAATGCAATGAAATGCTTTTTTTTTTCTAGGCTAAATAGTGAAACGTGGTGTGATTTTTGTATTTCTTTTACAGACTATTTTAAACGCATTACTCAGAGATGTGGAGGAATATATACATATATGCCAAGTGCCTTGATTTCAGGTGAATCGGTCCTGATATGCGTCTGTAAGCATGGACGTAAAGAGGGGCCAGTGACTCATATTTTTGGCCTGTTATCTGACACAGGTTTGGAGAACACGCTGATGCGAGGGCAGACAGCAGTTGTGGATGAACAGCTGGGTTTGTCAGTCACTGTGGGCTCGTCATTGGTTAAAGTACTAGTCATTAGGCCAGTCTATTCCCTCTGTGCAGCCCAGCTGTTTGAGTGTGTATTGCAGTTCAGATAAAACAGAGACAGTTGCTGCATGGAACATGACACTCACAGACACCAAACTGCAACTGGGGACAGGAAAGAAGGAATAATACAAAAAAGCAACAAAAGTTTTTTTTTATAAATTTGCAATAATGTTTGTGCTGAATTGCAGTTGTATTTTGCATTCAGAATGGTTGGAATATTGCTCAAGTTACCTGAAGGTGGCTCTACATAAATAAAATATTCTGCTCTAAATTATTTAGGGTGGGCAAGATGCAGTTTTAGTCTGAGTCCACCCCAGCAAAACGTCTGGCTCCAATGTCTCAACAGCCATGTGACCAGCTGCAGTAGATCAGACTTCAAGAGCAGGAATGTGACCAGTGTCTGTGTGACCAATGTGACAAGTGGTCCACACACACTCTCAATAAGCTAGTCGTCCACACACACTCTCAACAAGCTAGTCGTCCACACACTCTCAACAGGCCTGTCGACCACACACACATTTTAGCGGCTTTCTACGTACACTTTGAACACACACTCTTAACAGTCTACTCGTCCATACGCACTCTTAGCTAGTTGTCCACACACTCTCAGCTACTCATTCACACACACACTTTCAACAGGCTCGTCGTCCACACACACTTTGTGCAGTCTAGTGGTTCACACATACTCTCAACAGTCTAATTGTCCGCACGCACTCTTGACAGGCTGCTTGTCAACACACACTTACAGCATGCTTGTTGTTAACGCACACTTCTAGCACTCTTGTTGTTAACACACACTTCTAGCACTCTTGTTGTTAACACACACTTACAGCAGTCTTGTTGTTAACACACACTTCTAGCAGGCTTGTTTTTAACACACACTTACAGCACTCTTGTTGTTAACGCACACTTCTAGCACTCTTGTTGTTAACACACACTTACAGCAGTCTTGTTGTTAACACACACTTCTAGCAGGCTTGTTGTTAACACACACTTACAGCACTCTTGTTGTTAACGCACACTTCTAGCACTCTTGTTGTTAACACACACTTACAGCAGTCTTGTTGTTAACACACACTTACAGCAGGCTAGTCATAAGTACACGCTGTCAGCTGCATGTCCACACACACTTTCAGCGGGCTGGTGTTCCTAGCACATTTGCAGCAGTCTAGTCGTTCACTCATACTCGCAACAGTCTAATAGTCCACACACACTCTCAACAAGTGGCTCGTCCACACACTCTCTTGTCAGACTAGTCGCCCACACACACTCTCTGCAGTGTGTGTGTGTGTGTGTGTGTGTGTGTGTGTGTGTGTGTTTCTGATTACAGCTTTGGAGTGTTTACTGCACCCTGCCATCACAGGCTTTCCCCAAATCACTCTTCTCCTCTGCCCTTTCTTCTTTCTCTCCTCTGTCCTTCTCTATTCCTTTTCTTCTCTCTTCTTTCTCTCCTCCGTCCTGCTCTATTCCTCTTCTCCTCTGCCCTTTTTCCTTTTTCCTCTGTCCTTCTCTATCCATCTCCATCTTTCTTTCTTTCTCTCTTCTGTCCTTCTCTTTTCCTCTGCTTCTCTTTTAAATGCTTAATTAATGCCTTCACTTCTTTTCTCTTGTGATTCTCTTCCCCTCCTCTGCCACTCGTGTTATTTATCCCTCAAAAGTTAGCCTCACTTTTTTCTCTCTCACCCCCCCTTCTCTCCCTCTCTCATCCCCCTTCTTCCTCTCCCTCTCCCTCACCCACCCTGTCTCTCTCGATCTCTCCCCCTCCTTTCTTCTCTCCCTCAGTCTTCCCCTCTTCTCTTCTCCTCTTACTCTAATTCAGAGTTTCTCATTCAGATCTCATCCAGGGCTTTATCCACATTAACAAGTGATGCATTGTTTTGCCGAAGCATTCACAGGAACAGTAGCACATGAAGAAAGAAAAGCAAAAGGAAGAGGGGAAGAAAAAAACCCACACGAGCACACAGACATATGGGGCTGTGTGTGAAATGTGTCTCACTCACACTCCTCAGGTCTCTGTGCTTGTTCACTTGAGTCACTGGAGCCGGACAGTCAGCCTTTTGTCAGGCAGCAACGCGATCCTACCTTTTATTGTCCGAAAAGACAGACTTTATTTGCCCTTAGCGTGGCAACTGAGAAGCCTCTGGAATAAGAACTCTGCATGCTTGTTGGAAATACTGACTGACCTCTGCCACACTTGCAGGAAGGGGAAGAAATGTTCTATAATCTGGTCAACTATTGTGGAGATGTGGTGATTTCAACTAATCTTTTGAAATGGAAATGTAGGCTGTTTACTTAAACATGTGTCTATGTGATGGAGCCGTTTCAGTTTGTTTCACCCCCTCCCAAAACCTTTTCTTCCACGCCGTCCTTGACCATAACTCGACCGCCACCAGACTTTGGACACAGATTTCATTCACTGACGCCACACACGCGCACACACACACTCTTGTGCAACTGTTTGGCTTTGATCTGTGTTTGATGTTTGACATACAGACCGATAGGGCTTTGGATATACACACAAAGGTCTTTGGGTGAGTGCAGGCGTCCAGTTACTGGTCAACTAGGGTGGCTTCAGCGTCACCCTCAGTGGAGCACCTACTTGGTCTGACCTAAAAGTGACCTGTTTTCAGTGTGTATAAAATAACCCTAGCCTTATATACATATAAGTATATAGTAACCCTAACCTTATATACATATAGGTATAAAGTAACCCTAACCTGATATACATATAGGTATAAAGTAACCCTAACTTTATATACAAATAGATGTAAAGTAACCCTAACCTAATAAACATATAGGTTTAAAGTAGGCTAACCCTAACCTGATATACATATAGGTATATAGTAACCCTAACCTTATATACAAATAGGTATAAAGTAACCCTAACCTGATATACATATAGGTTTAAAGTAGGCTAACCCTAACCTGATATACATATAAGTATATAGTAACCCTAACCTTATATACATATAGGTATAAAGTAACCCTAACCTGATATACATATAGGTATAAAGTAACCCTAACCTTATATATACAAATAGATGTAAAGTAACCCTAACCTAATAAACATATAGGTTTAAAGTAGGCTGACCCTAACCTGATATACATATAGGTATATAGTAACCCTATCCCTATATACATATAGTCTAAGCTTCTAATGCAGCCTGTATTCAGTCTCTATAGTAACCCTATCCCTATAAACATATAGTCTGAGCTTCTATGGCAGCCTGTATTCGGTGTACAGTCGTGGCCAAAAGTTTTGAGAATGACACATATAGATTTTCACAAAGTTTGCTGCTTCAGTGTCTTTTGATATTTTTGACAGATGTTACTACGGAAGACTGAGGTATAATTACAAGCATTTAATAAGTATCAAAGGCTTTTATTGACGATTACATGAAGTGGATGCAAAGAGTCAATATGTGCAGTGTTGACCCTTCTTTTTCAAGACCTCTGCAATCCGCCCTGGCATGCTGTCAATTAACTTCTGGGCCATATCCTGACTGGCAGCCCGTTCTTGCATAATCAATGCTTGGAGTTTGTCAGAATATGTTGGTTTTTGTTTGTCCACCCGCCTCTTGAGGATTGACCACAAGTTCTCAATGGGATTAATCTCTGGGGAGTTTCCTGGCTATGGACCCAAATTATTGATGTTTTGTTCCCAGAGCCACTTAGTTTTCACTTTTGCCTTATGGCAAGGTGCTCCATCGTGCTGGAAAGGGCATTGTTCATCACCAAACTGTTCCTGGATGGTTGGGAGAAGTTGCTCTCGGAGGATGTGAGTGCTAGCCCATGTGGATAGCACTCACAGCCTCAGGCACTCCGACACACAGCCAGTCTGATCCTCAGGCACTCACAGACACACAGCCAGTCTGAGCTTACGACACACACACACACACACACACACACACACACACACACTGCAGGCTCACAGACAGACAGAGCTGCAGACCCTCAGGGAGATGGGCTGATTGTAACGGAGTGAGTCCTCCCTCCCTGTCAGGAGACTGCTGACCCTCTGGCCTAGTCACGGCAGGGATCAGGTGAAGGGCAGCATAGCCTCAGTCATGGCTGCTGTCTGGAGCTGCTTGTTAGGTGATTTAAATAGGGAATGATGGCAGACTACTGGAAGGGGTGCAAGTGGTGTGTGTGTTTGTTGGCATACGTGTGTGTGTGTGTGTTTGTCTCTGCAAACCTAAGTTGGCATGTCTTCAGTGTGTGTGAGGGTCCAGTGCAGTTCTGAGGAGCGCTGCAGACCACTGAGGGACTACAGGAAAGGCTCTGTAGGTCGATGTAGAGGAGGAAGCCATTTGGCATTGACTCTCCTTCATGCCTGTTAGTTTGAACCTGTTTCAGAGTATGCTGTCTTTGGTCTTCCCATTTCAGTCCACACCCTGGTACCGTAGCATTCTTTACACAAACCTGGCCGGGGGTTGCAGATAAGAGGGAGTTATGAAGGAAGTCATGCAGGGCATTCAAATGAGACATAGTTTTCTCTTAGTAACACGTTGTGGTTGTTGTCCTGACCTGCAGTGAGTTTGTGTCGTAGTCTTGATTTAGTCTCGGCTCTCTTCTGGTGAAGTGACCTTTTCTCTTGGCTGCATCGGGGCTCTTGGCGTCACAGGGAGGCAGAGTAATACTTGTGTCAGGATCCAGCAGGCCTTGTTGTTCACTGCACAAGGTAACGTTTCTTTCTCGACCTCTCTCTCTCTTTCTTTCTTTCTCTCACTTTCTCAAACACACTTTTTTATCTTTCTCACACACACTTTTTTTTCTTTCTCTTTCTCACACACACTTTCTTTTGTCTTTCTCTCACACAAACACACACAGACTCTTTTTTTTTTTTCTTTCTCCATGAACTCAGTCTTTCTGTCCAGATGTGATCAAACGTTTCTAAAAGGAGGACTCCCCCTTTTAAAGACCGTAAAATGATTCAGGATGAATCTCTGCAGTGATATTTCTGCCCTCTGGACTGCTCCGTGTGTGTGATTGTGCTCTAGCAGTTATGAGGTTCCGTATTTCTAGTGTTGTTGGTGTTAGTGTTGATGACCGGTGTTCAGCAGTCTCTCCTGAAGTTCCCCAACAGTGAGGAGGGATTCAGCGGTCAGATGCTTCATCCACGTCCTCCACTGGATCTATAGCTGTCACTTTTGACTCGTGTGTGTGTGTGTGTGTGTGTGTGTGTGTGTGATATGGAAAGAGTGAGTGTTTGTGTGTGAGAGGGAGAGATGGAGATAGTGAAAGAGTGATTGAGTGTGAGTGTGTGTAAGGTAGAGCGATGGAGAGAATGGAATAGTGAGTGTGTGTGTGTGTGTGTGTGTGTGTGTGTGTGTGTGAGAGAGAGCGCGCTTCAACTCCAGCAGCTGCCCGTAGGGGCGCCCCAAGGTTTTGATGGTCTAGCAAAATGCACTCACACTCACACTCACACACACACACAAACAAACAAACAGCCCTGCTCACCCTCAATGTGGCCCTGTCAAAGTGTGGAATGCCCCCCCCCCCCCTCCTTTGTTCGTCCCTGGTCTCCCAGGGAGCGTGCTCAGAATGGCTGTTTGTTCAGGTGCTGCCTTGACTCCCATGATGCTTTGCAGCTTCTCTTCTGCGATTCTCCCTGCCTGAGGCTCTGTGAAATAAAGAACAGACCCGCGGCGTCCGCTACATTTTAAGCGATCGGAAACCTGACGATAAAGGATTTTAAAACACGTCGTACCTACTCATCAAGGCCACTAACTGTAGCTCTGCTTGTAAAACAAAACTCTTTGAAAGTTTCTCTCTTGAGAAGCAGGCAGCGGGCTAGCCTGGGGGGGCTTTCTCATAAATGATTATCCTTATCTTATCCCACGGAAAGTTAGCGCTTGTGGCTGCTGTCATTGACTTTGGGTGTAACTTGACAAGCACTTATCTTTACACACTCCCGTTTGATAAATCTAGGGACTTCACAGGCCCTAAAGGGGCTTTATCTCACTAAGGTTAACACCGACGGGCCGTCTGCCTTCCTCTGGCTTCTGCACATACGGTAGTCTGCACATTACTTCCTGTGTCTGCATTCTTCTTTGCAGAATTTTCCTCTGTGTCTTCTCCTCACTCTATTCCATTTCCCCCTCTCTTTGTCCCTCATTCTTTTACTCTCTTTCTTTCTGTTTCTCTTTCTATCCCCCCCTCTCCTACAGATGCTGCATCAGGTCCTGTCGTTAACCCTCTCTCTCTCTCTCTGTCTCTCTGTGTGTAGATGCTGCATCAGGTGGGTGGTGTGCGCGTGGCCTTCAGCCTGCTCATGGTGCGGAGGGCGTGCTGCCAGGCCCGCGGCGCCCACAACTCCCCTCAGGCGCGAGAGTACAAGCCCATCAAGAAGGTCATGGTGGCCAACAGAGGTCAGCCGCGGAGCTCAGGCTGAGATCACCTCGCCTTGTCTTGTCTCGCATCGTCTCCCATTGTCTCGTTCCCTCTTATCTCTTCTAGTCTCTTCTCGTATCCTCTGGTCTCTTCTCGTATCCTCTGGTCTCTTCTCGTATCCTCTGGTCTCTTCTCGTATCCTCTGGTCTCTTCTCCTATCCTCTGGTCTCTTCTCGTATCCTCTGGTCTCTTCTCGTATCCTCTGGTCTCTTCTCTTATCCTCTGGTCTCTTCTCGTATCCTCTAGTCTCTTCTCGTATCCTCTGGTCTCTTCTCGTATCCTCTGGTCTCTTCTCCTATCCTCTGGTCTCTTCTATCCTCTGGTCTCTTCTCCTATCCTCTGGTCTCTTCTCGTATCCTCTGGTCTCTTCTCGTATCCTCTGGTCTCTTCTCGTATCCTCTGGTCTCTTCTCGTATCCTCTGGTCTCTTCTCCTATCCTCTGGTCTCTTCTCGTATCCTCTGGTCTCTTCTATCCTCTGGTTTCTTCTCGTATCCTCTGGTCTCTTCTCGTATCCTCTGGTCTCTTCTCGTATCCTCTAGTCTCTTATTTTCTGTCCTCTCTTTTCATTTCACTCCATGAGTCTGACCTTTCTACTTTTTCTGCTTTTCTGTTCTTCCTCAGGTCGAACTCTCTTCTCTTCTCCTCTTTCCTCTCCTATATTCTCTCCTCTTCCTCCTCTCTTTTTCTTCCTCCTATCCCATCCTTCTCCTCCTTTCCCATCTTTCTCACATTTTCTTACAAATATAAGAGTTTTTAAAGCCTTATTGGGCTGTTTTGGTTAAGTGTGTGTGTGTGTGTGTGTGTGTGTGTGTGTGTGTGTGTGTTTGTCCCTCTCTTTGTGCACGTGTGCAGGTGAGATAGCCATCCGTGTGTTTCGGGCGTGCACGGAGCTGGGCATCCGTACGGTGGCGGTGTACTCGGAGCAGGACACGGGGCAGATGCACCGGCAGAAGGCTGACGAGGCCTACCTCATCGGCAGGGGCCTGCCTCCCGTCGCCGCCTACCTGCACATCCCAGACATCATCAAAGTGGCCAAGGTCCGTTCCGTCAGGGGCAACCTGATTGATTGATTGATTGATTGATTGATTGATTGATTGATTGATTGAAAGCCTTTATTGTCATCGTATCTGCATACAACGAAATTTGGAGCGCTGCCCCTGTTGGTGCCACGAGAGACGCCATATCACAACACAAAAAAAATACAATAACTAACAAATAACAGCAAGTGCAGTGGTATGGAGTACAAGTCCATTGCAAAATAAATAAATAAAAAGATACACATGAATGAGGTTCCTGGGAAGGCATAAGTGACTGCCTCATGGTCATAAAGGAATGATCAGAAACTGTGATACTATAGTAGGGATCCTGCGCTAACCGTAGCCTAGCTCTCTCTAGGTGACTAACTATTGATGGCCGGTTTTACTGTGTGGAGGAGGAACATGGGGAAAGAGCTTTAGCCCAGCTGAAATGTTAGCCTATGAAGGTGAATAGCAAGCTAGAGGGAGTGTAATATCTCTGATGGAAGCCTGTCTTCTATCTGTTTCTCTGTTAGAGACGTTGCTCTAAGGAAATGTGGCTGGTTACTGAGGTTGTGAGTGTCTGTTCATCCACAAGGGGGAGCACTGCTCTCCTCAGCAGGAAAGACACCAACGCTCTAGAAAATAAACTTTGATTCCATCATTCCATAGCAATGTAAGACAGCTGAGGCCTGAACTAGAACCATGTTTTAGACTAAAGACAGGTTCTGTGAATGCCTCTTTAAATCACATGGGTACAGAGCTGAGGGTGACATGTTCATTTCCTGTTGGCATCTGCTAGTGAGCGTAGCAGTGTTTTATGGAAGAGAGCCAGGCGCATAACTCTGCAAAAGGCCACAGGGCAAACAATTTTAATTTAATTTTAAATACAGTTTCGGCCTACTGTTATTATTGTGTGGCTGTCAAATCAAAGGAATCTGTGAGAGTAATGACTCCAAACTCTCACCCTTTGGTCAGGTGATGCTATGTTGATTGCATTGATTGCATTTTTTCTTGTGTGTTTTTCTTATCTGCTAATCTGATGTATTTGCTATAGGGCATAACCCTTCCAGTTCATTAGCCCAGTACAGGGTTTAACTGGGCCGATGACACACACACACACACACACACACCCACACACACAAACAAACAGCACAGGGTTTAACTGGGCCGGTGTGTATTCACCCAAGTGAACCCTGCACACAGATAAATATTATAGTTACATCCCTGATATTGCCTGGATGAGAGTTGCTATTTATTGTCTGGGTTGCTGAATAGTTGCACAAGCCAGCAGAATGTTTAGTGCAGTTCCACACCGTGTGAGGACACTACATGGTCATCAAAAGCTGACCATTTGTGGGCTTTTTAGTTGCCATTTTTTTTTTTTTACAGCCATTGTGTTTAAGCGGCATCTCCCTCGAGATTAATAAAGTGTCTGTGTCTGTGTCTGTGTCTGTGTCTGTCTGTCTCTCTCTCTCTGTCTCCCTCTCTCTCTCTCTCTCTCTCCCTCTCTCTCTCTCTCTCTCTCTCTCCCCCTCTCTCTCTCTCTCTCTCTCTCTCTCCCCCCCTCTCTCTCTCAGGAGAACAATGTGGACGCTATCCACCCAGGTTATGGCTTCCTGTCGGAGCGCTCTGACTTTGCTCAGGCGTGTCTTGACGCCGGCATCCGCTTCATAGGCCCCACCCCTGATATCGTACGTAAGATGGGCGACAAGGTGGAGGCACGAGCCATTGCCATCCGTGCAGGTGTGTGTGTGTGTGTGTGTGTGTGTGTGTGTGTGTGTGTGTGTGTTTGCACGCATGTATGTAAGAGAGAGCAGATTTACACATTTGTGTTTGTTAGATGCAGTGGAGAGTCGAGTTCCGGTTTGACCATGAGGAGATAGGTCGCAGAACAGCAGAGCTCCCTGCTTAAACTTCCAAAATACCCTTTAAAAAAAACGCCACTAAGGCCATTTTCGATCATCAAATTTATTTACAAAATATTACTTTTCTTTTGAGAAGATATATATACAGCATATTGTCCGAATATCCCGCCAATATGAGCAAGATGCAGCGGAGACTCATACCATTACAGGGTGATGTACACTGCACTTGTGTGTTTGTGTGTGTTTATGAGTGTGGGTGAATATGTGTTTGTGTAATTTGACGATAGCTTTTGACCTATTGGCCTATACTGGTACACACGCTATGTTAATGTGTATCCATTAGTGTGTTGCCCTACATGCTGTGTGTGTGTGTGTGTGTGTGTGTGTGTGTGTGTGTGTGGTGTTGCGTCGCCAGGCACATAATTCATCTATCTTCTCTTTGGTGTGTGTGTGTGTGTGTGTGTGTGTGGCGATGTCCTTAGGCGTGCCGGTGGTGCCAGGCACAGACGCCCCTATCTCCTCTGTTTCGGAGGCTAAGGTGTTCTCCAACACCTACGGCTTCCCCATCATCTTCAAGGCCGCCTACGGGGGAGGGGGCAGAGGGATGAGGGTGGTGCGTGAGTATGAGGTGAGACACACGCACACACACACACACAGACTCTATCTCGCTCTGTCCCACCCACCTACACACACACTCACACACACACACACACACACAACAAACACACACACACTAACACACACAGTCTCTCTATCTCTCTCTCTGTCTCACACACACACACACACACACACACACACACACACACATACACACACACCTGTCCAGCTGTATGGGTGAGATAGTAACACAGAATGCTTTCATGCTGTTTTTGGCTGAGTGGCTTTAGTCTCCCCCTTTTAAAGAGCCTCAGTGAGCTGTGTTCTGCTTTTAAAATGGCCTTTTGATGGAGGGGGTGTGTGTGTGTGTGTGTGTGTGTGTGTCTGCATTTGCCAGTGTGTGTGTTTGTCTAAGTGCTGGTGTGGATACAAATATAATGTGTTTTGGCCTGAATTGCTTAATTGTTTTTGGTTATTTATATTTTTATCAGAATATGCAGGCTAATTCATTGTGTGTGTGACTTTGGGTATTTGCACTTATTGTGTGTGTGTGTGTGTGTGTGTGTGTGTTCAGTGTTGGATATTTAGACTTTGTATGCGAGGGTTGTGACTGATCTGTACAAGCTATGCATGTTTGATGTTATGACTTAAACCTGCCTTCTGTGTGTGTGTGTGTGTGTGTGTGTGTGTGTGTGTGTGTGTGTGTGTGTGTGTGTGTGTGTGTGTGTGCGCGCACGCCCTTCGAGTAATTTGATCTGATGAGGCTGCTTTGATTGTCTCTCTGCAGCCATTTAAATAATGTAGTGTTTGTGAGTGCAGTAATTATATGACTGTGTGTGTGTGTGTGTGTGTGTGTGTGTGTGTGTGCAGGAGTTGGAGGAGAACTACCAGCGGGCGTACTCAGAAGCGCTGGCGGCGTTTGGAAACGGGGCTCTGTTTGTGGAGAAGTTCATCGAGAAGCCGCGCCACATCGAAGTTCAGATCCTGGGTTGGTATTTGCCCATCCTGTGCACATGTCTCTGCAGACCTTTCCCCCAGTACCCCAAACGAGTGATAAACACTGTGTGTGTGTGTGTGTGTGTGTGTGTGTGTGTGTGTGTGTGAGACAGATTTATTGGTTACTTATGTGTTTTTTTTGGCAAAGCAGTTGATGGTTTGGAGGGGAAGAATCCTGTTTACCCTAGTGTCGTCGGTGTGCACACACCCACATACATACACAACCACAAACACTGATGCTTTTTCCAAGTCTCTCCTGTACTTAGTCATCACTGCAAAAAATGCCCCTCTAGATTTAAGACAAATAATTACATATTTAAGCAGGATTTTGCTTAAAACAAGCAAATTTGGCTGCCAGTGCGTTAAGCAAATTTGGCTTGTTAAGATTTCTTAAAATAAGTAATATTTGCTTGAAATAGGTAAAAATAACCTTACCAAGAAAGCACTAGGTAAGTACAATTTAGCTAGAAACAAGACCAACTAGATTTCTCATCTCAATATAAGAGTAATAACACTAGGTTAGAAAAGCATTTTTTGCAGTCATGGAAGGCGGGAGAACCGTCTGACTGCCTCCCTGGAGGAGAGTCTTCCTCCTAAGAGTTCAGACATCAGTCAGTCCTCAGCAGAGGTTTTGGTTACTGTGTGCATTCTTGTGATTGTGTGTTTTTTGTTTGTCTGTTTGTGTGTGTGTGTGTGTGTGGGTGTGTGCGCATTCTTGTGATTGTGTGTTTTTTGTTGTTTGTTTGTCTGTTTGTGTGTGTGTGTGTGGGTTTGTGCGCATTGTTGTGATGGTGTGTGTGCGTGTGCGTGTGTGTGCGTGTGCGTGTGCGTGTGTGTGTGTGTGCGCATTGTTGTGATTGTGTGTGTGGTGTGTGTGTGTGTGTGTGTGTGTGTGTGTGTGTGTGCACAGGTGATAAGTATGGGAATGTGATCCACCTGTATGAGCGGGACTGCTCCATCCAGAGGCGGCACCAGAAGGTGGTGGAGATCGCCCCGGCAACACAGCTGGACCCCCACCTCAGGGACCGGCTCACCGCAGACTCCGTCAACCTGGCCAAAATGGTAATGACACACACACACACACACACATAAACGTACACACACATACTGCAGACTCCGTCAACCTGGCCAAAATGGTAATGACACACACACTCTCACAGACACACACACACACACTCTCACAGACACACACACACACACTCTCACAGACACACACACACACACACACTCTCACAGACACACACACACACACACTCTCACAGACACACACACATTCTCACAGACACACACACACTCTCACACACACACACACACACACACACACGCACATGCGCGCGCACACACACACACACACACCAATCTTACGCCCTCGCACCCGCTAATACGCCTGCCAGTCTTTGAACATTTTCTTAAAGAAGCTTTTGTAAAGCAGTGTTCCGTGTCTTGTAGCGTCGTGACGCGGCGGGCGGCTCCTTCTCCATCCCCTGGCCTTCTCTTTTTGTTCCTCTAGCAGAATGAAAGGAACCCTTCAAAGACAGGCTCTCATCTCCTCTTTGTGCTTGTCTCTGTGCTCTCACACACTCTCACACACACACACACACACACACACATCCATGCCTGTGTGCTGAGACAAGGGTTTTTTCTTTGAGCCCCACCTGACTGTGCAGTTTTAGCTGACTTACTCCTCATACCCCTCCACTGTAGAGGAGGCTGACAGCCACACACACACCTTCATACTCACACACTGACACTCTTGCTGACAAACACACACACACACACACACACACTCGCACATGTAAGAATATTGTAAGCAGAGAATGCCAAGTATGCAGTGCAGTTATATGGACAAAGAGGAGCAATATTGAATACGGGTGGGGGGCTGAGGAGTGAGGAGGAGGAGGAGGAGGAGGAGGGAGACGCAGGAGGAGGAGGAGGAGAGGAGGAAAAAGGAGGGAGACGCAGGAGGAGGAGGAGGAGGAGGAGGAGGAGGAGGAGGAGAGAGGGGGCAGGGGCCAGCCTGGGGCAATATGGCAGGATGATCAAACACCAAACCTCAGCCACACGCCTCAGACCCATTAGCCATGCAGTAGCATCCACTGGCCACCAGGTGGGAGTGTGTCGCCTCGGCCCATCCACTCCTGCAAGCCACTGAAGATCTGCAGAAGTGCGTGTGCTAGAGTGTGTGTTTGTGTGCTATATGTGTGTGAGCGAAAGAGGGGGTGAGTGTGTTAAAAGGTGCGTGTGGATGCGGGCCAGTATGCATGACGGTGTGGTGTGTGTGTGTGTGTGTGAGTGTGTGTGTGTGGTGCGGGTGTGGGCCAGTATGCATGACTGTGTGTGTGTGTGTGTGAGAATATGAGCACTCTGACAATATGAAAGTGCTGAACAAAACAATTAGTCAGAGGAGGTTGCTCATGTCAGTGTGTTACCCGCTCATTAGCGCTTGGTCTCCAGGGGCGATTGACACAGTTCCAGTAGAGGTTATTATGGGCTGGAGGGGCCTTGCTGCACATGCTCAGTGGTGGTGGATGGGTGCATGTGCAGGGTGCATGTGCAGCAGAACTCTAGTGTCTGTGTCACCATGGCACCAGAGGCTGAGCTTTCTTGTGCAGTGATCCTCCACGCGCACACACACACACACACACACACACCGTCACACAGTTTGAAATTCGAATGAAGAGATTAAAAGAAGAAAAACTAATCAGCAGATTGAAATCTGAAGTGTTACTGCTGGAGGATTTGAGCGTGTCTTGGGCTCTGAGTGTGTGCATGTCTAGACTGACGCAGAGGTTGATAAATCTGCAGAATATTTTGTTTCTGTGGAGTGTGTGTGTGTGTGTGTGTCTGTGTGTGTCTGTCTGTGTGAGAGCGCGCTTACACAGACTTTCAAGGCAGATGCTTTCACTCGGTTCTGCTCGTCTGTCTGTCAGTCTGTCTGTCTCCCTCTCTCCCACTGTGTACTTCTTTTATTCCTCCTGCCTGTACTCATGTCTGTCTCTCTCTCTCTCTGTCTGTCTGTCTGCCTATCCCTCTCTCCTACTGTGTGCCTCTTTTATCCCTTCATTATCTCTGTCTGTCTCTCTGTCTCTCTGTCTGTCTGTCTGTCTGTATCCCTCTCTCCCACCGTGTGCTTTTTCTCTCTGTCTGTCTGTCTGTCTGTGTCTCTCTATAAAGTGTCCCTGTTTCTGTGTAAATGTGTCTGTTTGTTTCTGTTATTTCTGATGTCTCTTGCCCCATTTGTGTGTGTGTGTGTGTGTGTGTGCGCTGTCAGTCGATTAAAACAAGTGAGTAGTGAGTGCACAGTGGCTGTGGAATCAGAATCCCAATAGAACATAATAGAATAGAATAGAAATGGTCCGGAATGGTTTTTCTGAATCCGTACCAATAGTATAGGATCGCTCCGGAATGTTTTTTTTCCGTGCCAGAATTGCTGGTATTCCCATTCCGCAGCCTTGGGAGAGGTGGAGAGGGTCAAAAGAATGGCTGCCTCCCCTGGTGTAGTCCTAGCGCAGCACTCAGTCGACGCCACATACACTGTGCTGCTCGACCCGGTTACCCTCGGTTCTTTGTGATTCCTCTCTCTCTCACATGTGTCTCTCTCTCTCTCTCTCTCTCTCTCTCTCTCACATGTGTTTCTCTCTCTCTCTCTTTCTCTCTCTACATGTTTCTCTCTTTCTCTCTCTCTCTGTCTGTCTATCTCTCTCTCTCTCTCTACATGTTTCTGTCTGTGTTGTTCCTGTTGCCTCTCTCTTATTTGTCTTTGTCATCCTCACACACACTCACACACACTCACACACACACACACACATTGTGACTGAGTCTTTCGTCTGTGTGGAAGGTCACTCCTGCAGGCTGTGGTCCTGTGGGACAATATTACTTCACATGATCTTTCCCCTTCTCCCTATTATTCTCTCTCTCTCTCTCTCACATGTGTTTCTCTCTCTCTCTCTTTCTCTCTCTACATGTTTCTCTCTTTCTCTCTCTCTCTGTCTGTCTATCTCTCTCTCTCTCTCTACATGTTTCTGTCTGTGTTGTTCCTGTTGCCTCTCTCTTATTCGTCTTTGTCATCCTCACACACACTCACACACACTCACACACACTCACACACACACACACACATTGTGACTGAGTCTTTCGTCTGTGTGGAAGGTCACTCCTGCAGGCTGTGGTCCTGTGGGACAATATTACTTCACATGATCTTTCCCCTTCTCCCTATTATTCTCTCTTTCTCTCTCACACACACACACACGTACACACGTAAACACACACACACACACACACACGCACACACACACACACACACCAAAGAGGAGATAGATGAATTATGTGCCTGGCGAATTTAAAATATCCTTCCTTTTCCAAAAGTCCTGATAAAAAATAATTTCACTCAATCAATGTTTTCAGGCCTCAAAAACTGTCAGGACGTGACAAATTACGCTTACAGATAAGAGTATAGTGGCCCTTTGACATCACAGAGATCATAGTTGATTTGGATGCATATCCATTTGGTGGTGAACTCTTAGTGTTGTGTTCTTCACTAGTCTGGAGTTTGATTTTTGAGTTAGATGTTTGATTTTTGTTCTGAGATGGTGTTGAACTTCATGCCGTAGAGTTTCCATAAATCAGTATAGAATTACTCACCCCTCCAAACAATTGCATCAAGAGTTCAGAAGTTTAATGTTCAGCTCTACGGCATCGAGTTTGGAGAGTTGAATTTTTCAGCTCTACTATGTTGAGTTCCTAGAGTGGAATTATTTAGCCTACTGCATTGAATTCCTACAGTAGAATTATTGAGCCCTGTTGCATTAAGTTCCTGGAATAGAATAATTCCACCAACAGCATCTTGAGTTCTTAGAATGCAATTAGTTCTGTCTACTGGATTGAGTTTCTGAATGATTCATCCATATTGTATTGCGTTATGTCTATGTGTCCCTAA
>NC_137920.1:71905989-71910989 GCF_963457725.1 Sprattus sprattus
TCAAAAGCTAGTACCGAGGCTAACGTGAAGCTTCAATCAAAAATTATTAGCTAGCTTTCCAAGCTAGCTGACACAACCTAAACACTCGACTGCCCCTTTGAAGTCAACTTAACGTTGGCTAATATATTCTAATAACTAGTTATCATTGACAGTTACAAGCTAATTTACCAAACTCCTTTCTGTCCTAAATTGAGCAGTTGCTGGTGTGAGCTACAATATGGGAGCTAGCAAAGCCATTTCTAGCTCTACTTCACAATACTGCTGCCTAGTGTAATAAGTTAACGTTAAACATAAATGTTTATAAAGTATCAGACATAAACAGGATACAACACACCAGATACCAATTGATATTATGTGTTTATATATTCCGAAAATGTCAGTAAATCCAGATGATGATTATGCTGCTGCTGCTGTTGTTCCCGTCGAAAACCCTGGAGTCGCGACCCTGTCACTTGTTTCCATGTGAAATCAATGGAATGCTTCACTTTTTGGCGCCGTATTGACAACTGTCTGTCACTCGCACACTGTGCTTGTAAATTATTTTTCAAGTTTGCACGTACCTATTTATGCGAGTGAAATACTCGCACTGTAGAGCCCAAGGTGTCTCTTAATATTCCTACAGTTAAATGGAGAGCGACTGATAGAGCGGGTGACGTCACAATGGCTCAACCTTCCCCATGTTAGTCAATGAGAGAAAAAGGGGATGAAAAAGAGGAATAAAAAAGGAGTGGCAAAGAGTATCGCCACGAAAAGTCATAGCAACCTGCACCGGATCGGGCCGGACGTTTTGGTGTTTGAATGGCGTCTCTAGCTCAAACAAGCGAGGAGTAGTTAGCTGCAAGAAAAACGGGGAGAATAAATAAACTAGAATGCGTTTCGTGAACGAACTGCGAGAGTGTGCTTGCTCTGTGACAGAGAGAACAAGTGCCTATGAATTAACATGTATTTACATCTACTCAATCAGTGTAGTGGGGCCTTCTTCCAATATATTTTAGCAAGCAACCAAGCTCAACCATTATATTTTGGCTCCACTGACGTTTAGACATATGAGGGTATCTCAGAGTTTCGTTATACTGACTTACTGAGCTAAGTGAATTGTTGAAATTGCTATCTTGGTAAAAGGAAACATCTCTGCAACAATATTAGAATGAATGCGGTTACATAGCCAGCTTTACTTAAAGTTTATTGTAAGATAGGCCTATATGTTAGACTTAATGCAGTTAGAGTTAGTCTGTAGGTGTAGTATCAAACGTAAGCAACACTTTTACTGTATAGATAGAGAGCACGTGTATCACATTGGTTTATAGTCTGTCAAATTAGTTCTAGTTATTGGTGTTCGTTGCCATACAAAGTTAGTCTTCTCTTATAAGCCTAGGTAGTACATCTGATTAGAGCTAGCAACCATGAATTGCAGATTAAGGGGTCCCCTATCTCAGTGTTCATTTTGGCAACTATTTTTAGATTCAGTCTTAAGACAAAAATGCATATTAGTTTTAGTCACATTTAGTCATAGTTATCCTTCTTAGTTTCAGTCTAGTTTTCGAAAACTCATTACAATTTAGTCTAGTTTTAGGCACATTTAAAATTCCATATTATAGCCACATTAAACTCATTCCCTTCCCTTCTCAGGCCCAGGGACCTCCTGTGTTGTGTCAACTGCATAGTAGTCTAGCTTGCAGTACTTACATTGTGGATGCAATTAGTCTCCAAGATACAGATCTCATGCCTACAGCTGAATTCGAATTTGTTTGTAATAAATAATCGAATGTGATGATGAAGTACGGTACGCAGCGTCTTAACTGAAGCTCAACTCAACTATTAAAGCAGCTAGCTTGCCGCTAACGCTAACTGAAAACACATCGGAACACAGTGGCTAGCTAGGTAGCTAGCTGCTAATAAGTAACATATATAAGTAACACATCAGCAGTAATGAATCAAGTGTACTGATATTAAATGTACTACTAAATGTACTACTAACATGCCATTCTTAAATTAAAGCCAGTGACATGATGGTTAACGATTAACGAGTTAACGATGGATACCGACAATTAGCATACCTAGCTAGGTAGCATTACCATTGGATTTCAATGGCAGTTATGCTAGCTCTGGCTATCCAGTCAAAGGAGCCTTGTTTCTGGACACGTATCACTTGACGAGCGAGGGCAATACAGTCATCTGGAAAGTTTAAAATGATACTAAACGAAGGGAAATCTACTGTATGGAGAATTTTCTGCTCAGTAGACAATGCAGATTCTAATTAGGCTGGTGGATATGTCCAATGTAAGAAGTGTGAAGTTTTAATGAAATATGATTGATGCAACTGTCGTTCTCCATAACAACTTGGATTAACCTGGATGGCTGGATGAAGTTTCAGACCGAACGTCAAAGATCTTCAATGGTAAGACTTGTCGGTTGTGCCTCTGTTGGTGTCTCGTAAAACGTGAATTTTATTAAAGCATAGCGTGTGTATTGTGTAGCTATTTCATTCCGATATTGCAGGGGAGTGAAATGCTCCGCTCTGCTGCTGGTATACAGACAGCCGGAAAGGTTAACAAACGGAATGAAATAGCTACACATTACACACGCTATGCCTTAATAAAACCCACGTTACTCACATACTGGTTAACACTGTTAGAGCGGGTGTATAAACTGTACCTGAAACTGTTGCCACTACATTCGTTTTAATATTTTGCACTCTCTATCTAACCACTTCTGGCATTTAAGAGAGCTTCTCCTATGTCAACTGATCTAATGTCAGTTGGCTAGAGTGCGTGACGTCACAATGGCTCAACCTTCCCCATGTTAGTCAATGAGAGAAAAAGGGGATGAAAAAGAGGGATAAAAAAGGAGTGGCAAAGAGTATCGCCACGAAAAGTCATAGCAACCTGCACCGGATCGGGCCGGACGTTTTGGTGTTTGAATGGCGTCTCTAGCTCAAACGGGCGAGGAGGAGTTAGCTGCAAGAAAAACGGGGAGAATAAATAAATAAATAAAGAAAACTTGACGATAACAATACTGTGCTTCCCTTCGGGCAAGCACACTAATAAAGAAAACTTGACGATAACAATACTGTGCTTCCCTTCGGGCAAGCACACTAATAACCACCTCTCTCATCAGCAGTGATTGGCTCCTCTGCTGCGCGCTCGCTCGCGTAGTTATTGGGTTTTGTGTGATGGAGTCCTGCCAGTAGGCCTGTCTTATGGGCCTAGGGACTGACAGTACCCCTACAGAAGGATTGGCTATTAGCTGTTGAGTGGCTGCTGGCTTGGTGTGATGGCGTGTGGCTGAAAGCCGTGTCTGTTCCCTGACTGTTCCGTGACTGTTCCGTGACTGTTCCGTGTCTGTTCCCTGTCTGTTCCCTGACTGTTCCCTGACTGTTCCGTGACTGTTCCGTGTCTGTTCCCTGTCTGTTCCCTGACTGTTCCCTGACTGTTCCCTGTCTGTTCCCTGACTGTTCCCTGACTGTTCCCTGACTGTTCCGTGTCTGTTCCCTGACTGTTCCCTGACTGTTCCCTGACTGTTCCCTGACTGTTCCGTGTCTGTTCCGTGTCTGTTCCCTGACTGCTGGCTGTCTCTGGTTATGACTGCTTAGTTAGTTGGCCTGGCGACGAGGAAGCAGGAATGGTTGGAGAAAAATATTCAAATAGACTTGCAGTTTGACTTCACTGAATTTAGCCATAGAGCAAGCGTGTGTGTGTGTGTGTGTGTGTGAGTGAGTGAGAGAGTGTGTTTATGACTGCTTTCCCGTCCCAGGTGTGTGCGCACTTGTTTATCAGTGTGATTTGTATAATTCTATTAATTCCACCTTTCCAACATATTGGCATTAAATCATTTTTTGTAAAGGTGTTAAAGTGGGTATTTCAGTTACTGTTGTGTTACGGCGTGCGTGTGTGTGAGAGGGAGAGCTCATGCGTTGAAACCCAGGGAGTGCACACACACACACTGACGGAAAAAAAGTTTCTCCTCTGTACTATAATGCCAGTGGCTTTGGATAAAAGGTGTCTTCTAAATAAATGAACAGTGGATAAATGTGAACCAATGGAAATGTAATCCGTGTAAAACAGATTGCCTCTCAAGTGTAACTGGTGTGGTTTCTTGCAGGTGGGCTATGAGAACGCAGGCACCGTGGAGTTCCTCGTTGACAAGAACGGGAAGCACTACTTCATCGAAGTCAACTCCCGCCTGCAAGTGGAACACACGGTTACCGAGCAAGTCACAGAGTAAGTCATCTGTCAATCACACACACTCACACTCACACTCACACATGTCACCATCAGAGTCAAACAGGATGTCAGGCTTCAAGCATGTCAGTCAAAATGAGAACGGCACTGATGACAATTGACAAGGGGGGTGGGGGGGTGGGGGGGGTGGGGGGAGCAGGCAGGTGCGCCGCCCGTCACACCTGGGCTCTTTACTCAGAGGTTGTCCTCCAAGGCCTTTCTTTCTGCTCGGCCGGTTAGGTTGAGGCACTGCGCCGATAGGCCAGGGCTAAAGGCGCAGCACTGCGGAGGTCCAGTAGAATGTGAGCTAACATGGCTAATGTGAGCTAACATGGCTAATGTGTGCTAACATGGCTAATGTGTGCTAACATGGCTAATGTGTGCTAACATGGCTAATGTGTGCTAACATGGCTAATGTGTGCTAACATGACTAATGTGTGCTAACATGGGCATGAGGACAATAATAGTTTGACTTGTGTTGTTGCGAGCAGACATTATTTAGCTAACATCGGTTATGTTAGCAAGCTACATGTCATTTCATAGAAACGAAAATATAACCTGAGCTTGTTTATCCGTTAGCAACCAGGTGGCTACATGGGCTAATACAAAGTACATTTTCTCTCAAATCAACTAATTGACAACTGATTACAGTCTCCCATTGCCTTCAGCGGGGCAAGGCCTCTTTCTGGTCTGAATCACGGGGGATAATCCCCCGTCGTTTGTGGCCTCGCTCTGCCTCAATCCTCTCTGATGGCATTGTGAGTCATTTGTCGGAGAGCA
>NC_137920.1:71918489-71923489 GCF_963457725.1 Sprattus sprattus
CACACACTCATTAACCCTCATGCACACAACCATGATCTCAAGTCACACACACACACACAATCATACACGCACATGCACAAGCGCACATTAACACGAGCGCACACACACACACACGGGCACACACCCATGAACCCTCAGTTGTGCTGTCTTCAGGGGTTTCCATGGCAATTAAAAATTTTACACAATGTGCCAATTTTAATTTCTCTTCTTCGCGGAACAGGGCACTTGCTATTCTACCCTCAGATCTCCCGTCAGGCAAGCCCTCTTCCCCCGCTGGAAAATAATGAGCCACACACACACATGTGCCCTTTGACACCCATAGCCGGCACACAGTGCTTTCGTTAGCCTAGTGACACATGGCAACAACAACAATACAATCAGCTTCTGGGAGTGAATGCCTTTAGCATGCTACATGCATCAGGCAGAACACATATGTGCCTGAGGCCTTGTAGTTCACCAGCTGTGCTTTTACACTGTAACTGCAGGTAGGCTGGTAGGATAGGGAGGTTGGAAGGATAGGATAGGCTGGCTGGTAGGATAGGTAGGCTGGTAGGAAGGATGGGGAGGATGGTAGGATAGGCTGGCTGGTAGGATAGGGAGGCTGGTAGGATAGGGAGGCTGGTAGGATAGGGAGGCTGGTAGGATAGGCCGGCTGGTCGGATAGGTAGGCTGGTAGGATAGGTAGGCTGGTAGGCGAGTAGGTAGGCTGGTAGGGTAGGGAGGCTGGTAGGCGAGTAGGTAGGCTGGTAGGGTAGGGAGGCTGGTCGGATAGGTAGGCTGGTAGGATAGGTAGCTGGAAGGAAGGATGGGGAGGATGATAGGATAGGTAGCTGGAAGGAAGGATGGGGAGGATGATAGGATAGGGAGGCTGGTAGGATAGGTAGGCTGGTAGGATAGGTAGGCTGGTAGGATAGGGAGGCTGGTAGGATAGGGAGGCTGGTAGGATAGGCCGGCTGGTCGGATAGGTAGGCTGGTAGGATAGGGAGGCTGGTAGGATAGGGAGGCTGGTAGGATAGGGAGGCTGGTAGGATAGGTAGGATAGGTAGGCTGGTAGGATAGGCAGACTGGTAGGTTCCCCAAGAACGAGTGTGTGTGTGTGTGTGTGTGTGTGTGTGTGTGTGTGTGTTGGACTGTGTGAAGCTATTTCTCTGTAGATCAGGTTTGTGTGTGTGTGTGTGTGTGTGTGTGTTGGACTGTGTGAAGCTCTTTCTCTGTAGATCAGGTGTGTTTGTGTGTGCGTGCGTGTGTGTCGGACTGGTTGAAACACTCTCTCTGTAGATGAGGTGTGTGTGTGTGTGTGTGTGTTGGACTGGGTGAAGCTATTTCTCTGTAGATCAGGTGTTTGTGAAGCCTCTTCAGCTGCTGCCTCACTTTAGCAATTAAAATGGAATTCGAAATCAGATTGAATATATTAACAGTCTGACTCTCCCATACACACACACACACACACACACACACACACACACACACACACACACTTCAACACCATGTTTCTCACCAAACCTCTCTTGTATTTTCTCACTTTATCTCACACATCCCCACACACACATACATACAAACACACACACACACACATTTGTCCCCATGTGTTCTCCTCTGTCCCTGCTGCTGTGATCATGCACATCTTTCCTCTCATGTGTTGTTATTTATGCACTGCAGTTCCCTCTCTCCTCTCCTCTCCTCTCCTCTCCTCTCCTCCTTTGTCTGTGATCCCTTATTCCTGCCCTCCTTTCTCTCTCGCTCACTCACACAGGCACACACGTACACACACACACTCAAACACACATGCACTCACGCACACTCACACACACACTCTCTCTCGCTCACTCACACACACACTCACGCACACTCACACACCCACTCTCTCTCGCTCACACACACACACACACACACACTCTCTGTTTCTCCCACTCTTTCCCTTTGCATAATTTCTTCTCTGCAACTGTCCCCCCCCCCCCCCCCCCCCCCCCTTAGAACACTAGGAACTGCATTAGAATTTGCTTTCTGAAAAATAGGGCTGTGTGTTTGTTTGTGTGTGCGTGTGCGTGTGCGTGTGCGTGTGCGTGTGCGTGTGCGTGTGCGTGTGCGTGTGTGTGTGTGTGTGTGTGTGTGTTTGTTTGTTTGCATGTGCATATATGAGAAAACCATGATGTGAGGGTCTGTGATGGGAATATAGGCTACGCTTTGTGTGTGTCAAATTATGCATGAGAGAAAACCAATTCCTTTTTTGAGTGTGTGTTAGAGTGAGCATAACCTCAGAGCGGAAACAGTCAGTCTATACGATGTTTAGAAGTCTGTGCTTGCAGCATCAACAGTGGCGCTAGTATTTGTGGTGTGTGTGTGTGTCTGTGTATGAGTGTTTTCAAGGTAAAGAATGTGGGTCTATGCTTTCGACGTTTGCAGTGTAGGCTAGTGTTTTTTTGGTGTGAGTGTTTTTTTTTGTGCTTTCAGTGTTTGTGTGTTGCGTTTGTTTATTGTGTGTGTTAGTGGTTTGTGTTGTGTGCTAGTGGGGTGTGTTAGTGGGTTGTGTTAGTGGATTGTGTTGTGTGTTAGTGGGTTGTGTTGTGTGTTAGTGGGTTGTGTTGTGTGTTAGTGGGTTGTGTTGTGTGTTAGTGGATTGTGTTGTGTGTTAGTGGGTTGTGTTGTGTGCTAGTGGGGTGTGTGTTAGTGGGTTGTGTTGTGTGTTAGTGGGTTGTGTTGTGTGCTAGTGGGGTGTGTGTTAGTGGGTTGTGTTGTGTGTTAGTGGGTTGTGTTGTGTGCTAGTGGATTGTGTTGTGTGTTAGTGGGTTGTGTTGTGTGTTAGTGGGTTGTGTTGTGTGCTAGTGGGGTGTGTGTTAGTGGGTTGTGTTGTGTGTTAGTGGGTTGTGTTGTGTGCTAGTGGGGTGTGTGTTAGTGGGTTGTGTTGTGTGTTAGTGGGTTGTGTTGTGTGCTAGTGGGGTGTGTGTTAGTGGGTTGTGTTGTGTGTTAGTGGGTTGTGCTGTGTGTTAGTGGGTTGTGTTGTCTGTTAGGAGGTTGTGCTGTGTGTTGTCTGTTGTTGTGATGTGTGTTAGTGGGTTGTGTTGTTGTGTTGTCTGTTGTTGTGATGTGTGTTAGTGGGTTGTGTTGTCTGTTAGTGGCGTGTGTTGTGTTGTGTTGTGCTGATGCAGTGATCAGCAGAATGTTCAGTTTTCTGCACAGCCACACAGCAGGTGTCACAGCGTCACCATCCTTAGGAGAAAGACATGTTGGCTAAAGGACAGTTAAGAGACTTATTTTAGTGAGAAGCTCGGTGTGTGTGTATTTCTTGTGTGAGTTTGTGTGTATTTGTTGTGTGATTGTGTGTTGTGAGTGTGTGTATTTGTTGAATCAGAGCTGCTGCCTGGTTATCTGATAATTTGCCACAGACACACACACCAACACACAAACACACACACTTGTGTATGTGTGTGTATGCCTATAGATGTGTCACACCCACACAAACACACATGCGCAGACACTTACAGACATACTCAGACACACACACACTCACTCACGCTCATGCATACAGCACACACAGACTCTGACACACACACACACACACACACACACACTCTCTCTCTCTGATGCATACAGTGCACACACACACACACAAACACCTTCCCTCACACACACCATGCTTCGTTGCTCATATTGTGCTTGAAAATGAAATTAGGAGCGATTTAGTTTTGCCCCTGGGTTGTGTGAATTTGATTATTCTCTTAAATTCGTAGATCCTTCTCACTAATACCTCATAATTAATGTGTGAAGGCAGCGCACACACACATCCTGCCCGGGGTCTACAGACCTCTTCAAGAATGTGTGTGTGTGTGTGTGTGTGTGTGTGTGTGTGTGTGTGTCTGTCTGTGTGTGTGAGAAGAAGTGTTTGTGAGCTTTCCTTCGTTTGTATTTTAGTGCGTGTGTGGCGAATGTTTGTGATCTTGTCCCAAGGCTGTAGTTTGTGTGTGTGTAGTGTGTGTGTGTGTGTGTGTGTGTGTGTGGCAGCCAGGTTAAGTGACCCTCTGTGCCTGTCTGCAGCCAGCTGTGCTTTTGCTCCTGTCAAAATCTCTCCCCCTGGATTCTGGGTGTGAAGTTATGGACGTGTCCGTCTGTCTGTCTCCCTCATTTGGTGTGTGTGATTTTCGTGTTTTATGTATCTTATTTTGTATATTTCTGTGTGTGAGAGAGAGACACTTGAGAGAGTGTGTGTGTGTGTGTGTGTGTGTGTGTATTTCTTCTTGTCACCCTGCTGTCTCCAGCACACTGGGATGATAGATGGCCTAATATGGTAAACAAGGTTAATGTGCACCCCGCTGTACGCTCAGCATCTCTGTCTGACGGATTGCATCCAAACCTGGGATGAGTCCGGCCCCTGACTGGTGGTGGCTGGTCGGCCCGATCTGGGACGGATCCGTGTCACCGTCGCTGCCTGTCAGGTCCAGTTGTGGTTAATGCATGAGACCAGGCGGCGCTGGAGGGAGGAGGGCAAACGCCCGTCAGCCTGGGAACACCTGTTCATGAATCTACCCCCTCATTTGTCCCCGGAGAGCCAATGGAGCTTTTTAAGGCAGGGTAACCAATCATGCTAGGAGATGGATGAAGAATGAATCTGATTGGCCCTGACGCAGATTGGGTTGTTGGTCAGGGGGAATGTGGGGGAAACGGAGTCGGGGGGGAGAGAGAGAGAGAGAGGTAAACAAAGAGATGGAGTGATGGTGTGATTGTGGAAGGGAGAGAAAGAGAGATGGGCAGAGGAAGAGAGGGAAAGCATGATGGACAGGAAGAGAGGGTGGGAGAGAGTGTAGAAGAGAGGGACTTTCAGACTGTTAGAAAAGAGGGTCATGAAAACCCTTAAGATACATGATGTGTGTGAAAAATGAAAGAGAAACTGGAGAAAAAAAAATACTGAGCAACAGAGAGAGTGAGTGATAGAAGGACAGAGAAAGAGTGATGGAAAGAAAGAGAGAGTGATAGAAGGACAGAGAGAGAGTGATAGAAAGAAAGAG
>NC_137920.1:71928489-71930989 GCF_963457725.1 Sprattus sprattus
CACACACACACACACACACACACACACACACCAGACACACACCAGACACACACACCAGACACACACACACACACACACACACACACACACACACACACACACCAACTGGATAAACATAGACTCCATTGCTCCCTGGAGCCCTCAGGCGTGTTGAGAGGAGGAGAGAGGGCATAGGGAGCGAGGGAGCGCGAGAGAGGTGATTGGTGGAGAAGATGACTCACAACATTGAAATTGACCATTCAGAGATTGCATGGGCTGGCATTAGCCAATGACATGGTCTCTGCCCCCCACCTTGTGTTTTTCACAGTCCCTGTCTCCCTGTGGAAACACTTCCTCTATTTGTTTCCCATCTTCCGTGTGTGAAGGTGTGTGAGTGAGTGTGTGTGTGTGTGTGTGTGTGTGTGTGTGTGTGTGTCTGTCTGTCTCCCTCACACAGTCTTCCACTCTGTTTCTGTCTCTTTCTCCCTCTCGCCCCTCTGAGGTGTGATGACCGGTGTGTTAGGAAGATAAAGTGTGAGGTGGACACCTGAGAGGGACACACACAGCAGGAGGGTGTGACGCTAGGTGTGATAACTGTGTGTGTGTGCGTGTGTGTGTGTGTGTGTGTGTGTGTGTGTGTGTGCGTGAGGCTTTAACGTCTCGCCTCGGCTTTGAACCCCCTTCACAGTCTCTATTAAGGATGAAAAGCATCATGACGCAGCTGTTGGTCCCCACTCCCTAATGAAGCTGTTGACCCCTAATGAAGCTGTTGACCCCTAAAGGAGCTGTAGAGATCTGACCCCTAATGAAGCTGTTGACCCCTAATGAAGCTGCTGACCCCTAATGAAGCTGCTGACCCCTAATGGAGCTGCTGACCCCTAATGAAGCTGTTGACCCCTAATGAAGCTGTAGAGATCTGACCCCTAATGAAGCTGCTGACCCCTAATGGAGCTGTTGACCCCTAATGAAGCTGTTGACCCCTAATGAAGCTGTTGACCCCTAATGAAGCTGTTGACCCCTAATGAAGCTGTTGACCCCTAATGAAGCTGTTGACCCCTAATGAAGCTGCTGACCCCTAATGAAGCTGCTGACCCCTAATGAAGCTGTTGACCCCTAATGAAGCTGTTGACCCCTAATGAAGCTGCTGACCCCTAATGAAGCTGCTGACCCCTAATGAAGCTGTTGACCCCTAATGAAGCTGTTGACCCCTAATGAAGCTGTTGACCCCTAATGAAGCTGTTGACCCCTAATGAAGCTGTTGACCCCTAATGAAGCTGCTGACCCCTAATGAAGCTGTTGACCCCTAATGGAGCTGCTGACCCCTAATGAAGCTGTTGACCCCTAATGAAGCTGTAGAGATCTGACCCCTAATGAAGCTGTTGACCCCTAATGAAGCTGCTGACCCCTAATGAAGCTGTAGACCCCTAATGAAGCTGTTGACCCCTAATGAAGCTGTTGACCCCTAATGAAGCTGTTGACCCCTAATGAAGCTGTAGAGATCTGACCCCTAATGAAGCTGCTGACCCCTAATGAAGCTGTTGACCCCTAATGAAGCTGCTGACCCCTAATGAAGCTGTAGAGATCTGACCCCTAATGGAGCTGTTGACCCCTAATGAAGCTGTAGAGATCTGACCCCTAATGGAGCTGTTGACCCCTAATGAAGCTGTAGAGATCTGACCCCTAATGGAGCTGTTGACCCCTAATGAAGCTGTAGAGATCTGACCCCTAATGGAGCTGTTGACCCCTAATGAAGCTGTAGAGATCTGACCCCTAATGGAGCTGTTGACCCCTAATGAAGCTGTTGACCCCTAATGAAGCTGTAGAGATCTGACCCCTAATGGAGCTGTTGTGACCCCTAATGAAGCTGTAGAGATCTGACCCCTAATGAAGCTGCTGACCCCTAATGAAGCTGCTGACCCCTAATGGAGCTGTAGAGATCTGACCCCTAATGAAGCTGCTGACCCCTAATGAAGCTGTAGAGATCTGACCCCTAATGAAGCTGCTGACCCCTAATGAAGCTGCTGACCCCTAATGAAGCTGTAGAGATCTGACCCCTAATGGAGCTGTTGACCCCTAATGAAGCTGCTGACCCCTAATGGAGCTGTTGACCCCTAATGAAGCTGTAGAGATCTGACCCCTAATGAAGCTGCTGACCCCTAATGAAGCTGCTGACCCCTAATGAAGCTGCTGACCCCTAAAGGAGCTGCTGACCCCTAATGAAGCTGCTGACCCCTAATGAAGCTGTTGACCCCTAATGAAGCTGTTGACCCCTAATGAAGCTGCTGACCCCTAATGAAGCTGTTGACCCCTAATGAAGCTGCTGACCCCTAATGAAGCTGTTGACCCCTAATGAAGCTGTTGACCCCTAATGAAGCTGCTGACCCCTAATGAAGCTGCTGACCCCTAATGAAGCTGTTGACCCCTAATGAAGCTGCTGACCCCTAATGAAGCTGTTGACCCCTAATGAAGCTGTTGACCCCTAATGAAGCTGTTGACCCCTAATGAAGCTGCTGACCCCTAA
>NC_137920.1:71935989-71945989 GCF_963457725.1 Sprattus sprattus
ATTGAGACCCATCTGGCACAAACAGATAACCTAAGTGAAGTCAAGTTAATACATAAGACCTCACCAGTCCCTCTTATGACAATGAAACATGAGGAGTTGGGAGTAGGGAGGGCCCAGTGTCTGCTTTTGCATTCTCTCCTCTTTCTCTTCCTCTCTTATCTTCGTCTCCTCCTCCTCCTCCTTCTCCTCTCTACCTGAATTTCTTCCTCCACCTCTCTATCTGCTTCTCCTCCTCTTCCTCTCTAGCTGAATCTCATCCTCTTCTCTCTATCTAAATATCCTCCTCCTCCTCTCTATCTGCGTTTCCTCTTCCTCTATCTGCATCTCCTCTTCCACCTCCTCTCTATCTGCATCTCCTCTTCTCCCTGCTCTCTGTCTGTTGGCACCATGTGACTGTGCATGGTGTCTGCTCCCAGCCCCTGTGTGTGTGTGTGTGTGTGTGTGTGTGTGTGTGTGTGTGTAAGGTTGTGTCAACCTGTGTTTTTGTGGCTGTGTGTGTGTGTGTGTGTGTGTGTGTGTGTGTGTATGCATGTCTCTGTGGCTGGGTGGAAAGGGAACTAAAGTGGCTTCATTCTGGTTTGAATAATTATCATGCACTTTTTATATCTCTCTCTTTAACTCACTCACTCACTCACTCACTCTCTCGAGCAGGAACTCTGGGAGGACCTCATCTTTCTGAAATAGTTTCGGCCAAAGTCCTCATATTTTGTGCTCCGACAGGAGTGCGTTGTTATTGTATCTATGGTTGGCCAGTTGTGCATTGTTTTTGTTTTTGACCTCTCTCTCTCTCTCTCTCTCTCTCTCTCTCTCTCTCTCTCTCTCTCTCTCTCTCTCTCTCTCTCTCTCTCTCTCTCTCTCTCTCTCTCTCTCTCTCTCTCTCTCTCTCTCTCTCTCGCTCCATCTAACTTGCTCTCTCTCTTTTTCTTGCTATCTTTGTGTTTGTCATTCTCTCTCTTTTATTCCACTCTTTCATTTTCCTCTTCCTCCTCATTATTTGCTGGTTGGTGTGATGTGGAGCGTGGGGAAGGTGTGTGTGTGTGTGTGTGTGTGTGTGCGTGTGCGTGTGCGCGTGCGCGTGTATACGCATTTGTGTTTTTCTTCATGTTTGTGCGTTTTGTGTATTTGTCTTTGTGAGTGTGTGTATATGTGTGTGCGTGCGTTTTGTGTATTTGTCTTTGTGAGTGTGTATATATGTGTGTGTGTCCGTTTTCTGTGTTTGTCTTTGTGAATGTTTTTACATGTTTGTGTATGCACATTTGTGTGTTTTTGTTCATATGTGTGCGTTTTCTGTATTTGTCTTTGTGTGTGTGCGCGTGTGTGTCTTTGTGTGTGTGTGTGTGTCATTGTGTGTGTGTGTGTGTGTGTGTGTGTGTGTGGACACACTTGAGGCGGCTGCAGGCCTCTAAAATTTTCATGGCCCTGAGTTTGTTTGGCTGTGTGTGCTGAAATATTGATGCTGCCGTAGCTTTGGGAAATGGAGGTTTCATGTCGCCACCCTTCACCTCCCCTCACTGGAACGCATGCCGGTCCGCATCCGGCCCCGACGCGGCCCAAATCCGTCCGACGCAGCCCAAATCCGCCGGTCACGGCCCAGACTCCATCCAAATCCGGTCCAGACTGAGCCAGTACCTCTGTTTTGCTGGGCCCCGTCTCATGTCCGTGTGATATGAATGCAACCCTGATGGCCCTGCTAAGGGATGCGTGTGTGATGAGGGCCTACTGATATGATGGGGAATAAATGGGGTCACATCAACATAGTCAGCACACGCACACACACGCACACACACACACACACACACCTCCACTTAAAAGGCCACCTCCATTTCGCTGTCAGGAAATGAGAGTGCTTTTAGGCTTTTAACAGTATTGTAGTTCTGAAGAACACTATTGTAGTTCTGAAGAACAGATGAAAATACTCTGCCTACAGATGTTCCTGTGCCTTGCCTGCCTATTGTATTGGCCTATGGATATTTTCTGGCCTTTTATTGCATATGTAAACATAATCCACAAAGAAGCCTGGAACACATTCATGCAATGCATCCGCTTAACGTCCAGGAATGTAACCTTTCAATTGATCCTTTTGAATTGAAATGTTAACGCAGGTTTAGAAGCATTTTATTATTAAGAAGAGCTTGCAACTATCACAAAATTGGAAAATCTCAGGCAACATAGTATTCATGCAATTTAGTGTTGTATGGTGTGTGTGTCTGTGTGTGCAATTTAGTGCTGTGTGTGTGTGTGTGTGTGTGTGTGTGTGTGTGAGCAGTTTAGTGCTGTCTGGGCTGACTCGTGTGTATTAAAGGGGGCCTCACCCTAAATGAGCGTTTGGGACTGTTCTTAAGAGGTAGAGGTTTGTGTTATTGTGACTGTTCTTTAGAGGTGTGTCTTATTGGGACTGTTCTTTAGAGAGAGAGGTGTCTTATTAGGACTGTTCTTAAGAGGTAGAGGCATGTCTAATTGGGACTGTTCTTTAGAGGTGTGTCTTATTGGGACTTCTTTAGAGGTAGAGTGAGTGAGTGACAGGTTGAGTAGAAGAGGGATGGTGAGAGAGGGAGAGAGAGAAAATGAGAGGGAGGGGAGACTGGAGGAGGAATCCAGAGATAGAAGAGAAGAGAAGAGAGAAGAGAACAGAACAGAGAAAAGAGAACAGATGAGGAGAGAAGGCGAGAGAAGAGAGAAGAGAGGAGAGAAGGCTAGAGAAGAGGAGAGAAGGCTAGAGAGAAGAGAAGAGAGAAGAGGAGAGAAGGCTAGAGAAGAGGAGAGAAGGCTAGAGAAAAGAGAAGAGAGGAGAGAAGGCTAGAGAAAAGAGAAAATGAGAGAAAGCTAGAGAGGAGGTAATGGAATAATGACTTAGGCTAAACTCTGCAGATAAGATAAAGGCACCACGAGATGAATCAACAAGTTTCGAAGGTTTATTCCACGTACAACCTATAGGGAATCAGTTCCTTATCAAATGAGACAGGGTAACGGATTAGCTTTCAATGTACAGTATTACTTTTTATAAGGTCTGCCATGGGAGGTCACAGATCACTGGGGTGTGGTACAGTTCAGAGGTAGGACAGGGGAGGTGAGTGGGAGGGGAGGGGAGGTTACCCCAAGGAAGGTTCCGGAAGGTCAACACACAAAGGCACAAAAGGCAACATGTTAAATGGACTGGTGTGTATTAAATCACCCTGGCTAGAGGGGAAGTCTGGAAAGGTGACAAGGACTAAATTTGCATAGGGCCTCACCATAGGTGATCAATTGGCAAATGGCAGACACACACAAAGGAGAGCCTGCATAGTTGCAATGTAATTGTAAATATGTGAATCAATGGTAATATCAATTTCCATCAGTCCCCCATTTGAATATGTAAATATTCACATTTAAAAACAATAACCTACTCAGCCATCTCAGGTGTATGGGACTTCTCTCTGCCATGCTCACACCTATGCAATGTTTCGGCGCTGGGAAGTTGACCCAGAGGCAATGGCCTGAACAGTAACTGGTCTGGAGTGGACGCTGGTGACTAATACAGAGACATTCCATTGTCTTGTAGACGGCTAAGATAACTGTGATTGCCAGGAAGATACCTACCAGGCCTGACACCGCTGCCCACACTCCCTTGGACGTCTCCAAGGTTATGTGGGACGGGCATCAGTATAACCTGAGGGCATATTCCGGCAGATCCAACAGTTAGTATAATTTAATCTCTCTGCATAGTCAACCATCATCCCAACAGCCAAGTTTTCATGGTAGCTGTGAGCATAGGCAGCGAGGAGCGTCAAAAGCAACATACATAAGGGGTGATTACTGTGGTATCCCATGGCAGAACAGACCGAATGTTTGAAAACAGAGGAAATTAAATGGATGTGGAGAATGTTTCAGACACCCTGCATTAAATGGCAAATAATTCCGTCTATTTTGAGGGGTTGGTCACAAACAACAGGATGTTAGCCCTTCTCTCACAGGCAGAAGCGAAACCTCATTTAGAGGGGAAATTCTTCTGCAGTTTTGCTGTGCAACAACTCTTATTGTAAGCTGTGAGTGATATCTGCGCATCCACCAACCCAACTCACCAAATTAATTCCTTTCCCTGCACAGACTACTATATTAACATATGTGAGCCTAAACATTCAAGGGCAATTCAGTTCATTGGGTGGTAATGCCGGCAAAGTCCAGCTTGGAGAAGAGGTTGAAGGAAATCCGTGGTTGATGTTAGGACCTCATGTAACCGCGCCTTGGGTGTGACTGAGACAGTTGGGAGGGGGGGAATAGTAGAATCCTCCTGGTCTGCGACGCGCCCTCTGGACCCAGATGATGGAGATGGGGTCATTAGCCTGCGACTGTAGCGGTCAGGAGGTGATGGTAGAATCCTCCTGGTCTGCGATGCACTCTCTGGACCCAGATGATGGAGATGGGGTCGTCAGCCTACGACTGTAGCGGTCAGGAGGTGATGGTAGAATCCTCCTGGTCTGCGACGCGCCCTCTGGACCCAGATGATGGTGATGAAGCTGGTTGCAACAACCTGAGTGTCTCCACGTCCGAACAGTATCTGAGGAGACAGGAAACAGGTGACAGTATGCATAGCAGAGGCGGTTGGCAGAGCAGAGCACTGATTGACATAGGCAGATTTATGGAATATGCACATTACATTTCACAGTAGACAAAGACAACCCATGGGACATGAACATAAAGACGAGCATGGCCATACCAGACCTACTTACATATCAGGTATGACCGTCAGAAGCAGTAAGTTAGTACAACATGCAACATTTAGCCGGCGGGTAGTCAAGCAACCTCTTGATTTGGGAAAGATGGTACCATATAGATTTTGATATGCACGTGTCCACTAACACTGATGTGGGAGTGGCCAAACCTACTGGGCAAGGTCCCTTAACTTATCATGGAGAGTCTAAAGCATCTTGTCTTATTACCAATGTAAGCATTATATAAAAATTCCAGATCAAATTGAGTTTAATCATCTGTTCTATGCTGGAAGGAAAATGCTTCAAAGTGGTCATTTTGGAGGGTTACAGACAATGATTTATTTTTCTAACATATTCTGATTTGTACATTAATTTTAAAAACAGTAACATAGGGCTGTTAGTGTTGGAGCTAATTCAGCGACGCCTATATTGACTGTTACTTTCGCTTTTATGTCTGCTTGATCGTTCCCCTCTTGTTCCATACAATACACTGTGCGGTAGTACTTGTGAGAGCAATGCCACGACAGTCGTGATTTTGCTGGCGAGACTAATCGGTGTCTATAGTCGTCAAGTATCCCCTCTTTTTCCAAACAGGTCTATAAGAAAGGGCTGTGTGGAAAACATAATTGTCATTCAAATGTGTTGTCGGCATCTGTTGAGCTGTCCCCTATTGGATTGCATTAAACCATTGCCTTCTTTAAAATAATTATTGAGAGGTTTTGCGATGACGCTGTAGTCGGGAATGTATTACGCTTGTAGTTCAATAAGCCTAGAAGAACGCAAACCTGAAACAGTCGTGGGTACAGGCAATTTACAAATAACTTAAATTCGTTCTGGCAAGGGGGCTCGACCGTGGCTACCAATATGTGACAGAAAGTAATTTCAGATAGCCCAATCGGAAGGTTTGCGGAGATTCAGTTTGACTCATTTACATTTTACATTTAGTCATTTCACTGACGCTTTTTGTCCAAAGCGACGTACAAGGGAGAGAACAATCAAGCTAGGAGCATCAAACTTGGTGTAACAATATATAACGACATAGAAAGAAAAAGAAGTGCGGCCTGTTACTGCATAAGGGCAGGTTAATATGGGGCGCCGTTTGTAAAATGTTGCACGTTCCAAAATCCCGCTCAGCCCCGGCACACCCAGCACCACAATACGGGGGAAAAAGCACGACAACATTCACATGTCACCCCCCCAAACACCCAGAGAGAAACCGTTGTCCAAGCTGCCGCAAACAAACGCCAATGTCAATGTCAAATGTTATATGCAAATGCCACACATATACACATGTAAATGATAAATGTAAACGCAAACACCAAATACAAACTCAAATGTCCAATGTCACATATAAATGCCAAATACAAGTGCCAAATGCAAATGCAAAATATAAACACCCAAATGCAAACGCAAATGCCAAATGTATATCCAAATGCCAAATGTCCGAACCATGTTCAGTCCACATTCAAGACTTGGCGCCAGAACACCACAACATTTACGGCAATTCGCTCGTGAAGCAACGGGTTTTTTGAATGGAGAAAAGCGCGGTCTTTTATTCACGAGATAACGACAAGACAACAAGATGGCAAGTCCAAATTAATTAGATTTAGCTTTAATTATAGAGAGAGCTGTTGCAGCTGGCGTTAGGGCGGCTCTCCAAAACCGACCTACATTGGGAACAAGTGCTGCAACCAACACACATCCCGCTCCACGAGCGAATTACCGTAAATATTGCAATGCTCTGGCGCCAAATCCCAAATGCAGACCGAACACAACTCGGACATCCAACACCCAGATACACATCCAACACTCACGGCCACATTCAAGCACCCATATTCCACATTTACATCCAACACCCACATCCAACATTCATATACAACATCAAACACTCAAGTCTACATTCAACATCCACGTTCACATCTATCATTTACATATACACACATACAACATCCACATATAACATCCAACATCAACATCAACATTCATCTACAACAACCCAAACAACAACCTCTCTCTAAATGTTTGAAAAGGCGACATGTGAATACCGTCGTGCCCTTCCCCCCGCACCACAATGCCAAATGTGCCAAAACTGAGCAGGACCCCAGAACGTGCAACATCCCACAAACGGCGCCCCATAGGTTAAGCCAAGGTGCCAGTTAGGAAGGGAGGTGCTCTCTGAAGAGTTGGGTCTTCAAGAGCTTCTTGAAGGTAGAGAGGGACGCCCCTGCTCTGGTAGTTCTTAATGCATTTATGTCGAATTAGGAGTTGCCACAATCATGAGCTTTGTGTGGGGATGCTATCAATAAATTATCACAATATTTGCAGAATACACGAAGGTGCACATGAATTAACGATACTAATAACTGATTTCAGCGACAATTTGGTGAATTTGGATTTGGGAGTAAAAGGCAAATAATCATAAAGCCATTAACTATATATTAAGCTGAAACATAAAGGGGGGGGGGGGGGGGGACCTTGGCTCGTTAAAAATCGTGAATGGGTCAGAGAAATGTGGCTGGAGCGCTCACCGATGTTTCGGGGTTCGGGCACATAAACGTTTCTGAAGCAGAGGCCACTAATCATTATGCTGACTGAGGTTTAACGTTCATATGATCAAATAATTCGTGCATTTGCTCCATGAGTTTAGCATTTCTGTTGAAATTAGATCTACGGTGTTGGTGACGCTTGGGGCCGGGTCTGAACGTCTTGTTAGGACATTTGTCAGCCCAGTGCCCATCCTTTTTGCATGCAAAGCAAGATCCTCGCTTAGGAGGGCTGTTACCTGCGGGAGTAGGCATGGGAGAAGGGGCTGTTAAATTTGCATAGGGACTGGGGGAGTTCTCTGTAGCACAATCAACCGCGGCTATGAGTGTGGCCGACATATTCAGAGAGTGTATTCTCTCAGCTAAACTGACATCAATTCGCTGGCCCCATTGTATAAAGTCAGGCCAAGTGTTGAGCGGGGGCAGGGTGTTAAAATATCGGGCCTTCAGTTCAGATTTAAGACCTGAAATTGCAGTGAGAATCATTACATCAGAATTGAATATAACCCAGTCTCCCGTCACCTCACAGTAGCGCCTATAGCGATATTCGAAACGTTTAACATAATCAAAGAATGATTCTTCCTCAGCTTGCCTGAATGCACATAAATCAACTGCGTTGGCAAAGCCATTTCGTGACAATTCTTGTTCACTATATTTAAAACAATGGTGATAGTTTGCAGAAGCCTGTGAGTAAGTGTCCACTGGCGGTTCGTGTCCCTGAAGTTGAACTGGAGCCATAGGGGCGATCAAAATCTTCGGGCCAGGAACAACGGGAGAGCATAGGAGAGCAGAAACATTACTTGAGTTAGTTGCATGGGTGGGAGGGGGCGTAACCTCTAGTTTAACTTCGGCAACAGTCGCATTTTTGTCCTGCTCTGCATCGATAGAAAGGTTAAGATCAATTAAAATACCATTTTGCTTATCAATCAACAGAGCGCACAAATACATTCCATATTTTGCCTTTTTCTTTTCACATTTTAAATCTGACCACCACTCCAAACTCTGTCCAATAGCCCACTCGCTACTCCATCCATCTCTTTTCATTTTATCGCATCTCCTCTTTTGCGTGTCGAGAACAAAGCGCGCTAAAGAGACAGTTGTAGGTTTTAAAGTAGCCATATTAATCAGACCAAGAGATTGCAGCGACAAGACAACAAAGGGAAAACACAATACAATGCACGTGAAACAGACCAAACAGATTGATTCACTATGGTCCTATTAATACACTAGAAGGTAATTTGTAGCGAACGGGACCTTTCTTTATGCAGAGGCCGGTTAAGCAGATGAGAGACCTCTTTCACATCCGTACAGTACCCAGTTTATTTAACCGAAAGCTTACAATGGTAGACTTCTCAATTTGTAAAGCGTTACAAACAGAGCCAATGCCGCTCTCAAGACACAGTTCGTCTCGCACTCGTGCCTTCCCAATAACAGCGCCGACACAGTGCTTTTAAAAATGCATAGGTCTACTAAACGCCGAATGATAAAAACGTCTGAGATTGTGCATGTAAAACACGTCTCGATCACGTTTACTAGTCCGCGCGGCACAGTGTTTAACCTAAAACACGCGCTACAGTCACGACTCTAGTACAACGTTCGGCACGGTTTGCATAAAAACACGCGCGTAACGATAACGTTGTTAATTTCTGGTTTAAACTGGAATCCGATGCCTGTGCACTTTACGCCTAGCGCTGGATATGTAAAGAGTTGAGGCTAAATTAAGTGCTATATATTTATGCCTAAATTGCTCTGTCTCTCACCCCAACACAAGCTCTGCACACAGAAAGATGGTAAAAAGCTTACCTGTCCCGTTTCACAATGTTTGAGCCTCGGCCTTGATTCCGCGCTGTATTCGGGGAGTTATTAACTCTCCAGCTCAAGAAGGACCAAATAATGGAATAATGACTTAGGCTAAACTCTGCAGATAAGATAAAGGCACCACGAGATGAATCAACAAGTTTCGAAGGTTTATTCCACGTACAACCTATAGGGAATCAGTTCCTTATCAAATGAGACAGGGTAACGGATTAGCTTTCAATGTACAGTATTACTTTTTATAAGGTCTGCCATGGGAGGTCACAGATCACTGGGGTGTGGTACAGTTCAGAGGTAGGACAGGGGAGGTGAGTGGGAGGGGAGGGGAGGTTACCCCAAGGAAGGTTCCGGAAGGTCAACACACAAAGGCACAAAAGGCAACATGTTAAATGGACTGGTGTGTATTAAATCACCCTGGCTAGAGGGGAAGTCTGGAAAGGTGACAAGGACTAAATTTGCATAGGGCCTCACCATAGGTGATCAATTGGCAAATGGCAGACACACACAAAGGAGAGCCTGCATAGTTGCAATGTAATTGTAAATATGTGAATCAATGGTAATATCAATTTCCATCAGAGGGAAGAGGAGAGCGAAGGTTTCTAAAGCCTGCCCTGCAGACACCCCGCTCTCCTCCTGCCTGTTCTCCCCGTGATGTTGGGCTTTTCTTCTCTCCTCCTCCTCTCCTCCTCCTCTCCTCTCCTCGCCTGGCTGAGACGTGGGTTTAATTCTGTTAAGAGTTAAAGCCTTGCGGTACAATCCCCTTGCCTTTCTTCACTCCGACGCAGTTTAAAGGCAAGCTGGCTGATCCCAGCTTAAGGCGGCTGAAGGCTCCTTTCCTCTGCTCTGCTCTGACATCACCGGTCTCCTCACTTCCGCTCGCTTGTCCTGAGCGCCCCTACCTTGGGATGAGGGGTCGTGACCTTCCCTGTGTTCTAGAGTGATACACCAACATTG
>NC_137920.1:71950989-71955989 GCF_963457725.1 Sprattus sprattus
GAGTGAGTGAGTTTCCGTATGTCTGGTTGTTGATGATTAGTGTGATCGGTGACGTTGATGGTTAGCGTGATCGGTGACGTTGATTATCCGTGTGTCTGGTTGTTGATGATTAGCGTGATCGGTGACGTTGATGGTTAGTGTGGTCGGTGACGTTGATGGTTAGTGTGATCGGTGACGTTGATGGTTAGTGTGGTCGGTGACGTTGATGGTTAGCGTGATCGGTGACGTTGATTATCCGTGTGTCTGGTTGTTGATGATTAGCGTGATCGGTGACGTTGATGGTTAGTGTGGTCGGTGACGTTGATGGTTAGTGTGGTCGGTGACGTTGATGGTTAGTGTGATCGGTGACGTTGATGGTTAGTGTGGTCGGTGACGTTGATGGTTAGTGTGATCGGTGACGTTGATGGTTAGTGTGGTCGGTGACGTTGATGGTTAGTGTGGTCGGTGACGTTGATGGTTAGTGTGGTCGGTGACGTTGATGGTTAGTGTGATTGGTGACGTTGATGATTAGTGTGATCAGTAACGTTGGTGCCGCCATTTACATTCTAACATTCTGTCACCAACTGACGGGCTTGTGGATTATGGTGCAGAGTGCATGTATTCAGCATTGATGGAGAAGTCAGTAATGTGTGTTTAAAAGTAGTATTGCTTAAGTTTGTAAATGTGACAGTTTGTGTGTAGGACTAATGTGTGTGTGTGTGTGTGTGTGTGTGTGTGTGTGTGTGTGTGTGTGTATGTGTGTGTGTGTGAGATTAATGTGGTGGTGACCAGTGAGAGTGGTGATTTTGTAATGATCTTCATCTCCTCGTCATCGGTCATATTTCAGTGCAAGTTTTGTTATGAGGTGGTGAGAAACTCAGATTTGATTACTGCTGTGGTGTACTTTTATAATGATGTTAAGGTCCTGTGCGATGTCTTCAGCAGTAGTTTATGAATGGAGATGTTAAGACATTCATGAAGTCTTCTTCAGCAGGAGTTTATGAATGGAGAGGTTAAGACATTCATGAAGTCTTCTTCAGTTTATAAATGGAGATGTTATTGCACTCACAATGTATTGGGGCCCGGGGACACACCAAATTCCTCTTTTGGGTCTTGAGCTATTAAAGTCTGAGACCAATGGTTTATTGCATATCAAATGAAAATCAGCCACCCATAAAAAATGATTTGACCACAAGGAATTTGTGATAATTGTTGATAATTGACTGATCATGTTGATTGGCATATGATGTTTTGTATTTACTGGCGTGTCATGATTGGTGTTGACTGGCATGTGTGTGTGTTGATCAGCTTGTATTTTCCATTTTAATCTTTTGATTGGCTGTCTGATTTGCCGATGTTCCCTGATTGGTAGTCTAATGTTTCGATGTGTTTTGATTGGCTGATGTGTTTAAGAGTGATGGTAGGCTGGTAGGGCCAGTTGGCTTCTTTAAAGCAGCAATAAGTAGTTCTGTCCCGAAACTAGCAAGCAAAAACCTTGCAAACACCACACTGATAGACGCTTGCCAACACACTAACTTGTGTCTTTTGGCAGTAAAGCTGGTAATGTAATGCTGTGAAAGCTTTTCTTTCTGTCGGGTGTACCAGCCCGGGAAAACAGAACTATGTTGTGCATATCCTGCATGGCTAGTGGGAAAGACACAGGTTTATATCTGTCCTTCATAGACCCTATGCTTTAAAAATTAATATGAGGATGGTACCCAAACTAGTTGCCTATAAATCCATACCTCAAAAAGTGTCAAATTGTTGCAGAGTGTTGCTTTCACATCAGCTGACCATATAAACAACCATTACTGGCAGTAGCCTACTGTTGTGCTGCATCTGAGTCTGGTTTAAACTAGCATCTCATATTCTCTTTGTGTCTACCCCCCCACTCCCGCTCCTTCCCCCTCTGTCTCTTTCTGTCTCTCTCACTCTCTCCCTCCTTCCCCCTCTATCTCTCTCCGTCTCTCTCACTCTCTCCCTCCCTCCTTCCTTCCCCCTCTCTCCCTCTCTCCCTCCCTCCTTCCCCCTCTATCTCTCTCTGTCTATCTCGCTCTCTCCCTCCCTCCTTCCCCTCTATCTCTCTGTCTCTCTCACTCCCTTCCTCCCTCCTTACTCTCTCTCTCTCTGTCTCTCTCCCCCTCTCTCCCCCTCTATATCTCTCTCTCTCTCTCTCCCTCTCTCCCTCTCTCCCCCCCTCCCTCAGGTGTTCCGGAGTGGTGAGGGGATGGGCATTCGTCTGGACAGTGCGTCTGCGTTCCAGGGCGCGGTGATCTCTCCGCACTACGACTCTCTGCTGGTGAAGGTCATCTCCAGCGGGAAGGACCTGCCTGCCGCCGCCGCCAAGATGAGCCGCGCGCTCGCCGAGTTCCGTGTGCGCGGTGTCAAGGTAATGCCCATGTGACCAAAACTGATTCCCCCAACACACACACACACACACACACAGACACAGACACACACACTAACACACACACTAACACACACACGTCATCCTCCTTTAAATCTGATCCTTTCTTTTCCAGCTTTCTCATATTCATCTGCTCCCCATGAATCTCATTTACACACACACACACACACACACACACACACACACACACACACACACACACACACACACACAGAGACACACACACAGACACACACACACACACACACTCTTTCACTCACACACACACACACACTCTTTCACTCACACACACACACACACTCTTTCACTCACACACACTCTTACACTCACACACACACACACACACTCTTACACTCACACACACACACACACACACACACCCTCTCAATCACACACACACACACACACACACACACTCTCACTCTCACTCTCTCACACACACACACACACACACACCTTTTTTTCCCAGAGCTGATGCTTCCTGTGTGTTTGGAGAAGAATGTGAAACTGTGAAACAAACTATCATGTGACGGAGAGGGGCACACTGTCTCTGTCCCGTCTTTTTCTTCAGCTTCTCGCGCTGTCACACGTTCTGCCTCTCACCATCTCTGTGACACACACACACACACAGACACACACACACAGACACACACTCACTTTGTGCTCTCTCTCTTCTCAGTGTCTCGGGAGAGCGATTTCCATCTGTTTCTTCTCAGCGTTCTCAATTGTAATCTAGTGCTTCTGTAGCAGAACAAACACGCATTCGAACGACAGAAAACAAGTTCAGGCAAAATATCCTCATGTAGTTCCCGCATAGAAAGAAAACACACACACACACACACACACACATCTCTGCCTGGTGTTCCTCTCTTCCGCTCTCAGTCTTCCTCTCTTAATGCTGTCTCTTACTCACCCTGTTTCTCTGTACACTCACACTCACACACTCTCTTTCAAACACTCACACTCACACACTCTCTTTCAAACACTCACACAAACTCACACTCTCTTTCAAACACTCACACTCAAATACACACACAGTGGCGTATTGTAGTCATGACGGGCCCAGGTGATTTTTATAAAGGGGCCCCCCTAGTGAACGCTAGTTACTATCGTAGCGTTCCCTACTTCCGCTTATGATTTTGTTATAAATTGCTACTATTTTCCCCCCAAAATGATAAAACCATGACATGAGATAAGTTTGCCTTTTCAATAGCATATATAGCAACACACACTACTAGCAGTTTAACAACATTTAGTCTTTGAACACAAGCATATCTGAGAGGCGAAATTTTGATGCAGTACTGTGTGTTTGGGGGGGCCCGTCGAGAGATGTATGTAGGCTATATCTTTGGGCCCCGACACCCCCGGGCCCAGGTGCAGCCGCACCTGCTGCACCTCCTATAGTTAACGCCCCTGCACGCACACACACACACACACACACACGCACACACACACACATACACATTAACACACTCACACTCACTTTTTACTTTCATTCTTTCTACCCTCTCCTCCCTCTAGTCCCTCTTCTCAGTCTATTTCAGTTTCTCCCCCTCTGTTTTATCCTCTCTCTTTCTCTATCTGCCTCACACTCTCTCTCTCTATCTCTCCCTCCCACTCTCTCTCTCTCCCTCTCTCCATCACACTCTCTCACCCATTCTCTCTCACACTCTCTCTCTCTCTCTCTCTCTCTCACACTCACACTCTCTCTCTCTTTCTCTCTCTCTTCCACTCTTTCAGTCTCTTTCTCTTGTGCTCTGTTGTCTAGAGATGGGAAGAAGTCCAGGATGAGTGGTGAACTTGGATGGCTTTTAGCTGCTCCATAAACCATAGCTACTCCTACAAAACTGCCGTTATAGCACTTTCTTAAGCAGATGCTTAATTTTCTCAACTTAAACAGTATATGTGTGTGTGTGTGTGCGCGCATGTATGTGTGTGTGTGTGCGCGCCTGTGTGTGTGTGTATGTATGTGAGTGTGTGTGTGTGTGTGTGTGTGTGTGTGTGTGTGTGTGTGTGTGTGTGCGCGCGCCTGTGTGTGTGTGTGTGTGTGTGTGTGTGTGTGTGTGTGTGTGTGCATGCGCGCCTGTGTGAGTGCGTGCGTGCATGCATGTGTGTGTGTGTGTGTGTGTGTGTGTATGGGTGTGAGCGAGTCCATAGCTCTCCTTGTCAGTGTGTATTTGGCGCTATGCATCATGGGCTTGGCCTTTAGCTGTTACTGTGTGTGTGTGTGTGTGTGTGTGTGTGTGTGTGTGTGTGTGTGTGTGGTGCTCAGGGCAGCCAGAGGAAAGCTTCAGACAGAAGGTCCAGTCGGCCACACTCAGAACCGCAGGCCTGTAAAAGTGAGCTATTAGCCTTCCCTCCGGTTCTATTGGCTCCAGAACCCAGAGGAGTGTAGAACGGCGGATCTCGAGTTCTGATTGGTGGGATTTTAGATTCCATTTGTAAGTTTCTCTGCACCACCAACTTGAGGCTAATTTCTAACAGTGAGTCATGTTCTCACACCTTCGCACACACGCGCTTGCACTCGCACTCGCACGCACACGCACACGCACACGCAAGCATTCACAGTCACACACACAAAAAAGGGAAGGCATTTTGTCATTTACAGTTTTTT
>NC_137920.1:71960989-71969509 GCF_963457725.1 Sprattus sprattus
CTCATTGGCTGGCATTGCTTTGAACAGAGATGCCACAGTGCTTTGGGTTGTCGTGACGACTCCTCTTTTGTTTCCCCTTCTCCAGGGTCAGATTGTTGGCCACATACACACACGCGCACAAACACACATACACACACGCATACAAACTCAAACACACACGGAGACACACATACACGCCAACACACACATACACACACCCTTTATATCTTTCTCTCACACACACCCAGAGTACATACATTCACTCACTCACTCACACACACACACACATACCCACACACACACACACACATACCCACACACACATACCCACACACACATACCCACACACACATACCCACACACACATACACACACATACACACACATACACACACATACACACACACACCCACACACCCACACACACACACACACACACATACCCCTGAGTCCCAATCTGTCCAGGTGGGAAAGGTGTTATGTTGCTGACGTCAGTCCTCACCAGGGATGACTAAATGGAAAATCAATTTCTCCCCAGAATGCTCTTTTCTCTGCCTGTGTGTATCCTCCTGTTAGTAGGCCACAGTAGCCTTGGCTACGATTATAACAGGCAGGCCCGTCCAACCTCACCAATTACAGACAGGCCTCTCCATCCTCACCTATCACAGACAGGCCTGTCCAACCTCACCCATCACATACAGGCCTCTCCAACCTCACCCATCATACAGGCCTGTCCAACCTCACCTATAACAGGCAGGCCTATCCAACCTCACCCATCACATGCAGGCCCGTCCAACCTCACCCATCACAGACAGGCCTGTCAAACCTCACCCATCACATACAGGCCTCTCCAACCTCACCCATCACATACAGGCCTCTCCAACCTCACCCATCACAGGCAGGCCTGTCAAACCTCACCCATCGCAGGCATGCTTGTTGGGGGCTCTGACTGTAAGAGAGTTCCTAAGTCAAGTCGTTGGAACCTGGATGTCTTTCATTTTTAAAAGGCTTCTTCCTCCAGGGGGACTTATAAAATAAGTAAACTGATCACTTCAGGGCCTAGAAGATGGGTGCATTGGGACGGTATTGAACGCGCTCAGCAATCAATCCCAACTCCTCCTCACCAAGTGTCGAAGTGTCCTTAAGCAAGACACTGAACCCCCCAACCGCTCTCGATGCGCAGGCTTGTAGGCAACTTAGACAGCACCCTCTGCCATCTGTGTATGAATGTGTAGATGTCTGAGGCGTTCATCTGCCAAGTGCTTCGAGTGCTCCACGAGTAGAAAAGCGCTATCTAAATGCAGTCCAAAGTCAAAAGTCAAAGTCAAAGTGTGTTTATTATTGCATGTACCAAATTGCTTCAGCACAGCAAAATTCTTACGACTTGGCAAGCAACATTCATCTACGCAGTAGACGTCATACATATACCATATACCCCAAAAAAATAACATAAAACTCTATAACACTATGACAATAAAACATATTAAATGTAACATTAACATACAACAATTTAAAGAACAACATATAGCTCTGTAACCATGGACCATTTACCAGTATGTTCCAGTGCACCACAGTATTGACTGTTCACATGTTGAAGCGCTGCACTGTGTGCTCCTAGGTGGAGGCAGGGGCCTGTTTAATCCTTATAGGATTGACACACACAGTCGAGGTCTGCTGATGCCAAGCGAGGGGTGTGTGTGTGTGAGGTCCTCCGGAGTCGCTGACCCCCCTGCTGGCAGGCAGTGGCGGTGCGGGCGCTGGTTAGCGGTGCGTTGCGGTTTTTTGGGCGCCGGTGAGCGGTGCTTGGCAGTTTGTGCGAGCTGGTGGCAATGGATGGGTGGGTTGGCACAGAGAACGCAGGTGCATCACCGGCAAAGCCATCAGCTCTCTGTGATGAGAGAGCTACAGGGTGTGAAATTAGCCTTTCTCTCTCTGTCTTACCTCTCGCTTTTACACACACACACACACACACACACACACACACACACACGCGCACACATACATACAGTATATATTCGTATAGTACATTACAGGCTGATTTTGGTGCTGGTGAAATGCTAGTTTGTATTGGATAAGAGGTCTTTTAGTTTGCTGGCATTATATCTGACCTTTCGCCTCAAACCACTAACTGTTAGATTTACTGTTTAGATGGCCAAGCCAGCTAAAGATGACCACTGCTACCAGCATGTGACCAGGGTCCAGCTCAGCTGCATCTGCGGCACTGCTCTAAGCTCCATCTTCATTAGGCGTTAGATTGCTTTTCCGATTTCAGACTCCGTTAACTGTCTAATCGCCCATCACTGTTTCAGCCCAGGGTTCCCCAAGTCCCAGGAACTGTGCTATGCGTCTGTTTGTCTGTCTGTCTGTCTGTCTGTCGGTGAGAATACATGGCTCAGAGGCAGCTGTGGAAGTGCACACACACACAGGGAGACTTTCGCTCACACACACACACACACACACACACACACGCACACACACACACACACACTATTCTTAGCTGAATAATGATTCATTAGCATTAGACCCAGATGGGAAAGAGTGAATGAGATAGAAAAGCATGAAGTGGAGAGATAGAGAGAAAGAGAAATAATAGTGTTGCTGAAGTGGAGAGAGAGAGAGAGAGAGAGAAGAGAAGGAGAGAGAGAGAGAGAGAGAGAGAGAGAGAGAGAGAGGGAAAGAAGGAGAGAGGGAGGGAGCAAGCATTGTTGCTGAGGTAGAACATTGATTAAAAAGAGTAGGCAAGGACTATATAAAAGAAAGGTCTGTGTCCTTGTGTGTGACTGTCTGTGTGTGTGTGTGTTCTGCTCTTGCCAGTTAGGGAGAGGGAGTTTGTGTGTGTGTTGTGGTGGTGTGTGAGAGGTTTGAAGGTGCTGACAGTTCAGGCGTGGGAGACTCACATTCCCACTACCACATACACACACACACATATACACACACACACGCCACACGCACACCCGCACACACGACACGCATACACGCGCACGCACACACATACTCACACACACGCACGCACACGCCCACGCACACACATACACATACACATACACGTACACGTGCACACACACACCTCTGTAGAGGGTTATTGAGGCAGGCAGTGTGTGTAGAGAGGAAAGGGGAAGGCTGGAGACACCAGGGAGATTGAGGGCAGACTAAGGGTACTGGGTAGGTCACCTCTGACAGTGGGGATACAGAGGAGAATTCAGGAATATCGTCTCCTCTCTCTCTGTCTCCTTCTTTCACCCTCCCTCTCTCTCTCTCTTCCCCTTTCTCTCTCTCTCTCTTCCCCTTTCTATATCTCCTTCCCTCTCTCCCTCTCTCTCTCTGTCTCCTTCTTTCACCCTCCCTCTCTCTCTCTCTTCCCCTTTCTCTCTCTCTCTCTTCCCCTTTCTGTCTCTCCTTCCCTCTCTCCCTCTCCCTGAGAGTAGTGTTGGATGATGTTATTCCATTAAAGTAGGGCTTCATCCTCGCAAATAGGCAGGCAACCGTATGAAACTGAAACATGGCTGTGACGTGGCAGGAATGGAACGAGGCCCTGGGGGTTCAGCGTCTGCACAGCCCCCCTGTAGAGACTCTTCCGGACCCTTCTAGAACTCTCCCGGTCTTGTGTTTGGTCTCTTACGTCTACAGTGTTTAGATCAGTGGTTCTTAACCTTATTGGAGGTACTGAACCCTGCAAGCTTCATCAGTGCATTCGCCGAACCCCTCGTAATTTGAAAAACAAAATATGAGTTCTTCAAAACGTGGGTATGTATAAAAATGGCCCGACATTGCTTGTGTGAACCGGGCTATACTGTGTGTGTCTTGACCCCTGCTGAACCCCTGAGAGTGACTTAACGAACCCCTGGGGTTCGATCGAACCCAGGTTAAGAACCACCGGTTTAGATGTTGCCTTCCTCACTGGGCTGTTTCTCTGGGCAACAATTAGCTTGCACCTTGCTTCATAAGACCTGCCATAAACATGTCACAACATGCAGTCAGTAGTCATGGTAACCGTTGTTATGTCCAGTGAGCTCTTAGGATCATGGTACAGTCATGATGGCTCTCAGAATTCGAGATGCCATGGTAGCTTAGCAACAGAATCGTAGGCTGTCATTGAGTCATAATAGCTATAGATGGTATGATGACACTGTTACATCACAGGACACTGGTTGGCATAACTGCTTGCGGCAGCATATGCTACGGCATGATCGTGATTATGACATGATTCAATTTAGTCTCGCAGGGTTTAGATAAATGTCATTTCAAACGAGACACCAAACCCTGAGTGTTAACAGTTAACACCAGAGACTGCTGAAGTGTGTGTGTGTGTGTGTGTGTGTGTGTGTGTGTGTGTGCTTTCTCACCGTATCCTCCACCAGCCAGTGTGTCCAGCCAGACAGCACTGTCCAGAATCTCACTGGTATCAGCCGTTCTGCAGGTGAGGGGTAGGGGATGGGGGATAGGGTTGGCCTCTTTGCTTTGTGACACACACAAACTCTTGTACTCGTACTTACACACAAACACACACCAACCAACTCTGTGTGCTGCTGCACACATACGCACACGCACACACACACACACACACACACACACACACACACACACACACACATAAACACACATTCTGGCTGATGACTGATGTTGTAGCATCATTTCAGGGCTTCCAGAATACATTTACTCAAGGGAACTCGCACATGCATGCACACACACACACACACACACACACACACACACATACACCGAGACACACATACACTCACACACACACTCCACCTGACTAATCGCCTGTGCTGTCGCAGCATTCGAGGGCTTCCAGTGCAGAGAATTGGGTTCATGGCTCTACCTGAAAGCCTTTTCCTTTCTCTCTTGCTCTCTCTTATTAGATCCCTTTTCTCCCCATTCCTCCCTCCCTCTCTCTTTCTCTCTCCATATTCCTTTCCATTCCACTCTCTCTTTCTCTCCTACTTTCTCTCTCCCACTCTCTCTCTCTTTCTCTCTCTCACTCTCTCTCTCTGTCTCTCTTGATCCCTTTCCCCCCCAAACCTCCCTCCCTCTCTCTTTCTCTCTCTCCATATTTCTCTCCCTTCCACTCTTTCTCTCCCTCCCTCCCTCCCACTCTCTCTCTCTTTCTCTCTCTCACTCTCTCTCTCTGTCTCTCTTGATCCCTTTCCCCCCCATACCTCCCTCCCTCTCTCTTTCTCTCTCTCCATATTTCTCTCCCTTCCACTCTTTCTCTCCCTCCCTCCCTCCCACTCTCTCTCTCTTTCTCTCTCTCACTCTCTCTCTCTGTCTCTCTTGATTCCCTTTCCCCCCCCATACCTCCCTCCCTCTCTCTTTCTCTCTCTCCATATTTCTCTCCCTTCCACTCTTTCTCTCCCTCCCTCTCTCCCACTCTCTCTCTCTTTCTCTCTCTCACTCTCTCTCTCTGTCTCTCTTGATTCCCTTTCCCCCCCCATACCTCCCTCCCTCTCTCTTTCTCTCTCTCCATATTTCTCTCCCTTCCACTCTTTCTCTCCCTCCCTCTCTCCCACTCTCTCTCTCTTTCTCTCTCTCACTCTCTCTCTCTGTCTCTCTTGATCCCTTTCCCCCCCCATACCTCCCTCCCTCTCTCTTTCTCTCTCTCCATATTTCTCTCCCTTCCACTCTTTCTCTCCCTCCCTCCCTCCCACTCTCTCTATCTCTCTCTCTCCTACTCTCTCGGTGTGTCTCTCCCTGTCAGAGAGTTTGTAGTGCGCGTCAGCCTTCTGTAGAAGAGAACTCCGGTGTTCCTCAGAGCTGAAGTACTCCGACTGCCTCAAAGGCGCTCAGAAAGATGTGACAGCCGGTGAGAGTTGCTGGTGTGCTTTTTTTTCCCAGATGAACGCAGCAGAAAGAAGTCAGTCAGGCAGAACTCCTTCTCTGTCTCTCTCTGACTTCCCATTTGTATGTTGCTCTAAGGGAGGCAGGGGGAAGGCCTGTGTGTGTGTGTGTGTGTGTGTGTGTGTGTGCGTGTGCTTATGTTTGTGTGTGTGTGTGTGTGTGTGTGTGCGTGAACGTGTTTGTGTGTGTGTGTGTGTGTGTGTGCGTGCGCGTGTTTGTGTGTTTGTGTTTGTGTGTGTGCTAGTGTATTTGTGTGTGTGTGTGTGTGTGTGTGTGTGTGTGTGTGTATGCGTGTGTGTGTGCCAGTGTACTTGTGTGAGTGTGTGTGTCTACGCGTGTGTGTGTGTGTGTGTGTGTGTGCGTGCGCGTTTTTGTGTGTTTGTGTGTGTGTGTGTGCGAGTGTACTTGTGTGAGTGTGTGTGTGTGTGCGCTAGTGTTTCTTTCAGCCCTAGGTTGTTGTCTCTGACATGGCAGAAGTGGGACAGAAGTTGATGAGTGTTTATGCAGCGTGTATGTAGATTTGGGTTTGTTTGTGTGCGTGTATGTAGATTTGGTTGTGTGTGTGTGTGTTCCCTAAGTATATTGTAATTAGGCAAATCAGCACAGCATTTTGCTCTGGATGTAATCAAGGGAGGGATTTCCATCACTCCTATTCTCTCTCATCCCTCTCCCTTTTCTCTCGCTCTCGCTCTCTCTCTCTCTTTCCGGTTCCTGTCCTCCCTGTCTCCACATATGTTTATTTGTCTGTCTTTTGTGTGTGTGTGTGTGTGTGTGTGTGTGTGTGTGTGTGTGTGTGTGTGTGTGTGTGTGTGCGTCTGTGTGTGTTTTTGTGTGCACCTCTTGTGTAGCCTGTAGTCTCTCCGGATGATGCTCTGATTGAATGTTACACTAATATCTTTTCAATTCATCCCTCTATCACTGAGGCTCAGTCTCATCCCCCTCTCTTCCTTTCTTTTTTTTTCCATTCCAGCCTCATCCTTCTCTCGCTTTCTTGTTCTTTCATTCCAGTCTCATCCTTCTCTCGCTTTCTTGTTCTTTCATTCCAGTCTCATCCTTCTCTCGCTTTCTAGTTCTTTCATTCTTGTCTCTCTTGTTTTGTTCTCATTTTCTTGCTCTCTTTAGCTCCTCTTGTCCCTCTGTCTTTGTGTATCTCTATTGCTCTCTCTCTCTCTTTCTCTCTCTCTCTCTCTCTCTCTCCCATTTTTTCTCTCCCTCTCTCTCTCCCCTTCTTTCTCTCTCCTCTTCCCATTCTCTCACTTCATTCTCTCTCTCCTTCTCTCTCTCCTCCCTCCACCAGCTATTCAAACACTCCACCGTGACTCAGCCTGTATAGAGCTGCACACATGACGAGAGCTGGAAATCCCATTGGAAATGGCTGCAGGCTTAGGCTGATGGAGCTCTCTAACACATTCTGTGGCCGTGCTAATAACTCGCTCATCGTTTCTGATTGGGGTGTGTGTGTGTGTGTGGGGGGGGGGTCGCTCGCCCCTGTAATTAGTCTCGGACGTTCATTTGCCTCGCTGTTTCTTAGCGGCTCAGACCGAAGCGGGCGATTAGAAGGTGGAAGTATGAGTCTGGCTTCTTTTCTTTGCAGCATGAAATGAAATGGGAGAGCTCAAGGCGGCCTTCAGCAGTGAAGCGGGCTCTGGCCGATGAGCTTTACTAAGCCTAGCTGGGTTTTGTGCTCTGGGTGGTTATTTGTGTTAGCTTTGAGCTGCTCCTTACACGTAGCTTTTAACTGGTATCAAACAGACAGCGCGCGCGGAACAGAGATGCACTAAACGACACTTAACAGAGATGAGATCAATCAAAAATAAAAAATAAAAGTCCTCTAGAGTCTCGTTAAAAAATGACCAACCACTTTAAAAGGAGTCCGCTTTATTCTGTTTGTCAAAGGATGGTTTCAACATAACACATCAGTTTAGTCTATATAGCATTCAAATGTTTGCCTGGACGAACCAAAAACACTTAGGATTGCATGTGGTACTTTTTAGTCATCACATTTGACAGAATGTACACAGTCAGAGGGCATGGAGGCTCCAGGCTTGTCCATCTTCTATGGCTGCTTAAGAGCACACCCTGTCAGAACAGCGCTTAAGAGCACACCCTGTCAGAACAGCTCCTCGCTAGTCCATCTTCTATGGCCGCTTAAGAGCACACCCCCTCAATACAGCACAGGCACTTCGTTCTTACAAGGTGGAGGAGCTTTCTTTCTTTTTTTATGCTCATAATCATCAGGGTTATTTCAAGACGAATGTGAGGTGTCTAAATGTGTCATCTGCCTCCCTTGGCTCTGACCGCGGTGTGTGTGTGTGTGTGTGTGTGTGTGTGTGTGTGTGAGAGAGAGAGAAAGTCATATTTCCATCATTTACAACTCTTCTGGCTTATCTTGTGCTGTGGTTGTTTGTCTGCACAAGGTTGAGTTTGTGTGCTAAGTAGAGGTTGGTTTATCCACTAAAACATTAATTGCCCTGATGAATGTCATTGAAACTGAGGTGCTGGGGTTGTAATCCTCGTGAGAAAATGTGAAGGTGGGCTTGCCCTGAAGCCATCATGCCAAATCCTCTGTCCTTCCTCGTCCACTACTGCGCTATTTTGTGGGGTTTCTCTCGACCGCTGTCCGTTTGAGCGGATATGAGGTGGAGCCACCTTCTGTGGTAGGAGGCTGTTAGTGGGATAGAACCTGTTCGCCTGTCACGTGAG
>NC_137920.1:71969709-71989709 GCF_963457725.1 Sprattus sprattus
TATTCAGACAATTTGAACTGGCATTACTGAGCATCCCTTGAAAGCAAGAGAATGTTAAAGAAAATATAGAAGTATACATAATCACTATTTTCAAATGACAAAAGATACTTAATTATATTATTGTATATGGTATTGTTTCTTTTTAATTGCAAACATTTATGCTGTAGTATATTTATATGTGTAGGTTATGTGTCTGTCGTTAACACTGAAATATACTATTTATAAGTATTCAAACCTCTGTGAGTTCCAGATGTCGGCAGATGACAAATGTTTCCCCCCTGATGCAACTGATCATAATTAGGTACTCCCTTCGAGTGGTTAAAGCAGAGCTCTCCTTCTGGGTATATAAATCACTCTGTTTAAGGGTTACCAGCCCACTGGATAACAGAGGGGATGAAGACTAAAATGACGAGATGACTGAAATACTTATGTGAGGACGAGACTATCCACATGTTTTTCATGTCCGATTGAGCTCCCCTGGACCCATTAGAGGGAAGTGGAGGTTGCATCACATCACCCACATGCTTTAGAGATCAGGTTGCCCCCCCAAACCAAGCATCCGAGGAGGATATTAACTGGTGAGGGAGGCAACCACAGTCCAGCAAGCACCCCGAAAAACCTACAGTCTTCAGTGGCTGGAATTAGGGTGCAGGTGTCGGCGTGTACAATCTCAAGAGCTATCTATGAAACTGCAATCTGCATTGGAGGGGCGCAGAACGAGACCATTGTTTTACAAGATCCCCATTCGCACACTTATAGATGGAAACATGTATGGGAGCAGCTTAAGATGTGGGAAAGGGTTTCTTTGATCATACGAGACCAAAATGGAGCTTTTTTGGCCATCCTCAAAGTGCTTCATGTGGCATAAATCTAACGCTTCCAATGCCTTAAGAAACATCCTCCCAACCGTAACATATGGGGGTGGAAATCATGCTTTGGGGATAATTTACATTTGCAGGAAGTGGGAAACTTTTTTTTAATTGGTAAATTAAACAAAATAAATTCAACAGAATGTAGGTAAAAAAAACTTGTTTCAGTCTGGTGTAGATCTACAGCTTGGTCAAGGGATTGCCTACCAGTAGGACACTTACCCAAAGCACAATGCTGAGGCAAAATCTCTTTTTAGTAGACAAATAACTTACTAAGCCTTTAGAATATATACCTCAGCATAAACATCCACAATGAAAATACTGATTGGGAAAATATGTGGCAGTATCTTTTGAAAATCAGAAAAAAAGTGAATACTTTTAGGGGGTAGCCGGATCATTTTGCAAGCCGCTGTGTTTGGTACAAAAGCTGATTCTCATTTGCAGCTTTCTAACACATAAATGATGTTGGCCTTATGTACGCCCTCATGTTCGTATCACGCAGGCTATAACTCCATACCCATTTGACCAGGAGCGCGGTGGGAGTCTGATGGCCACACAGTCACACACACAAACACACACAGAATAAACACACACAGCCGTAACAGAAGCGCAGACACCTACACTGATCCTAACTGATGTTGGAGAGCTTCTGATTCCCAGGCAGGGCCATTAACATCCACCTGTATTCATTGAGAGGACCCTTTTATCCAGAGGTAGAGGTAAATTACATCTCAGGTAAAATTAGGTTAAATAGAAACCGTTTAGATGAAGTGCGTCAGTCCTATGCTTCAGTTCCACCTGATACAAGACTGCACGTCTTAAATCCTCCTCTGCCATGCCCAGCTACAGTGCATGGTATTCTCTGCCACACGTGGACTACGGCCAGCAACAGTAGACGGTGGAGACCCCAGCTAATGATATGCAAATGAAGGCCAAGCCAGCGCAGGTCGTCTTGAAGAGTCGTAGCGGCGATCCGATCTGCTCGGGGAACGGGAAGACTGTTCCTCTGAAGCTCATGGAGGCTGGTTACCATGAGAACGCAATCAAGTTAGGCGCCTCTGGCTGCATAAGCCTCCAGCTCTAACCCTCGTCCATGCATGCTCGTCACTGCACGTTCTGAGGTGTTATTACACAATCTCCTCCTCTAAAGCTGCTTAACTGGGGCTATGAGAGTGTGTATTTCAGTGTGCAATCGTCATACATCAACCGCCTACATCCCATAGTGCCAGCACAGAATAACACACAGGATCATGTTGTAGTTTGAATTCACATAGAAACACAGAATGTCTCTATTTATCTCTCTCTCTCTTCCGCTCAAACACACACACTCAAACACACACACACACACACACACACACACACACACATACAGTATATAGCAACACAACAACAAACACAGGGTTTTACTCTTACTCTGTCTTTCACACATATTCCACACACACACACACACACACACACACACACACACACACACACACACACACACACACACACACACACACACACACACACACACACACATACACACACACACACAGATACACACACACACACACACACACACACACACACACACACACTCGACGCTACCTGCTCGGAGCTTCCTTAGTGTTGGAGTGGAGTGGCGTGAGTGGAGGTCTCAGCAGGTCATGGCGGTGGAGCTCCCTGCTGGCGGTGGTTCTGTCTCGGGGTGCCCTGCTCCCTCTTCTGTCCCATGATGGAGGGAAAGCAAAGCACAGCACCAGTGGGAGAGATTAGATTGCAAACATGGGCTGAGTGAGTGGGAGGCGAAGCTGCTCTACCTCTATACCTCTCCTTCTCCCGTTACCTTGCTGCCCACACAGGTGGGTGAAATCTGAATTACTCAGAGTTCAGCAAAGCCCAGAAAGGTGAACTCCATACATAGTCGGACTCGGTAGCGGAAGTGAGCAATGCTGGCGTCTGTCGATCCAGAAGTTTGTTTGATAACCTGAGATTCATGTGTTTCACAGCAACCTGATTTTAAAACTCTCACCATTATGTAATCTGCATAGAATTCAAACACATGACATTTTAGGGTAATTTGATGTGGGACTAAAGTAATAACTTACAATTGGAACCAAACACTCAAAACTGGTCAATACTCACAGAAAAGAATAGCTCTAGTTCCAGTCCCTCTTGAATTCCTCCTCCGTAGTCCGAATTTGCACAGTGCTTCACACGGTATGGCACTTCTGCACCGATCCCTGCTCAATGGAACAAGCTGATGTTGATGCGCAGGGAACGTCGCTCCTCTTCAGAAGATAGCCGTGAAACAGGCTACAATTTTTTAACACGTCGCCCCCCAATTTCACAACTCCTCGCAATGAACCAGTGGGAAATGCTATGTGTCATAAATTCTTGCAATTAACGGCACCTGACCAAGTGGGAAATTCTTAAGAAAAACAGGTTCCTTCGAGATTTGGAAAAAAAAATATCAGAATACTTGTTGGCGAAACTGGAATACAGATAGGCATATTATTGACAGTCGTTAATGTACGATTGAGGATGTTCCATACCTTATAAATGATCATTCACAGCCCATTCTGAAACCTACACAATCACAATTCCCCAAAGTGTCTTAGGCGAGCAAAACGGCCATAATAAAAAAGAATTTCGAATTTCAAACATGGTAGGAACGGAAGAAATAAGCTTTCCACGTCACGCCGCGAACTGAAAGAATGTTGATATCTTTAAGCGAGTGCATTCTGTGAGGGAGAGGAGACAGCGGGAGAGCAGATCCGGAGGAGCGCGTGCACTGCTCGAGTGAGTGAAAGACGCTAACGATGCTCTCGCATCAGCATCAGCACAGCGGCGGAAACATGAGGACGAGGGGAGGTTGAGAGTAGGTGGGAGAATGAAGCTATGTATATGGAAGGTCCTCTCTTACTCATACTCTGCTCTCTCACTCCGTCTGTCGGTGGATTGGGTCTGGCATGAGCGCGAGAAAAACGGCCGTTTTCGTTTTCAGCAGTGTCGACTGCAGCGCGAGGGGAGGGAGGGGAAGGGATGGAACTCAAGCAAGCCGAAGACTCGCGCAGCTCCTGCCCGGAAAATAAGCCATGCGTAGCCCGAGACCCCTCAGGTTCGGATCGAACTGCAATAACGTTCACCGAGACAAAGAAATCGAAGCAAGGCGCTATTGAACTTGCAAATGGATAGAGATTGCATCAATTGTGAATTAACCAATCTCCAATTAGGTCCAATGTAATTGTACTCTGCATGTCGAGCCTACCACCCTCACACAGAAGGTGAGAACGAGCAAACCTTTAACATTGGCAGCACAAGCATTTCCAGTGGGCCCAGTAAAAAATGTTTTTTGCTCACAAGCAAGTGCATCGATTCAGACTTAATGGCCCATGTTAAAACCATCATATTTAATGCGCACCGAGTCAATCTATTCTCCCATGGCTTTCACTTACTGAAGAAAGAATGGCTAAATTCAGATTAAGCCATAGGAATCACTTTCAAAGGCACTGGGTTTCTGGTTAATTCAGAGAAGTAGGGTACACACACAAACGGTTATTTTTCTGAGAGTCATTTCTTTATTTATTTTTTGTTTATTTTTATATAACACGTAACACATGGTTCATAGTATGGAAAATAAAACCCAACGACCAGGCTGCAAAATGCTGAGATCAAGTTCATGAATGCAGTCTGATCAAGCCATAGGGTTTAGTCTCAGGAATCTTTCAGCTAATGAGTAAAATAGCAACAGAAATCAAGTGTGGGAATACATTAGAGACAATCGAATGCGTGGAGCAGCTTTGAATGAGGCTGGCATGTATAGTCCTTGTTCAAATTGTCATATTCATGATGGTTGAACATGAGGCTACATCACAAAGTGTTAGTAAGCAATATGCCTCACAGCCTTTCGTTTCAGGAAAAATACCCTCTATATCGATGCAAAACCTTCTTTTAATTGTTGTTTTAGTCAACAAATGGTGTACGTAAGTGGCCTGGTAACAGTGGTTTGTCCAATGAACCTGACAAAGCACACGAAAAAAGACCACATTCAGCATTCTTGTTCTTGATCTCTGTCTCCTATTCCTCCTCGAAACGCACCCACACAACCACCCACGCGCACACACATGTAGCCCGTATACACACACACATACACACAACCACCAATAGACACACAACCACCCACGCGCACACACATGTAGCCAGTATACACACACACACACACACACAGACACACGAGGGGGATGGGATCCTCACATAGAAAAATATGATGGCTTAAAGCCATGCCGGGAACAAAAGGAATTGATGTTCCAGTATATACACATATACTCATCAGCACATAACCTGTATGTACACACATATACATACTGTCAGGGGAGGTCAAAGGGTACAGATGACCTGTGTGTGTGTGTGTGGGGGTGGTGGTGCATGCAAAGGTCTATGATTTAATATAGTGTGTTGGAGGGGAAAGCTGTTTTGCTGTGCCTAAAGGGGAAAATAAGTTATGATTCGCCGTGCGCAAATGGCCATTCAGTGATCTGGCCCCGTGATGGCTTTTTTTGGGGGGGGTTGGGGGTCGTTGGGTTTGGGGGGCTTGGAGAGCATGGCCCTACAGCAGGTTGTACCTGCATATACATAGGCATACACCTAGAAATGTAGAACACATGCATATGTCCATACATTAAATTGTATGTGCTGTATATAAATGTATACACACTTCCAAGTTGAAATGAAATGGCACGTTGCACTGTCAAATGAAGCTGCACCAATTTGATTAACAATACATGCATGACATAGCGGTAAGGTAATGTCAGGTCGAAGTCAATGCTGACAGTTATCCACCTATATAAAACCGTTTACGTATGGTTTTCCAGGTACTCACACACGTACATTATGTACGCCTCATGAAGCCATTTAAACGGGGGCCTTGATGAAAGTGTTAACATATTTTCAACATGACCAACACAGCAGCACATGCATGGTGCTTGAGCGCATAGCACTTATAGACATTTAACATTCCACCATGTTGAAGTCTGAACCTCAGTGGGCGTTCAGGGCTTAACTCTAGAAAAAACCCGGAGCAAAGAGAAAAGCCGGCATGATGACCTCGGAGAGATTCTCAGCTGGCACACGGCTTGATTACTGCAGTTTGGTTCGCAACCAAGTCATTTGGAACGGAGCTCATGTTGATCTCACCGGCCGACATATCCTCGCTATACAACGAGAAAAATGGCTGACTGAGCGACTCTTATAGCCCACTTCTTCGCCCTGGTGTCATGCAGTCTTTTGGTAATATGCTGGCCAGCGGACCTCTCTGACATCCAAACTATCCCTCATAAACTGACTCTGGAGTGGGAGTCGGCGGAGTTGACCCATAAGGTGATGGATAAAGGTGACTTGGGGGGGGGGGCAATGGCAACACACAAATCCAAGTCTATAAAATGACTTTCCACCTCTTCTTCTTGCCTATGCATTTCCTGTGGCATTTATGCCATCGTTGTTTCTCCATTGTGTGACTTTTTGGACTGTGGGCTTCTTTCAGATCCATTTGAAGCTGATGATGCATTTATTTGTGCCTGAGGGCATCTCCCCTTTACCTGCTAGCATGTTGGTGGCAACCTTCACCTGCAGGTCAAAAGCATCTGCACATACATTACTGTAAATCCTGGCTCTTGGGGGAAAAACTTCCCCCATTGGTGTCGCGGGAGGAGCTTGCACATAAACCAAAGACAGAGCTGTCTTTACAGCCCTTCACTGCAGAGAGTCACTGGATGCTAACAGTATAGGGTCTGAGGGTTTTATCCTCAAACACCTCGCTGCAGAGAGTCACTGGATGCTAACAGTAGGGTCTGAGGGTTTTATCCTCAAACATCTCCCTGCAGAGAGTCACTGGATGCTAACAGTAGGGTCTGAGGGTTTTATCCTCAAACATCTCCCTGCAGAGAGTCACTAGATGCTAACAGTATAGGGTCTGAGGGTTTTATCCTCAAACATCTCCCTGCAGAGAGTCACTGGATGCTAACAGTAGGGTCTGAGGGTTTTATCCTCAAACATCTCACTGCAGAGAGTCACTGGATGCTCACAGTAGGGTCTGAGGGTTTTATCCTCAAACATCTCACTGCAGAGAGTCACTGGATGCTAACAGTAGGGTCTGAGGGTTTTATCCTCAAACATCTCCCTGCAGAGAGTCACTGGATGCTAACAGTAGGGTCTGAGGGTTTTATCCTCAAACATCTCACTGCAGAGAGTCACTGGATGCTAACAGTAGGGTCTGAGGGTTTTATCCTCAAACATCTCACTGCAGAGAGTCACTGGATGCTAACAGTAGGGTCTGAGGGTTTTATCCTCAAACATCTCACTGCAGAAAGACACTGGATGATAAACACAGAGGTGGTTCAGCTGTGGCAAGAGAAACGGGCTCTTGGACTTTTTCTGATGATGGCTGTGTTTAAAATGTTCAATATGAGACTATGGAGGTGGAATGACAGTTCCCAGGGACTAAAAGATTTCCTCCAAGGAAAGTTGTGTTATTGATTACAGATGAACGTGAATGCATAGAGTTTTTGTATGTCACTTTTTGCATGTGTTTTTTCATTAAGCTTCAGGTTTGTTGTCTCTATATGTTGCTCTACACTTACTCTTCAGTATAGCTGATAAGGCAAAACAGGGTAATAATTGGCAAATGTCAATCCTTTGAATGAGGCAGCACTCAGTCCAGTACCTCAACTAGAAGAGATTGGGTACATTCCTCTGGTGAACCCATGAACAGTGTTTGGGCCTTTGAGCGATTAATAATGTCTTTGTGAATACTGGTGTTTCGTAGTTGGGGAATCCCACTGTGCCTGTCAGTTTTCTTGAGGCTTACCGCTTGGGCACTTACATCAGGATGTGGTCAAATCATTTTCATTTTTGCATCGGAATCATCTTTAACGTCCTTTTTAATGTTTTAACACAAATCTGAAAGCCTGGTTTCACAGTCTGATTTAAGATGCTGCATAGACTTGAATGTGCTAAAGCTGCTTTTTTGATAGTTGTGTTTATGCCCTCAAGCAATTAAGCAAGGCTGGCAGAGTGTGTGTGTGTGTGTGTGTGTGTGTGTGTGTGTGTGTGTGTGTGTGTGTGTGTGTGTGTGTGTGTGTGTGTGTGTGTGTGTGTGTGTGTTGACAGCAAAATGAAATTGTCTTTTCAGAGAAGACCCTTGAGTAGATCATTACTGTTCATTGTGCAGTTCCCTTTATGTCTTTTATTTCTTGAGTTGCGCTTCTCATTGTCTGCAGTAGACCCCACAGACGTGTTTGTGTGTGTGTGTGTGTGTGTGGGTGTGTGTGTGTGTGTGTGTGTAGACCCCACAGACGTGTTTGTGACTCAACACTGAAGAGGGCACGGGGAACATTGGGCTCTTTATCAAGAGTGAATCTTGGGTGGAGCACGATGGTGGTGGTGGTGTGTGTCTGTGTTAAGACTCCTCTGAATCTGTCTAGATGAGGATTAGGTGCAGAATGGGACTGGGAGCCCAGAGCTGGGCTGGGCTGAATGATTCACCTCCACTGGGCCAACCCTGGGCCAACCCTGGGCCAACCCTGTGCCAATACTGTGCCAACCCTGGGCCAACCCTGGGCCAACTCTGGGCCAACTCTGGGCCAACTCCGCTGCAGTCGCCTACTGAAGTACCAGGAGCAGGGTTCATAGATGTGCGTGTCAAACCAACGGCACGCTCACTACAGGCTGCAGGGGGCTCTCAACCCCCTTACAGCACATAAAAGAGAGCAGTCGACTTCAACGTGAATCTACCCTTGATCTGGCGCGGGTGCGGGCCGGGAGCACCCAGCAGCTATCCGCTATTTTGGAATCCTGATGAGCATGTCAGTGTCTCACAAGAGGACTATTGATCAAAGGCATGAGGAGAAGCAGCCTACTCCTGTCAGCAAGACATCATAGCACGTCAGACACTCATAGAGTCATAACTAAAACAATATGATCATCAGTCGGTGCCTGAAGGCTCCATAAAGCAGCAGGTTCTGGCCTTGGAATCAGGACATATGTGCTGGAAGGTTGAAAAAAACAGCGGACTGAATTAACCGCCCAATTAAGTGGTTCACTAAGCAGGCAAGCACTGTCTAAGGGGGAAAAAACAGTCCTCAAGGACAAGAGTTGCCCACATCTGCAAAACACCTTGTCAATAACTCCCTACCGCTCTCTCTCTTTTTTTTTCTCTCTCTCTCTCTCTCTCTCACACACACACACACACACACAAGCTTGCATAATAACTGCCCAGTGATCTGAAGCCCATTCCAGGGGGTAGTTATTTTCTCTGTAGTTTCTAGCCAGTTAATGGCTGCTGTAGCCTCTGTGATCTATTAAGGCACTTCGAAGGAAGCAACTCACTTTGAGACACATCTGGTCCTCATCCAGACACATTTCCAGTGTCAAAGTTCATGTTTCTTAATAGTTATTTTAAATGATTCATGCACACTCAGTATCAGGCTTAGCTACAGTGGAATTGATTATTGGTTCCTGTGCATTGGTAGAGAAATAGTAGACCAGCCGAAATTAGTGTTCGGCAGTCATTTGGCTAATTCATTTGTAAGTTTTCCATATCAAGGCATTGGAATGCTGGTTGAGGGTAATATATTCAACATCCAAATTGGCATTATGTTATTGATTCACATCGACGTAGCTTCAGATTATTATTCTGACAGCATCATACATTTGAAACACGTGGTGTTTCAGCAATTGGGTGACAAATAATTACTTGGTGTTGATCGCCATCTATGGGAACTAACAAGAAAGTGCACTTTAGAAATTAAATCGTTCCTCGACATAACCTTGACCTGTAATGCTTCGAGGGAAATCGATTTTATAATTCCTCTTAATGAAATATAACCAGGTCCATTGAGGGAATCGACAGAGGCTATCTTTGATATGAAATATGTAAATAAATAACAGATATAAGTGAGAGATACCATGAGTTAAAACAAATTCCATTGAAAATGATAATGCCATAAATTAATTAATCTATTTTAAATACATTCTTTCATTTCCGGCATTATAATTTGAATTGAAAAAAAAATGAAAATAACCAGTCATTGGAGGCTAGACAAAGCATGGAATTTTAAGGGCGTGCAGAATGTTCAGCGTTTATTCCATGACTTTCTCACGGTATGTGGGGAAATGGTACCCTCCACCCGCACTTTCGCGGATTGGCTTTTGCACTCGCCAAGGCACAGTGCTTCTTATGCAAAGTAAACAAGTCACGAGACCGCACGAGCTCAAGAACCCTATCGCAACAGTGACGTTGAGATGACAGAGCGGCTGAAAACAGGCCAATCGTGTCCGCTTATTGGCTGCCCGTACCGATACATACATCACCTGATTGGCTGAGAAGGTGAAACGGTGTTGTCGATGTACTGAACAACGCTAGACAACAACAATGCCAAGGCTGACATGAGATCATTTTCGCGGTAGCACGACATTTGAGAGTGCGAATTAGCGCTAGTGATCGATTTTATTGCGCAGACAATCATTTAAAGTCGATGTTACTTGCAAGGGCCAATCCACGACGTAAGCATGCGTGTTTAGTGGGTTTACTTAACCCAAAATGAGATTTAAAGCAATTAGCTATCGTCGCTACTATTGTTGTTGATTGCTGGGTGTGTCAGCTACCATGAGGCAGTCAATATCGATCTTGACTTGGAGAAATAATTTAAGATAGAAAAGAAGAGGGGACGTTGCACAACATTGACTCAACGACCTGGGGTAACAACACCTTCAGTCTATTGTCCAGGATTTTATCCGGACTCAGAGGTATGTTTGAAGGAGCGAACTAGCAATACTCAATATGAAGCTAGCTTTAGATGACTAGCGGCCATATGGCTTTTTCATTATCGTTTACAGTCTCCTTGACTATACGAAATATACTTATTTTAGTTGAATTGTCTTGTGCATAAGCTATACATTATACATATGTTCATCATCTGAATTGACCCAGCAAGGTTTCACCATGGAAAAAAATACTGGTTCCAGTGCTGATCCGGCAAATTTGGATGAGCGAGAGCTTCCTGCAGAAACAGAGATGGATAAAGAGACTGATCTGAATTTCCCTCAAGCTAGCCCACCAAACACCTCAAAATCAGGTGAGGTTCTCCGCCACTGCTACCACCCAGGCAACTCTTCAGAGTAAATTACAAACACTAAGCTCAGAGAGAGGAGCAGTAGGTTAAACACTATCTTAAGTGTGAAATGACCCCTCAAGTTGTCAATGGACTCCATAATAGTGTCAACTCTGTGTCCTTCCTATGTCCCTGTTCCTGCCCTTCCTTGTTTCCATCTGGCTGTGATGCAGTGGGGGGTCGTGTGCGGCTGTACTCCGAGTCTCAGGTGTACACCATCAGCCGATGCGAGGAGTGGGAGCCTGCTGACGGAGGTCAGACTGCAGAGGAGGGCACGGGGGATGGGGCTCCGTTCCGCGGGAGGTCCCAGTCAGCCCCCGCCGCCCTCTGGGCAGCCAAACGCTACGGCCGCCAGCTCCGCCGGATGAGCGACGAGTTTGACACCTGGCTCGACCGAGGGGTGAGCAGGCTGTGTGTGTGTGTGTGTGTGTGTGTGTGTGTGTGTGTGTGTGTGTGTGTGTGTGTGTGTGTGTGTGTAAGGGGAGGGCAGAACAGGTTGGGTGTGAGCTTAGGTGATTTTGTTTAGTGTGTGTGCTGATGGGATTTGGGGTGCACAGAAATAGGGGGTTATGAACCAAAGTGGGAGCTTAAACAATAGTGGTGTGTGTGTGGCCAGGGCAAAATGGGGTTATGAAGCGTGAGCTGAAACTATGGTGGTGTGTGTGTGTGTGTGTGTTGTAGGCTGAAAATGATAAAGATACGTCAGGAAAAGTGTGTTGAGGGGAACAAATAGCTGTGGGTGGATGAGAACCAGAGGTAAACAGGAAGTAGGTTAGAACATAGGTCAGAGGTCATGTACCCATGGGACTGTGTGAATGTTCTTGCAACAAGCACAAAACACCAGCACACATTAGGCTTCAACCACTTCCTGTCTCACTTCTTCTCGTGATGTGAAAATGCTCTTCCCCTTTCTATCTGTCTCAACCCCTCACCCCTTTTTTTTTTGCCCTGTCTCTCTCAACCTTTATTCTTGCCACTTTTTTTTTTTTACCCTCTAAATCTTTTTCCTAGCTTGCTAACTCGACCTTTCTTCTTGCCCTTCTCTCCCTCTATCCAGGATCAGAACAGGGGGCCAGTGTCTAGCACGCAGCGGCAGGGTTTGCGTGGATGGTTCTCTTTCCTCTGGAGCCAGAGAGAGGAGGAAGGCAGAGAGTGAAGTAGGGGGGAGCCCTCGCACCCTTGCTCTTTCATTGGTGGGAGGGAGTGCACTGTCTTAAAACAATGTATCCCTTTGTAACGACTGAGCCATTCACATGGATTCGTACACGGCCACAATCTTCCTAGCCAGGCTGAAATTGAGTTGAGTCCGAAGACAAGAGGAATCATTCATGTCTTGCAATAATTGGTGAATAAGTGTATTTTACAAACCGATAACTGTTAGTTCAATTTGACAATCTCCAAAGCGACAATCTCTCTTACACACAAATAGATGGCATTTCACAGATATTTAAGATTATTTATCAATATTTACAATTTAAAGTATAAAATATTTGTATCATAAGTGTTATTTTGTTCAATGTCCTTTTCCAGTATAAAGTTTAGATATGAATTGCTTAACGTGTACGTACAATCAAAGGTTAGGAAAATATGCTGACAAAATCCAAATAACTGTTGATCCCAACAGGCCATATGGAGCTAGGCTGGAAGCACTGCTCAGTGAGAACTGATTCTTAGAAGGATACTGATGAGAATGGAACATTGTGTTCCGTAGTCACTCCTTACCTGGCTCAGGATTTTCGTTTGCTCTTGCCTTTTGCCGTCGTGAGTTACCCTGTAGTTGGACTTTACATGTGCGTATGTATGCCCGCTTTGAATGCCAACTAAGACTGCCTGACGCGTTCCGCCTGCGCAACCAGTCTGGAATGCCTCTTTCTTGTACATTTACATTATTTAAATATTTATGGTAAAAAAAAATACATTCATGTTATTGCTGTTTTTTTCAATTGTTTACATTTCATGTGTGTACATTGGTGGGAGACTGCTGTTGTACAGGATTCCTGTAGACACCCGCGTGTGTAGTGTTGTCACGTGAAGCCCCTTTACATTGCCTTCTGTGCATAACTTACTTACCTTACACACAGACTGTGCCTGCCAAACTACTGACGAAGGCCTTCTAGATAGGGTAAGACTGAGATAAGGCCTCAAGGCCAGCTGGGTTATGACTGTCACCTGCCACCTGAGATGAAGAAAGGGCTTCTTGAGGTAGTCTTTCAGCGATAAGCTGTACCGTCACCTGCCACCTGAGGTGAGGAAAGGGCTTCTTGAGGTAGTCTTTCAGCGATAAGCCGCACTGCTGATGTTCTACTTGAAATGAACGTGTACCTGAAATATTTGAGATGCTAGTTTTTACCACTCTTTGTAGACATTTGGAATTTCATATGTAACGGATAACATGTTTTTACTCATTTTTATGTTTTTACTCATTTTTTGTTTATTTTGTATGAAAATATTGATCTGTATTTGTATTTCTTTTATACCATTTTGGTCAAATAAATGAATTTCATGGACTGCAGCTGTATTTATTTTCTAACTTAAAAGTCTTCAGTTTACCCTCAAACTGCATTCAAGGGATAAATGAAACCAGAAATAAGCTAGTTATATCTTGTAAATGACTCATTAATCAGTAGTTTCAGACCTTAGTCAAATTACTTTTTTACCATGTTAAATACCACTCAATGACAATATATACCATTTTGGTCAAATAAATGAATTGCTTGGACTGCAGGAAATCTGAGCTGTATTTATTTTGTAACTTAAAGTATTCAGTCTACCCTAAAACCGCATTCAAGGGATAAATTAAATGAGAAATAAGCTAGTTATATCTTGTAAATTACTCATATTAATCAGTCGTTTCAGACCTTAGTCAAGGTGTTTTATTACCATGTTGAATACCACTGAATCATAATAGTTCAATGACAGACAGCAGCAATCAGCAACCAGCCCAGCTGATTCTGGTCCACAACAAGGCATGACAATCAGCAGCACATCTAACCCAGGCTGGTACCTAGCTTCAGACAACGCCTCTGTTCTTACTTAAGGGGTCAATCCCGGAGGTTCTAGGCCACTGATGATGGGTCTCTACTACAGGCCCTCCAGCCGCAGTCCAGGCTGCTGAGTCGCAGCATGTCTCGTGGGCTCAACTCAAAGTCAAACACGCGTGCGTTCTCCTGCACCCGTAGGACCTCCCGTGACCTCGGCAGCACAGGCACGTCCTGTTGGACTGCCCACCTGAGAAGCACCTGAGTGGGCGTGCGCCCACACGCGGTCGCCAACGCACACACCTCTGGCTCCTTCAGCAGAGCTCCTTTACCTAAAGACGAGTAGGCCTGGAAACACACACCACCCTCTCTGCACATGTCTCTAAGCTCGCGCTGGCTCAGTTTGGGGTGGAACTCCGCCTGTAATACAGCGGGAGTCACGCGGCAGTTCCCCAGAAGCTCGCTAAGATGCGTGGGTGTATAGTTTGAGATACCTATCGCCCGAAATTTCCCGCTGGTGTACAGGTCCTCCAAGATGGTCCAACTCTGCGCACGGTTGCTGGCGTTTCGCGCGTCACCTGCGTCCAATCCCCTTGTGCCCGGCCAGTGAATGAGAAAGAGGTCGATGGGGCCGCAACCCAGCTGGTCCAGACTCCTCAGGCATCCGTCGAGCGCACGGGGACCATGGTCTGCCGGGTCCAGCTTGCTGATGATGAACACATCATCCCTAGTGAGACCGTGTTGTGGCAGGAGCTCCCTGAGCGCTCGGCCCATGTCTGCCTCGTTGCCATAGACTGCAGCCGTGTCAAAAGTGCGGTACCCTGCACCTAATGCCGCGTTCACTGACGCGTGCAGCTCCTCCCCATTGAGGTGGTAGGTACCAAACCCCAAGAGTGGCATATGCACGCCACAGTTTAGCTGAACACAGTCCTGCAGAGGGGGCATGGCGAGAAACCTCGAAAATGGCTGGACAACCTAACAAGACAAGATAAACAAAATGTTAAGCGTATCAAAAGGTTCAATGCATGGGAACCCTCTAGTATTACTTAAACAGCGAAACTCGGGTAACTAAGTGGGTTTAGCAAACATGCTCGAAGTCTGATAAAACCACGTGCATAACTGTTATCATAGCTATTCACTTTTCCCTCTGCGCGTCATTTAGGAAACACGTGGATTGGCATGATACAAAATTACATTAGATTACATTCGCTGAAATGGTGAAACATACCGTTTGTATAAAACTTTTCAATTTCCCAGCGAAGTTGACGTTTTCAAATAACTGTCACATGTGTTGGGCGCACATGTCTATGGTTTGGCGTAGGTTCATAAGAGGTTAAAATCAATTTTCTTTTTGTTGTTTGGTGGCGCTGTACCTTAATAGTGGCCACTGTACAGCGCCGCCTTGTACACGGGAGTGTAATATTTATTCTACACAGTTCTGCTTGCTATTGCTGTATCTTCGCTGAATGACGAGAGGGACTTCTCTTTTCTCTAGGAAGGCTAATCTATTCGTGTTTACACACGATCCTTGTGGAAACTAATTTGAAATGGCACCAATACCTTTTCTCTTTAGGCATCATACAGCATCCTTTGATTAATGACAGCAGAACATCTGTTGTATCTATTCTTGTATCTAACTTATTTTTCTACACATTTTTATAGAAGTGCTTTCACTTCACAGTTCATGCAGAGTTCGCCCCACCTTGCTCTGTCTATCTCTCATTCAACTCCTTAATGTGACATTGAGGCAGACATGTAATGTCTATGACCCCCCCAATTTAAAAGATTTAGGAATGTCAGACACAAAATAGTTCATGGACGCTCTGTGACATCACCAGAGATATAAACACAATTAAAACTGCAAGCAGTGATGAGCGGGCCTGAGCACGTGCGCCCGTTGGGGAAGGGGCCGGTCGATGGCAGACGCGCACCGCACAGCCGTCCGTCAAGCGTGGAGCGAGCCGTGAGAATGCCACGTACATCTACACATCACAACAACACAGCGCAAAGAATAAAGAAAGCGACGTTTCCAACCACCAACAGGTGGCGCTATAGGCGAGTGACATTACGGGCGTATATCCGAGTTCAGAACGGGTCCAGGGTCCACCCTATAAAGTTTGGTCAGGATCGGACAATGTGCAATGTTTCCAACCACCAACAGGTGGCGCTATAGGCGAGTGGCATTATGGGCATATGTAAGCGTTCAGGCCGGGTCCAGCGTCCACCCTATGCAGTTTGGTGAGGATCGGACAATGCAGGCAGGATTTTTAAGTGAGTTTGTGGTTTTGGCGAGTAGTGGCGAGTCGATGTTTGAGGGTCTGCCATGCCCACACCTTTCAGATTTTGGACAATCCCTCTATACAATTTCATCCCCCATGGCTGAAGAGTATCCTGACCAAGTTTGAAGGCGTTTCCATTAAATCTGTAGGAGGAGTTCGATCAGATGCGACGTGTGTAAATGGCGAGCACTGGCGAGTCGTAAAAGTTTGAGGGTCTGCCACGCCCACACCTTTGAGAAATTCAAAAATCTGGTAATACAATTTCATCCCCCATGGCTGAAGAGTATCCTGACCAAGTTTGAAGTCATTCCCATTAAATCTGTAGGAGGAGTTCGATCAGATGCGGGGTGTGGGAACAGAGTGACGATTCCAACCACCAACAGGTGGCGCTATAGGCGTGTGGCGCTATAGGCATATGTCTACGTTCAGGCCGGGTCCAGCTTCCACCCTATGATGTTTGGTCAGGATCGGACAATGCAGGCTGGAATTATAAGTGACTTTGCGTTTTGTGGCGAGCATCGGCGAGTCGTAAAAGTTTGAGGGTCTGCCACGCCCACACCTTTGAGAAATTCAAAAATCTGGTAATACAATGTGATCCCCCATGGCTGAAGAGTATTCTGACCAAGTTTGAAGTCATTCCCATGAAATCTGTAGGAGGAGTTCGATCAGATGCGAGGTGTGAAAAGGGCCAAAAACAGGTAAAAACGCAAGTTCCACTCAAAATTGCCAACTTCCTGTTGACCTGCCACCATTTCGTCAATACACTTTTCGGTGCGCCTGGGCATGATAAAGGTGTGTACCGAATTTCGTCGAGCTGTGCCAAACTAACCCCAATGCATAGGGGTATTTGCAATGTTCTAGGGGGCGCTATAGAGCCATTTTACCCCGCCCCGTTATATCCTTTCCGCCAAAGTTCTTAGAATTCGTGTAATTATGTCCCTGCCAAATTCGGTGAGTTTTCCATGGAATATCGCACAGAATAAAAATAATAACCAAGAATTAAAACTGCAAGCAGTGATGAGCGGGCCTGAGCACGGCGCTGGTCGATGGCAGACGCGCACCGCACAGCCGTCCGTCAAGCGTGGAGCGAGCCGTGAGGATGCCACGTACATCGACACATCACAACAATACAGCGCAAAGAATAAAGAAAGTGACGTTTCATACCACCAACAGGTGGCGCTATAGGCGATTGACATTATGGGCATATATCTGAGTTCAGAACGGGTCCAGCGTCCACCCTATGAAGTTTGGTCAGGATCGGACAATGTGCAATATTTCCAAACACCACCAGGTGGCGCTATAGGCGAGTGGCATTATGGGCATATGTAAGCGTTCAGGCCGGGTCCAGCGTCCACCCTATGAAGTTTGGTCAGGATGGGAAAATGTGCAATGTTTCCAACCACCAACAGGTGGCGCTATAGGGGAGTGGCCTTATGGGCATATGTATGCGTTCAGGCCGGGTCCAGCGTCCACCCTATGCAATTTGGTGAGGATCGGACAATGCAGGTAGGATTTATAAGTGACTTTGTGGTTTTGGTGAGCACTGGCGAGTCGTAAAAGTTTGAGGGTCTGCCACGCCCACACCTTTGAGAAATTCAAAAATCTGGTAATACAATTTAATCCCCCATGGCTGAAGAGTATCCTGACCAAGTTTGAAGTCATTCCCATTAAATCTGTAGGAGGAGTTCGATCAGATGCGAGGTGTGGGAACAGAGTAACGATTCCAACCACCAACAGGTGGCGCTATAGGCGTGTGGCATTATGGGCATATGTCTGCGTTCAGGCCGGGTCCAGCTATAACCCTATGACGTTTGGTCAGAATCGGTCAATGCAGGCTGGAGTTATAAGTGACTTTGCGTTTTGTGGCGAGCATCGGCGAGTCGCAAAAGTTTGAGGGACTGCCACGCCCACACCTTTGAGAAATTAAAAAATCTGGTAATACAAATTCATCCCCCATGGCTGAAGAGTATCCTCACCAAGTTTGAAGTCATTCCCATTAAATCTGTAGGAGGAGTTCGATCAGATGCGAGGTGCGAAAAGGGCCAAAAACAGGTAAAAACGCACGTTCACCTCAAAATTGCCAACTTCCTGTTGACCTGCCAACATTTCGTCAATACACTTTTTGGTGCGTCTGGGCATGACAAAAAAGTTTGCTGAATTATTTTTTTGCTATGCCAAACTAACCCCAATGCATAGGGGTATTTGCAATGTTGTAGGGGGCGCTATAGAGCCATTTTGCCCCGCCCAAAAATTCCATCAACGCAAAAGTTCTTATAATTCCCGGCATAACATCCCTGCCAAATTTGGTGAGTTTTTTCATGGAATATCATGAAGAACGAGTTGTAAAAGTTTGAGGGTCTGCCACGCCCACAGCTTTGAGAAATTAAAAAATTTGGTAATACAATTTCATCCCCCATGGCTGAAGAGTATCCTGACCAAGTTTGAAGTCATTCCCATGAAATCTGTAGGAGGAGTTCGATCAGATGCGAGGTGTGGGAACAGAGTAACGATTCCAACCACCAACAGGTGGCGCTATAGGCGTGTGGCACTATAGGCATATGTCTGCGTTCAGGCCGGGTCCAGCTATAACCCTGTGACGTTTGGTCAGGATCGGACAATGCAGGCTGGAGTTATAAGTGACTTTGCGTTTTGTGGCGAGCATCGGCGAGTCGTAAAAGTTTGAGGGACTGCCACGCCCACACCTTTGAGAAATTCAAAAATCTGGTAATACAATTTCATCCCCCATGGCTGAAGAGTATCCTGACCAAGTTTGAAGTCATTCCCATTAAATCTGTAGGAGGAGTTCGATCAGATGCGAGGTGCGAAAAGGGCCAAAAACAGGTAAAAACGCACGTTCCGCTCAAAATTGCCAACTTCCTGTTGACCTGCCACCATTTCGTCAATACACTTTTTGGTGCGTCTGGGCATGACAAAAAAGTTGGCAGATTTCATTTTTTGCTATGCCAAACTAACCCCAATGCATAGGGGTATTTGCAATGTTCTAGGGGGTTCTAGGGGGCGCTACAGAGCCATTTTGCCCCGCCCCGAAATTCTTTGAACGCAAAAGATCTTAGAATTCCTGTATTTATGTCCCTGCCAAATTTGGTGAGTTTTCCCGGAGGTTTCGCACAGAATAAAAATAATAAGAATAAACTTACAATAACAATAGGTCTTCGCTGCCTACAGCAGCTCAGGCCCTAATAAACTATAGGAAAGCAATAGGTCTTCGCTGCCTACAGCAGCTCAGGCCCTAATTAAATGGCAAGAACAAAGAAACCACGTGTAGTTCAGCTGTAGTTTTTTCAGCAATAGACATGCAATGTCTGTCTTAAAAGGAGGACAGGGGTATTTCAGTAAAAGGTATCTCAACTCAGCTCCCTCGTTATAAAGCATAGTTTTAAACCATGCAGTGACACGTTTCAGGGCTTGTCAAATGTTACCTTTAAATTATTTTAAAAGAAATTTCAAAACATGGTTGATACATAACCAAAAATATGATCACTAGTGGGTAAGCATTGGAATTATTTTAGTTTACCACTTGTGGTATACCCATTGTTCTTTCCCTTCTACACATGGTTAAGAACTAAGTGGAACTTTATTGTATTGGGACTTTATTTTATTATTATTAATTACTTTTATTATTTGATATATTGTCAATGTTATGTTTGATGTATACGTTAATGCCTTATTTTAGGTTGTATAGCCTTTTTTTTTTACTCTGGC
>NC_137920.1:72002209-72012209 GCF_963457725.1 Sprattus sprattus
TCTGATCATCTCTCTCACCTGTTCACTAACCATGATCTGATCACCTTTCCCACCTGTCCCCTAACCATGATCTGATAATGTCCTCTGTTGACATTATCAGTTCCAGAATAATGTCCTTTGTTGACATTATCAGTTCCAGAATAATGTCCTCTGTTGATATTATCAGTTCCAGAATAATGACCCGTGTTGATCTGTTCAGTTTCAGAATAATGACCCATAGTTACAAATCATGAGTCACTGGCATTTTCATGTATGACAAACTAAGCCTTTTGAGCAAGTAACGGGCTTTTGAGGGTGTTGTGCTGTTTGTATGAATTGCTTGGAGAAATGCACTTACTTTTTTGAAAATGTTATGGATGATTTGAGAAACGTACAGAAGCGGCTGAGAAAAACTAACAATCCCTACAGTTCCACTGTGTAAACGATCTGTCTTTATGACCTAAAGTATAAGACAGTGTAGCACCTGGCCATACATACACACACAAACACACACACACAAACACACACACACACACACACACTCACTTCAGAAAGATGTTGTTGATCTGTTTGCGTATGTAGGCCCGAAGTCCCAACATTTTGCCATAGACGCGATGAAGGATGGTCTTCAGGTACTCTCTCTCCCGAGGGTCCTCTGTGTCAAACAACTCTAACAGCTGTCAACACGACCACACATATAGACATGGACACGCACACACACACACACACACACAACAAACAGACGCACGTATGCACGCACGCACACGCACACACACACACACACACAAAATCTTTTAAAGGAATAGTACATACTGGGCAGCAGTACACTGTCAAAAGTAACATACTGTTTTAGCTTACAAAGTCAAGGCAACAGTTTGTGTGGATGCTTTAAAGTTGCGTCAGCGTAATTAACACTGATTATTACTCATTGAATGAGCCAAGTTAACCGTGTCATGACAACTTACACACACATATCCAGGCAACTTAACATTTGATGTTGTGTCAAGTAACTGCATTATGTTGTTCTAGCAATATTCATTTAGCTAAGCCAAATAAAAACAATCAATCATTTTCCCATTATTCCACACAAGTAACTCCACAAAAAGTTATTTGTACTTTAAAAGAAACACAAACACTTATATTTGAGTGGACTTAGTATCTTAAAAACATACACACACTTATATTTGAGTTGACTAAGTATCTTTAAAACACACACACTTATATTTGAGTGTACTTAGCATCTTTAAAAAACACACACACACACACACTTATATTTTTGTGTACTTAGCATCTTTAAAACACACACACACTTATGTTTGTGTGTACTTAAAATACACAAACTCTTATATTTGAGTGGACTTAGCATCTTTAATAGCATGACATTTGTTATGCCTGATAAGTGCTCTCAGTCTTCTCTGTCCTGTCTAACGTGTCAACCACCTCACCTACCCCAGGTACTTAACCTACGTCAGATACGTCAAGTACGTCAAGTAAATCAGCTACCCCAAGTACTTAACCTATGTCAGCTACGTCAAGTACGTCAGCTACGTCAGGTACGTCAAGTACATCAGCTACCTCAAGTACATCACCTACGTCAGCCACGTCACCTACGTCACCTACGTCACCTACGTCAGGTTCGTCACCTATACCAGGTACGTCAGCTACGTTAGCCAGATCAGCTACTCTAGGTACATCACGTACGTCAGGTACATCACGTACGTCAGGTACAGCAGCTGTGTCAACGACAACAGACGCATCACCCACGCCCACTCCGGTCCTGACCGGCTTCTCCAGAGTATTAACACCTGTGGACTAATAACTGATTAGCCGTCTACTTTTTGAAGACTAATTAGCCGCAGGCTTTTAAAGACTAATTAGCCGTAGGCTTTTTAAGACCCTGCCTCATTGTGAGGGATTGTTTCTGGTGCGAACTCTACTGGGCCCTGTTGTGTGCCAGTCTGCAGGATGGCCTTGCTCTCAGACGCTGATTCTTGGATTTGCTCCTTGGGTTGGTGTGCCTGTTTTGTGTTTGACCTAGACTCTGTGTATCTGGATTGACCCTGGTTTTGAATGTGTTGAGAGTGTTAAAAAGCACATTGAATCAGAATGGTCTGTTTGGTTCACTCAATTTCATGTCGCAGTCATTTTTTGTGGAATGCAATAATGTTTCTTTATTGACACTTCCCAAAAATATTATTGCACCACAAACACAACATCCAACACAGGGGAACAACTAGGCAGAACAGTTACAGGGGGCCAAGGAGCCGTTACAGGGGGGCCAACTAGGCAGATCCGCTACATGAAGGCCAGCTAGGAAAACCAACACAAATTATCAACTGAATATTATTAATAATTATTATTATAAGGTGCAAATTGTTATTTTGTTAAAACGCTTTCTTATCACAGTGCATTCTGGGTGATAATGTTCCCCCAATGGCACTTCAGTAATACAGTATATCCAAAGTCTGTAGTAAATTTGTTGCCATTGACAACAGACAGAAATTAATTAAAATGAATTGATTCAAATCCAGTTGAATTAGACAAGTCATCGTCTTCGTTCACCTTAAACACTTGGGTAATGGAATGCAAATGTTGACATTTACTTTTGGGATAATAATAAGCTGCACATGCCATTCAACTGAATGACTGTCAAAGCAGTGAGCTGGTCTACACCAGACAACATGGCAGTCATCCAATTTATGTTATGTGTTTGTAATGTGGATCAACTCTGACTACCATTTCATTATTTTTTGTTTCCGAGAAGTAAAAGTAATGTGTAATATGGGAAACTGGTTATAATAAGTAAATAAAAGGTGAATTCTTGAAGATGACGTACTCTACCCATGGTTCAGTTTTGATGCGTTACAGTCACTTCAACACTTTTAAGTGATTCTTGAAGTTCCGTTACCTGCAGGACAAACCTCTGGTCCAGGTATCGCTTAGCCACCGAGGGTTGGAAGTCAGGGCACTCTACGAAGCGCAGGAAAAACTCATACACCAGCTGGAGGCACACACACACACACAAACACACACACACACACACACACACACACACACACACAAACACACACACACACAAACACACACACACACACACACACACACACACACACACACACACACACACACACAAACACACACACACACACACACACACACACACACACAGATTAACAGGCTTAGAAACAGGTGAATAGTCACTGGGCAGGTGACAAGACAGTTCAGTTCAGTAGGTGCAGAAACAGAAGGTGACGGAGGTCAGGTGGACAACTACAGGTGTGGGTGTACCTGTAGGTGTGGCCAGGCGGCTTCCAGGGTGGGCTCGTCCTCCTCGGGGTCGTACTCGGCGTTCTCACTGGGCGGCAGCGTGCGGAAGATGTTCACCGAGATCTAAGGAGGAACCACAGCGGAGAGTCACGAGAGTCGCACACGCCGCAGTGCGCTCCTTCAGTCTGGAGTCATTTCTCAACTTGTGACTCAACTTTTCATTTCCACATGAACTATTCTTCACTCCTGTCTCTGGCAGACAGCAGAGCAGCACTGAGCCCCAGTGGGGCACCGGAGGGGGCATGGAGCACCTCACTGAGGGAGGAGGTGGAGGGGGCATGGAGCACCTCGCTGAGGGAGGGAGGAGGTGGAGGAGGTGGAGGGGGCATGGAGCACCTCGCTGAGGGAGGGAGGAGGTGGGGGGGGGGGGGGTGGAGGAGGTGGGGGGGCATGGAGCAGCTCACTGAGGGAGGGAGGAGGTGGAGGGGGTATGGAGCACCTCACTGAGGGAGGGAGGAGGTGGAGGGGGCATGGAGCACCTCGCTGAGGGAGGGAGGAGGTGGAGGGGGCATGGAGCACCTCACTGAGGGAGGGAGGAGGTGGGGGGGAGGTGGAGGAGGTGGGGGGGCATGGAGCACCTCACTGAGGGAGGGAGGAGGTGGAGGGGGCATGGAGCACCTCACTGAGGGAGGGAGGAGGTGGGGGTGGGGGGGGAGGAGGTGGGGGCGGCATGGAGCACCTCACTGAGGGAGGGAGGAGGTGGAGGAGGTGGGGGGGCATGGAGCACCTCACTGAGGGAGGGAGGAGGTGGAGGGGGCATGGAGCAGCTCCCTGAGGGAGGGAGGAGGTAGAGGAGGTGGAGGGGGCATGGAGCGCTTCACTAAGGGAGGCTGGAGGCTGATTGCCTCTGTTAATCTGTTAATCCTCAACAATTCATATTTGCCCTTACTTTTACTTTCACTCCTGACTTTTAAACTCTCTTTTTAAACTCTCCATCTCTTCCTCACTTTGTCTCCTCTCTTCTCTCTGCCTCCTCTTCCCTTTCTGCATCCATCTGCTCATCCTTACCCCTGGTATCCCTGTTTCCATCCTCCCCTGCTGTTCCCCTTCTATTGGTCACTCTCTCTCTCTCTCTTTACCCCTCTCTATATCTCTCACTCTATCCCCCCCTCTGTGCATCTCCCCCCCCCCCCCCCCCCCACTCTCTCACCATCTTAATGGCCTCTGGGTAAACAGGCTCGATGAGGATGCCTCTGCTGGTTGCCATGGTTTCCACCAGCTCATTGAGCGCGGCCCGTTTGATCTCCTTGCCCTTGAGGTCGGCCACGCAGTCCAGGAAGTCGAAGAGGACGCAGCACTGCTGCAGCTTCTGGACGAACAGCTCATGCAGTTCCCCTGCAGCGGCGTCTGGAAACACACACACACACACAACAAGCTTCCAATGCATGGTTCTGTTTCACAAGGTTCCGTTCCACAGAGTTCCATTACACCTGACTCTGTAGGTTCCTTTCTACAGTCCTACTGTACGATTAAGCCACACAAGACCTAACGTAGCCTGATGTATCCTAACAAGTTCCTTTCCACATGGTTTCATTATACAAAGTACTGATAGACAAGATTCTACAAGACACTAATGTACAGTTTTTCTCAAGGGCTTTGGTACATTTCTCAGATCAGAATTCTGAAATATTTAGATACATTCATGCAAATGGTTTGTGCAGTTACGTACATTACCAACTGCATGTGCAATGTTGGTCAAAATGTATTATGCAGCTTCTGTCTGGAATAGTCCTATTCCCCAAAACATTTAGGCGTCTACTCTAGTCATAACATACATAATGGTTAAACCATTTATTATTGTTTGTCAAGCATTGTATTTAATCCGTTTCAGTAACACTTCGGTTTTACAGTTTTTTCGAATCGTTTGGTACATTTCTCTACTCATTCTTAACATTTTCAAAACAGTAAATACATTTCTCGAAACAACTTGTACAAACAGCACAACACAATAGACTCCCTGATAAAGGCTGTGACAAAATGCTTAGTTTTTGTTTCAAAAGTAAATAATCATGTCAATGCCACCAAAATGAAAATTCTTGTGTCATGTTTTGTAACCAAGACAGGCAAAATATTATTTTCTAGCAAGTTGAATGCCATTCATGTCACTGATAACCATTTCAATTCAACAAGCCTTCAAGAGACTGTTATAATAAATAATACAATTGTAGCAGGATCTTTTTAGAGACTGGACAGTAGCATTAAATACAGCCTGTTGAGAAGCAACGGGATAGTCTTGCATGTCACATAAAGTCCTTGAGATCTAGATATTGATCCGGCCATGATGACCATAGACATTTCACTTTTTCCACTCTGGCTTTATGGCCCGTGGGATTTTACTATTCTTTTTTACCTTTGAACAAATGTAATCAATCCTCATTAATCACATGCAAACGATCACGGTATGATTTTGCAAACCGTACCAAAATATCTGAAACAGATGAAGCATATGGTCGAGACACAATGACCACTGGTTTAGCTCACGTCATGCATGTCAGTGAATGTTGATCTTTTGGGGGTAAGACTAAACTGCAGACGATTGTACACGAATGTGCTAAAGTGTCTGCAAAATGTTCAAAAGAATTGCTGTTATAATGTGAAGCAGTGGCTCGATGATGCAGAGGTTGAACAAACAGAATTTGAGTCCGTCTGGTCTGAGAAATGTAACAAAGTGACTGAGAATGAGTAAAACGGTAATGTTTGCTCGTTTTATAAAGTATGTATGTGTTTAGAACCTTGATGGTTTGCTTGATGAGGCTCTATGTTACTGTTAGCTCCTTCTATTATTTTCTTCATTGCGACACAGAGGTTGTTTTTTGAATGGCGGTGAAGTCCAGATCAGTCTCGTGATTGTATACTGTAAATGTTTGATTGTATACTGTAAAAGAAGATTTTCACATTGTTTCATGGACATGGACAACATGGACAACATTTAGTTTATACAAAATAGTGCCCAGTCAGTTGGAGAAAAGTGATAATAATCAATCATCAGTAACCTCCCAGGTTTCACTGTTACTTTGACAACATGACTAAGCATCTTGAGACTCTTGCTCATAAACATTGACACGAGGACTTCTGATGGCCCTGACACGTTCACTGACATAGATATTTACTTGCATTTTGAGAAAGTTACGGGCTTTTGCTGGTAATACATTGTGTGTTGCTGTTTGAAAAAAAATTGTTTTGAGAATTGCAGTTACTGTTTTGAAAATGTTTAGGTGTTAACATTAGCAAACCCCTAGGTGTTAAAGTAAAAAGCGACTGAGAAAAACTATAACAGAGGTTTCATTAAACACACTGCACTCTACTTAAGCAATATAGCACAAGTGGGAGTGGGCTGGGTAAGGGATAATCGGCGTAGGCAACAACACACGTGGGATTATCCCTTACCTTCCCCACTCCCACGAGTGCTATATTGCTTTTATAAAACAATTCTACAGTCAACAAATTAACATTTCAACACAGAGTTTTTGATTAAAAATGGTTTATTTCACCATTGTTTCTCCACAACAAATGGAGAAAATAGTTCCATTGTCAACGTCTTGGTTTGGAATTATAAGAATTTTGAATTAATGGTTATCATCAATGCGCCATCGCGGAGTGTTTTATTATTAGTTGTGAAAAGTCCCCGTTGGGTTGTTCTTGGATAATCTATGGCATGGAACGTCTCTCGTCCAATCAGAAACAGCTAAATAACACGATATAACCCAATTGTTTTATAAGCTTTGATATACACTGACCAAATATGGTGGAAAAATGTTCAAGCTTTGTTTTATTAATACTATATCTCATTAGTTATAATGCATGGTCTGCAAGCGGTTGTCCTAGCTTCAAAGACAAACTGTCATACCACTGTTAAGCACCCAATATCCACCTCACAGAAGTAACACGTAAGGCTGCCTTTTAGACTCTCCTACTCTTTCCCATCCAACAGCTCTGCGGCATACTGGGTGTGTCCCCAGTTTCCCTGGACAGCTGCTCAAATGTTGAACACTTTGTGTAACATATCTGATGTGAAACGTATCATAGGTGCTATATTGATCTCTGCTCTCTCAATATCTGTGTTTGTGTGTGTGTGTGTGTGTGTGTGCGTGCGTGCGTGCGTGCGTGCGTGTGTGTGTGTGTTTGTGTGTGTGTGTGTGTGTGTGTGTGTGTGTGTGTGTGTGTGTGTGTGTGTGTGTGTGTGTGTTCATCGGCTTTATTTATGTTTATTGGCTCTGTAGGCTTATCCTCTTACATCCGGAAAATACAATGGAATTGGCAAGTGCAAATCTGATATCAACAACAACAAAATCCAAGGCAGTGTTTGGAGAGGACAGACCCAGCTGAGGCATGTGATCATGTGTATATGGAGGGGGTATGGGGGTGGGGGTGGGGGGGGGGGGGATATCATGTTTAGTCCACTGATGACGCCAGCCGTGTTTCTTGTGTAGTTTATTGCTTTAGTGGACACTTTTGCCTTGACTCTCTGCATATACAACTTCATCACAGCTGCCTCAGGCACGAGTGAAAGCTTAATCTGCTGGTGGAAAGTTAATCTATCTAATTTACGTTACGGATAGATTTGGTTGAGAGGAACTGCTGAATAATGAATGAAGAGTAAAGTGATTGTCAGTGACCGTGAGGATTTCAGAAACAAATCGGAACACTATTATGACAAGCAGCAGGGCCAGCCTTCAGCTCCCCTTCACTGCCTCCTCACAGCAGTCTCTCCCCAAATCACTTACGACCCCCAAAAGAGAGCGCCTGACTCCAGGCCTGCGTGTGGTCATTAACCTGACAGGTGTATCTGAAGGTGACTTGCCACACAGGTGTCATAAGGCTCTCGCCTCAGGCTCAGAGAAAGCGTGACATTATCACTCTGCTTCCTGGAGAGCGGTCTCCATCTTGTATGTACAGTGCTCCAACCATGACCACGACCAACCACATGGCGCTTCTGTACCGTCACACCCTCACACGCTCTCCAGGGGGTTGAACCATTTGGATGTGAGGAAAAAAGATTGCAGCCACAATGATGCAGAGAAAGGTCCTCACACCACACTAACACACCCCCAGCACCATACTAACAGAACCCCAGCACCATACTAACAGAACCCCAGCACCATACTAACAGAACCCCAGCACCATACTAACAGAACCCCAGCAGGATACGGCTCCTGAACCTCATACGTACAAATTCAAACTTTTTTTGTGCAGGAATGAGCCTGACTCTGTGCAAGCCCTGGACTTCAAGCCCTAAGCAGCCATTTTGCAATTGCAGTAGACCTAGTAAGGAGATGGCCAGAGAAACACCATCCTATGAAAGGGTCCCCCCAGACCACCCCCCCACCCTCCGTCTGACCCCCCGTGCAAATACTGCCCGCCCCTCTGAGACAGGGTACAATAACAAGCTGAAAACAGCTCTCCCATTTGATCTACTCCTCCTATGCTTTACTCCCTTGCTTTCTTTTATTCTCCCTATAGTCTCCCTCTCTCTCTCTCTCTCTCTCTCTCTCTCTCTCTCGCTCTTCATCTCATGCTGAAATCCCCTTCAATCCCTTTATCCTTATCACTCTTAATTCCTCTGCGCGCTCTCTCTCTCTCTCTCTCTCTCTCTCTCTCTCTCTCTCTCGCGTGCTCCTTGTCGACACCACACCAGCGCTCCTCCAGTGTATTGGTTAAACAACATGTGACATGTAAATATGCTAGTGTGTTTGATGCAAAGGGCTTAGTTGTTGTTCCTGTTGTGGCTGTTTCCAATTTTTTTATGCTATGCCTCTCTGGTGCAATGGGAAGTGAACATTGCAGTGTTTTCAAGTCTATTTATGTGGCCAAGACAAAATGGGTCTTTTGAGGGACACGACCTTTAATGACATGTGATAAGATATCTTGGGAACCTTTTACTTAAGCCCGCTATCCATGCAGCATATTAAACAAACTTACACATGTTTATAAAGTATTCATAATGCATAATTGTGTGACTTGTATTGAGACACATATGACTCCATAAACAGCATTTGGTGAATAAACACCATTTTACATAAGGCAAAGATTTCACTTTTGTATCAAGATGTAAAGAAGCTTATTATGCATTCTGATACTTCAAGTATTAAAGGCTTATCATAAAACATTATACTTTATGAGGGCAGTCATTACTATGTTTAAATTGTCATGTCAATCATTACGAGGCACTGTGAACACTTTATAACCTGTTATAAATGTGTTTACAATGCTTCGTGAATACCGGGTTTAAGTGAGGTGTTACCAATATCTTTTCTGATGACAACAAACATCTAAATGCTCGTCTCACATCCTACTTGGTGATAATGATGTTGATTAACGCTGTACTACCACTTTAAGACTTGATGCCTTTCTATAGTTCTGTTGAACTTCTAGTCGTCTACTGTACTGTATCTTCCATTGCAGTTCTATTGTCCATTTAAATAAAATACATTTCTAAATAGGATGTAACAGCACCGGTCTGAAACTGAACCCTGGCTCATGTGCTATGCTTGAGATGCTAGGTCTTCTGTGTGAGTGTGTGTGTGTGTGTGTGTGTGTGTGTGTGTCTGCGTGTGTGTGTGTGTGTGTGTGTGTGTGTGTGTGTGTGTGTGTGTGTGTGTGTGTGTGTGTGTGTGATTGTGTGTGTGAGAGTGTGTGATTGTGTGTGTGAGAGTGTGTGTGTATGCTTAGAGGACTAGACACAATACCACTACTG
>NC_137920.1:72017209-72024709 GCF_963457725.1 Sprattus sprattus
TCCATCAGACTGAAAGGCTGCTCTCAGACCTGTTCCGTCCCATTTGTGTGCCGTTCCACCCGACCTCTCAGAGTTACTCTCCCCTGACCTCTGAGTGCACAGTAAACTGAGCAGCCGTCCCTTCAGACACACACACATCCAGGCACACACACACACACACACACACACACTCTCTCAAAATGGTCTGTCTTTCTCCTACACACACCCTCTGTCTCCGTCACAAATGCGTACACACATACACACACTTTCTCACACTCACACACACACACACACACACACACACACACACACTTACAAACACACACACTCACAGACACTTACGCCACACACTGACTGTGGGTTCAACTTCCATGACACAGTGAGGTCAACCTCATCATCCTCTCAGCCTCCTCCTTGAGGGCCTCACCAGGGACAAATGTTGTAGTGAAGATTTATGCATGACCCTCCCCTGACTTCCAGCCATGTTATATAGCCTGTTCATTATGTAGACCACATCTTCCATGTTCTTTTAGGAGCTCATTGACCAGTTTCACCAAAAGGGCTATTCTTAAAGGACACACACAGTCCATGCGCTGCCCCGTCATTTCATGCCATAAAAACAATTACTGGGCATAAAGCGCTTGTGACAGATTGGAAAACACCATGAAATCATGACAGATGGTGGCATCAGACCTAATGTCCCACTTAATGGATTCCATCAGGTCAATGCCACATTTGCATTAAGGGGAGATTAGCTTTTGATTCTTGGCCACGGGGGCGAAGGCCTGCCGCGGCGCTGCGAGACCTACCTTTGAGGAGGGGCAATGGCGTTAGTTCCACCTGTGAGCTCTGGTACCGGAACTGGGAGGAGCTGTGAGAACGCCGCTGCCGGGCCCTGCGCATGGAGCGCCGAGGAAAGCCATCGATTTTCTCGGCATTGGGAACGGAGAAGCCGGTCGTTGGCGACGTGGGACTGGTCGGAGGAAGTTTGGTGTTCTCCATAATCACAGACCCCCGCCGGGTTGCGGAACTTGGTTGCGAATACTTTAAACGACCGGTTTTGTCGTATGGTCAATCTGTAGGGTAAATAAATAAGCAACCGGTTAAAACAAACCTTTGAAGTTCCAAAACAGTAGGCTAGGTGTCGCTTTGGGAATACAGCTTCACATAGTCCATTACAGGAAAATGTAAGGGATATTAATTGGGTTACACGTAACAGGCCAGATGTAACATCAACTTAATTGGTTAGGCATCAGATAGGCTACTTCTGGACACGTGGGCCCTATGTGGTAGGGCTGCCCTTGTGTCAGCCCGTAGCCCGTAGCCCGTACAGGCTACTGACATAACGTTGTTACAGGCAAAACTGCACATATCGCTTCACAATACACACCTGAAAATACGTCGTGCAAAATCCACATGAAATTGGTCACTTTAGAAGCTATCTTTAAACTCCACATCCATAATGTAGGCGAAAGTTTACGCTTGGAGACAAGTAGCCCAGTCCTCCTGTCCGGTTTATAAGGGCTAATGCATCAGTATCTCACCGACAAGAGGATCTCTTGCTTAGACTGCAGTCTGCTGAGAAACCGTTTTTAAAACTCGTGTTCTCTCCGGAGGTTGTACATCTGTAGTCTGAAGAATGGATGTCGTATCGTCCAGCGGGTTAATTGTGATCTCATACCATTATTCCTGCCATCCCTTTACCGACGGTGCCTTGTCGACAGAATATGTAATTGGTTATGACCAAAAGAGAAATAACCTGGACCGTATTGAAACTGGAATAAAAATAATGCTACTTTCTCCCGTTGAGAAGGAACTCTAGCTTGATTTCACGAACCGCAGTGCTGTGAAGAATATTCCGGGAAATAAATCCATTTTCGTTCAATCTTTATCTTCCATGTAAGTACATCGCTTAGAGGACCACCCTTTCGTGTATCATCTGCACTCCGTTGACAAGTGTACCGTACGTAGCTCTGTCATCCAGCTGTTTGCGTTCTCTTCACATCCCTCCCTGAAACAAGCCTTCTGCCGGCAGCTCCACCTCATTCACACAAGGAAAACGCGGTCATTTGTGTTGTATCTTCTCCCTTTGCCTCATTTGTCTACCTTTGTTGCCTATTTGACTCGCCTAACTAGCCACCTTTTGCAGGACGCTTATATAAATATGATTTATTTATTTTTGACGCATATAGGGTGTCGTCATTCTGGATGCGTCTCTCCTCCCCTCTCTTTCTCCCTGGTGGGAACGGTGAGCGTTGTTACGTTGGTTTCAGCGTGCGCAGCTTCAGGACCGGAGCGGCGTGGTCAATTCCTCGGTGAATTTGCTGAAAATGGCAAATTGGCTAATGTGTTGTGTTATTGCACACAGGAACAACACCCAATAGCCACTACGAGACCGCTTAGGCAAATCTATGTCAGATATAGTCATAATAACACACAAACTAGACACAATGCAGACCCACTGTTAACGTGAATAGGCAAACAGGCGAAACCATTATAGAAGTGGGCTCAAAAGAAATAATTTAAAAAACGGCTTTGAAAAAAGGCGTTGCTAAAAGCTATGCGAAAATAAGTTTGTGGTTATGACGCCATCACGTGGTTTATTTAAAGCATTGGGCGAAAAGTAGCAGTTACATGCCTCGTCCTATCTCTATTACAGCGCATGAGTGCCTCTTAAGTGCTTAAGATATCTTTATGGCAAATAAGCCTTCAACCAGGCCTACTACATCAAATGTTGTTTGAGACATTTCAAAGTTTCTACGTTGAATTATGTTGAAACACATTTGTATTATTATAATTTTAATTGTAGTGAATACCATGTATGTTATACACATGTATATATATGTTAAACAACATTTATATTAACATTATTATGTTTGTAATATTAGTAAGGGTAGGCTGTTGGGTATGAGTAGGCCTACGTGCATGTGACAGTGAGAGGATTGGCCGCGGTCCCCAACCAACCAGCACAAGGAATTTAGCATCTATCTATGCGTAACAAAACATTTAATTTTGTTTCACCGGCTTTAGATTAGGCTAGGCTACAGTGCAACAGTGTAGAGCAAGTCAAATGCTAATAGTCCACCGAAACAAGAACGGGTTGCTGCTATATGCTGCTTTTATATTTTCATATTTTATTTTTTATTTTTTTAAATGAACTGTTAATTCATTATGGCCAATACAAAACAAATCTGAGCAATCTGTCCCGAGTGTATAGCTCCATCTTGTGGCTGAATGTGAGGAGTTAGAAGACAATGATTTAGGTAATGTCAGCTTTTGGTGGACAGACTGCACATTAAAGTGTAACAGTAATTAGACACGAAAAAGTTTTACTCAGTAAAATGTCCAAGGCAGGGGTACTTTATAGTGAAGGCTCAAGTAAACAGGTAGACAGTGTTACTGAGAGTTGAAGGCGTGCCCCCAACTTCAGCTCTACAAACTACAGCCACAGAATCTGTCTGAAGGTTGGAGTCATGTGCCCCCACAAACATTGCCACACAATCTGTCTGAAGGTTGGAGTCATGTGCCCCCAACTACAGCCACACAAACTGTCTGGAGGTTGCAGTTGTGCCCCCAACTACAGCCACACACATTTTGTTATTATTACAGAAGGTGTTGGAGAGCAGCATGCATTTACTGGTGGCTATAAAAACAGTTTATTAGACTGCAAGATTTCATCTGAGGTTTACCCATGGGATAACAAAACAAAAGAAAAACCCTTTAAAAAACCTTCCTTTAGTTCCTTTAACACATACAGTTGATTTTCATTGACAATAAAGAAATGCAATCAGATGCTGTGAAATAGGTTCAGTTTATTGTTGTTTTCTGTCACTAATATCACTTCCACACACACTCATCTCCCTTATAAATACTGCATACACATAACATCTATCTTAAGCCAGTTTCACTCTGGCTGGGGGACTGCCAATGGAAACTAGCCTTTTGGCTCCAAGTGGGTGCATTCACATTTTAATGTTTATTAATGCACACTGTCCCTCTTCATCAAATAAACAAATCAAACAAAAGACTTCAACAGCAGAGGCAGCTCAGGCACCCACAGACTAGATCCTGCCATAACTCAACCACTCCTAGTGAGTGAACTATGCAAACCTCTTGAACAGGATGCAAATACCCCTCTTTGTTACAGGACCCACAATTCATGTGTATATGAACATGGTTATTTCAAGACCCTTTGAATGCACGGCGGGCACTTCTCAGTCAGATGGAAGAGATATGATAAAGTCAGGCTTCATTACGGATGGATTACTACAAGGTACTAAATGTTTCGCAAATCGCATAATACTATATAACAGTGGTTCTTAAATATACCTACGTTTTGAAGGAATCATATTTTATTTTTCAAATTACTAAGGGTTCGACGAATGCACGGATGAAGCTTGCAGGGTTCAGTACCTCCAAAAAGGTTAAGAACCACTGCTATATAATACAATATACATGTTGATCAAAGTTGTTCTTAAATCAGTCATGCTTACAGACAGAGATAAAATACCTATGTGAGACTTGAGAGGCATGGCTTCAATACCGGGAAAGAGACGCTGTTGGCATCAGGACATCAGATGATAATTCTGCTGTTGAGAGACAGAGGGATAATTGGAGGACAGAGATAGAGAGGGAGAGAGAGACAGAGAGGAAGGGAGGGATAGAAAAAGAAAGAAAGAGGCAGACAGGCCGTGAGAGGAGAGTGGGAACAAGCAGACATTCATGTGAACACACAGACGCAGCCCAACGCTAGTCTGGAGCCTCAACTTCAATTTCATCAGACTATGGGAGACCTGTTAGGGGGGCTTCTCTCTCCAAGTCGCACGCATCACCACGCAGGTTCAAAGAAAGAAAGCTGACTAGGTGCAGCCCTCAGGCATGGATCTACTCTAGAACAAGTCCGAGCGGACAACAAGATGCGTCAACTCAACTCTGCCACCTTGTGGACACAGGAGGGAATTACAATTGAAAGAATGCGTTTCAGACAGACCGACCGACCGACAGACGGACGGACATACCCTCTTATAGAGATGCCGGACGCATCTAACAAGTGATTATCAATGACAATAATGAATGAAACACCTGACTTCTACACCTGACTGACCCACCAATCAATCTGAGAGCTGTCAGGCCTCAGTCTGAAGGGTTTCCAGTCAGCATCCGCGACAGGGTGCTGTCATCTAGCTTGCCAGTAACAAGACTGTAATAAAATAATAATTTGCATTCAAGAGTACAACATTATTCAGTGCAATACATAAATCAATGCAGTTTTAAGAGTAAAAAACCCCCACTCTGACGATCTGAAGATTGGAATTTTAAATACTTACCCTGTACAGCCGTTTTTTTTTTCTCACCACTAGTGTCCAGCCAAACCATGAAGTCTGCCTACTTCACTTGATAGTACTGGCATTGGCCAAGGGTGAAGCTATGGGGAAGGGCTTCATTCTTACCTCCGTCTGGACAGCTTGTGTTTGGGGATATAGGAGGAGGTCTTTCGAGGCGGAGAGATGAGACAGATGCTTTGTCACACACACAGCAGTCGGTGTAATGGTCAAGCAGACTCTACACTTCTGTGCCCCGGTATTGCATGCAGGTAATCAGCCTAGTACATCAGCTGCCTAGCGTTATTAATGTGGTGTAGCCGCAAGCTTCCGCAAGTCTCATGACTTACTGAGCATTCGAGCATTAACACAAGAATATAACCACATTTCTTTAAAAAAAAAAAGTGTTCCATAGCAGGGAGTTGGAAATTGGCTGCAAATACTGCTCAATTGTGGTATGACTCTCACGCATAAAACAATGGATCTAAATAAATACAGAAACGTGTATGCATTTCACCCGAGGAACTGTATTTTCTACTGTTCTGTAAAATGTGTGTTAATGCGTTTTGTTTACCCTACATTACGTACAATTCTGAAAATGACAAGTGGTTTCTGTAAAGAAGTACTGACATCAATTCATGCAAATGCAAATGGGCGTGGCAGATTTGTGGACTTGAACAGTAGTGCTGTGTGTAATGGGTGGATTCAAGGCAATACTTTAGTACAGGAGTGTACAGATGAGGCTGTGGTCTGTCAGGCGTGGGGTGTGGATTACTGCACGCAGGAAGTGAAAATATATATAAGGAAAGGAGCACGGAGTGGCTTTCACAGTGGCTTTCACTTTTATTTGGGGCACTCAAAGAGAAACAATGGCGGAAAACAGTAAAAAAAAAAAAAAAAATGTTTGTCTCTTTAAAAGTTAACAGACAAACAAAATGTGTTGGATATAATTTAACGTTTTTTCGCCCCAAGACGCTGTAGGCGTCAAGGATTAAGGTGCAAGATTGACAAAAACAAAAACACAAACTGAAGCTGGCGGGTGCCTACTGATAGCAGACAAGGCTTTGCTTTACATACTGTTAACAGTTCTCTTACCCGTATAAAGCGGAGATGGAAAGATAACTGATTTAATTGATAAATTTAGTCGCTTCCCGTTTTTTTGTGTAATATTACTAACAAATTCAAAAGAACACTGCATCTACCACGTGTTATTGTTTGTAGACACAAGCAGACAAACATCAATTCAGTTTTCATGCGCACTAATGACAGACAGATGAAGCTGTGCCTAGCTCTTCTGCCGTTAATAATAGTATTCATCCTGGTCGAAGCGAGAGGCGCCAGCGAAGCGCTGATACGGCGGGCCCGACCTAGCTATGGAGGCCAAGGAGGGGACCGGCGGCAGAGGTCGGCCTGGGTGGCGGCTGAGCGGGTGGCGTGCGGACGGCATGGGTGGGCCCGCCACGGGCCGGAGCGGGCTGCGGTCCCGGTAAAGGTGCGAGGCTGGGGGCAGGAGGCGGCGCTCGAAGGGGGACTCATAAGGGCTCATGGCGTGACGGCGCATGGGCCCGTCCAGCCTGTTGTGGTCATAGAGGGGCCGAGGTGGGGGTGGGGCAGGCAGGTCGTATGGGTCGTGCTCATAGACGGAGCGGGGCGGGCGCAGGCGCATGGGGTGGGGTGGGGGTAGAGGAGGGGGCCGGAGGCGACCGGGCGGGGGCGGGAGGGGGTGGTTTAGGGGGCGATTTCGCAGGGGCGGGTAGGCAGAGCACAGGGGGTCGCCCAGCGGGGGGAACGGCCGGGGCGGATAGGGGTGATCGGGGAACTGGTCGGGGGCCTTCTTGCCCGGGTTGGTGTGCGAGAGGGAGACAAATATGGTCTGTCCCTCAAGTTTTGAGTTGTGGAGCTTCTTGATGGCGTCCATGGCCTCCTTGTGGCGCTGCATGTGAACAAACGCATACTTCTTCAGCACATCGCACTCCAGCACCTTCCCATACTCCTGGAAGAGCTTGCGAATCTTCAGAGCCGCCACGCCCTCGGGGATGTTGCCCACATGGATCTTAGTGGCGTTGCGCACCCTAGTGGTGGCAAACTGCACCGTCATGCTGTAGCCCTGCAGCTTTTTCTTGTTTAGCTCGGCCACAGCCTTCTTGGCGTCCTCCTCCTCGCTCATGTGCACAAAGCCGTAGTTGGTGATGATGTCGCA
>NC_137920.1:72029709-72032209 GCF_963457725.1 Sprattus sprattus
CTTGTCCTGCCGCATAGTCGACAGCCCGGAGCCAGGCGTGGGCGACAGCGTGTCCCGGTTCTCATCGCCCGCCGAGCCCAAGGTGCCACCCTTCTCGATCTTATCCGCAGTATTGGGCAGCATGGGTCTGTGGGAGTCAGGGAAAGAGAGAGAGAGAATGACAGAGGGAGAGAAATGGTATGAATGAGAGAGAGAGATAGAGAGAAAGAAAGCAAAGGAAAGAGAGAGAGAGAGAGAGAGAAAAAAAGCAAAGGAAAGAGAGAGAGAGAGAGAGAGAGAGAGAGAAAAGCAAAGGAAAGAGAGAGAGAATGACAGAGGGAGAGAAATGGTATGAATGAGAGAGAGAGAGAGAGGGAGAAAGAAAGCAAAGGAAAGAGAGAGAGAGAGAGAGAAAAAAAGCAAAGGAAAGAGAGAGAGAGAAAAAAAAAAGATATGTGTGAGCATCATGTCTTCCAGATAAACATGGTGGTCAGGAGGGAGGACGAAAGATCAGAGATGACCTCCCAGAGAGGCTGAGAGAAGGCTTCGGACTTCAGGCTCCAGTAAAGAACTGAGCTGAGGCTGATGCTTCATGTTTGGTCAGTGAAAGACTACACTGTTCACTGCCTATGCCCAAAGCCTTCTCTTTCCCTCTCTCTCCTTCTCACACACCCACACACACACACACACACACACACCCACACACACACTTCAAATAAACACAAATCTCACAATGAACATGTAACACAAATGCATCGTGAATATAACAGTGCCCGTCTTTACAATGCAAATCTACAATGCAGTCAAATGTCAACGGCTCCTCATGTGCCACTAAAAAAGTGTGTGTGAGTGTAAGCTGCTTGTGCAGCATAATGATTGTGTGCACATTAGTAAGTCATAACAAACTGATTTGTGAGTGTGTGTGCATGTAACGCTCCCTGTATTAGGCTGCCTTTTTTATCTTACAGGACAAGGAGCAGGTATGTCATCAGTTAAAAATTGTATTAATTAAAAGCCTCTTAAAACGCTTAATCATCCTGACCAATCAGCACATCCTACATGTGTGGTGTCTACTGATTACATGATTGGCTGGTTCAATCACTGCTGGTGTTTTATTGGTTGTGTTTATTAGTGGGTGGGTTTTTCTCACCTGCAGGCCTCATCACGCCCCTCGCCCTCATAGGGGTTCCTCAAAGAAAACCAGTACAAGTTTAGTACTCTCATTGAATTGTCTTCATACCTTATACTGCTCAGTCTAGTTAGTCATTCTCACCACCAGCGCCACAGCAACACCAAAAAGATTCCATTACCAGTTCTAGAATGTGTGGGTGTGTTTGGTTCTAAACATTCCATTGGAAGTTGTAGAATGTTGGTGTGTTCTATAGTTCTCAGCAGCTGTTAAACACAAGGACTGCCAAAACTCATATTGTGCGGATATCAATATACCATAATACCTGGTGTTGACTATGTGTAACAAATTACTCACTTGATGTCACTTAAGAGTTAAAACATACTTTAAGTCAACTGTGAAGTCAGACTGGAGTTTTAAAGCTCCCTAAAACATGCACTCAATCGGATAGGATCATTCTGAATGTTGTGTATTGGTGTGTGTTGATTTGGCTGTCTGAAACTGAGAATGGAAGAGTTAGACTCCCTGTGCCCAATCCCACTGGGTTAATTCCCCTCCACCAGCATGAACAAAAAAAAAAACAGAACAGAATAATATGTGGTATTTATAATATGCAAAATATCTCCCCCAAAAACCTGCCTCTCCTCTCCACCAGGAGTGCGTAGTACACTTTACACATACACATACACACACTTTCATTCCCTCACACTCACATTCTCTCTCTCACACACACACACACGCACACAAAGGTAAGGAAACCAAACGGGTCCACCGCAGCCCCTTTTCGTTACAAGCCTGACTACAGAGGCTCAATACTTCATGATGCTTACAGGATTCTCCTCCACAACCTACAAGTGTGAACCTGAATCCATAACTGTCCAGTTGCACTTTGCAAGGCACCTCTAGTAATCACACATCATTCAGAACTGGCCACAGTTAAGCTACTCCCTATGCAATATGCAACTTCGCCACCAGGGGTCGCCTATGCAGCTCACTGTATGGACCTGAATGATCCATTCATATGATCCTCTACTGAGTGGATGGCAGACGACTAAGACCCAGATCTGGGCCAAAACTGGGCCAACACTGCTGCAGATTCAGCTGCTACCACTGGTGGAGAGTAAACAGGCAGCAACTGCAGAGAAGAGAATATCTAGTAGCCACTGGATGGCATTAGCCTGGCCTAACAGAGAGGGGGGATGGCTAGCATAAGCCTGGTCTAAGAGAGAAGGGGGGATGGCTAGCATCAGCCTGGTCTAAGAGAGAAGGGGGGATGGCTAGCATAAGCCTGGTCTAAGAGAGAAGGGGGGATGGCTAGCATCAGCCTGGTCTAAGAGAGAAGGGGGGATGGCTAGCATAAGCCTGGTCTAAGAGAGAAGGGGGGATGGCTAG
>NC_137920.1:72039709-72049632 GCF_963457725.1 Sprattus sprattus
AGAGAGAGAGGGAGAGAGACAGAAAGAGAGAGAGAGAGAGAGAAAGAGAGAGAGACTGTCAGAACTGCACAAATTGTTAAGGGTAGAGAGAGACTGACAGAAAGGGGGAGAGAGAGACAGAAAGAGATATTGACAATCAGACACAGAGGGAAAAACACAGAAACAGAAGGCGGCAGAGGAGATAGGGATAAAGAGAGAAAGAGAGGGGGAGAGAGAGAGAGAAAGAGAGAGAGAGAGATAGAGGGATAGAGAGTTTGTACTCACGGAGGAGGGCGTGGTGGTTCTCCTACGCTCGCTCATGGCCAGGGGGCTGGCCGGCACTTTGGTGGAGCTGCCCTGGGGATGCTTAGGAGAGGACGAGGAGCCTGAGAGGGCGAGGGAGAGAGAGAGAGAGAGAGAGAGAGAGAGAGAGAGAGAGAGAGAGAGAAAGAGAGGGAGAGCGAGAGAAAACAACAACAGGACTTTGACTTTTAAGTTTACTTTAGTGCCAGTAAAAAAGGAAACACACACACACAAAAAAAAACAAGACATTCAGTACTAAAAACCCATCAAGGAGGAAAAAAAATAACTCGACCCACACAGAAAGACCAAAACACAAAACAAAAGCTAAAACAACATGAGGGACAAAGAAAGAGGAGAAGAGAAGAGAGGAGAGGAGGAGGAGAAGGGATTGGACAGAAATGGACAGAGATGGAAAGAGGGGCTAATTGAGGTACGGGGGAGGCAGGGAGAGAAAGATAGAGAGAGAGAGAGGGAGAGGGAGAATGAGAGAGAGCGAGAAAGAGAAGGAGAGAGAGAAAGGGAGAATGAGAGAGAGCGAGGGAGAGCGAGAAAGAGAGGGAGAGAGAGAAAGGGAGAATGATAGAGAGAGAGAAAGGGAGAATGAGAGAGACAGAGGGAGAGAGAGCGAGAAAGAGATGGGGTGTGTGTGTGTGTGTGTGTACAGTGTGGGTGTAACTGTGAGAGATCATGATCATATTCCTGTCGTGCGTTACCTTGGTCGGAGCGGCGAGCGTTGGGCTTGGATGAGGTACTGCGCTGCATCTTGTGAGAGGGGGATTGGCTGTTACTGATGGTGAGGTCATTTCCTGGGTGGGGCTTGAGGGAGAGATTGATGGTCTCATCCTGTCATTATAATAACAACAACACTGGTCCATGAGAAGTGTGGGAGGAAGGGTGCGTCAGTGTGTGTGTGTGTGTACAAATGTACAAATGTTTGTGTATGTTGTGCACAGAGGTTTGTGTGTTAGGGTTAGGTGTACAATATTAAAGGTTGGTCTCTGTTTGAGTGGTGTTATCTATTCATGTCTGAGTTAGAGATATAGTCCAGTAGCAGATATGTGGCCATCACATCATTGTATTTGATCTACTCACGTCTGAGTTAGAGATATAGGCCAGTAGCGGATATGTGGCCATCACATCAGTGTGTGTGTGTGTCTGTGTGTCTGTCTGTGTGTGTGTGTGTGTGTGTGTGTGTGTGTGTGTGTGTGTGTGTGTGTGTGTGTGTGTGTGTCTCTGTGTGTTATCTACTCACGTCTGAGTTGGAGATATAGTCCAGTAGCAGATATGTGGCCATCACATCATTGTATTTTTGGTTGACTAGAGAGTCCTGGATGACTTCGGAGGCAAAACCCATCTTTATCATCATATCTGCAGGGGAGACAAGAGGTGATTTAATACACAACAGGACAGGAACAAACTATTAAAACAAACAATTAAACACACACAAACACACAAAAACACACGTACAAGCACTGAGAAATACAGACAGCTCTAATACAGACAGTACTAATACACACACATGCTAATGAGATGACACACCAACACACACAGGTGCGACAGACGGAGAGACAGACGACAGCTATGTTTCACACAGGCAGAAACTGAAAGCTTCTTAACACAATACACCAGACCACTTCCTGTGTGGAGAACCGCAGACATGAGCTCAGTTCTGCTACGGCTAAACATCATTAGCTTCATCTGAGTGTTTGAATCGCCTATTTACACACGTACACAAAAACGCACTTTCAAAACACATAAACACATTCTGAGTGTGTCGTAGGGGTGAGTTCTGTGTCTATATAAATATAGAAATGGCATAACAATGTCGGGCCTGACTCTGAACCCCAGTCCGTGATCTTGGGCGGACCGTGGCAGTGCTGGGGTTCTGTAACACCTCACCAAAACTGCCCTCAGTATACAGACGTCTAGAACCGCCAACAATCCAGCTCCGTGATCCATGACCTTTGACCCTAGGGCACCGTGGTGGTGCTGACCTGTCATCCTAGAGTCCTGTAAACCTTCTCCAAAACCACCCCAGTGCAGAGGTATAGTCCCCCCACCCACCAATCCAGGTGTGTCCTGCCCGGCGACCCTTGACCCCCACCCCCCGACCCTGGCGCACCGTGGCGGTGCTGACCTGTCCTCCTGGGGTCTTTGTAGTCAGGCTGCGGCTCCGTGAAGGGCTTGAGCTCCTCCTCGTCATGACCCACATTCATCCAGCGGTCCCTCATGATCTGCTGCTGGGACAAACACAGGAGAGGAGGAGAGGAGAGGAGAAGAGGAGAAGAGGAGGGGAGGAGAGGAGGAGAGGAGGAGGAGAGGAGAGGAGAAGAGGAGAGGAGAGGAGGAGAGGAGAGGAGAGGAGAGGAGGAGAGGAGAGGAGAGGAGGAGGGAGGAGAGGAGAGAGGAGGAGGAGAGGAGGGGAGAGGAGGAGGGGAGGAGGGGAGAGGGGAGGGGAGGAGGGGAGAGGGGAGAGGAGGATGAGAGGTAGGTTGAAAGTGAAGGACAGGAGAGGAGAACAAGAGAGGAGGGAGGAGAGGCAAGGTAAGGAGGAAGAGGAATGTGAAGGGATTCATTTTGAAATGTTTTAATGTGCGTGCGTGTGTGTGTGTACGTGTGTGTGTGTGTGTGTGTGTGTGTGTGTGTGTGTGTGTGTGTATGTGTGTGTGTGTGTGTTTGTGTGTGCGCGCACCTCCAAGCTGCCTCTTTTGGTCGGGTTGAGAATGAGGAACTTCTTCAGCAGGCTCTCACAGTCTGTAGACATGTAGAACGGGATCCGGTACTTTCCTCGTAGAACCCTCTCACGCAGCTCCTACACAACACACACACACACACACACACACACACACACACACACACACACACACACACACACACACACACACACACACACACACACACACACACACACACACACACACACACACACACACACACACACACACACACACACAAAAGGGTTAAGTGCGCCACGACACACACTGCACACTGAATTGTCAAGTTCAAACTAAAATCCACTGACGGCCTGTTTCGCTGGTAAATCATTGGCCTTGGAAATAGATGAACTAACAGCTTATCACGTGCTTGACATGGCATGGCATGTAGACATCACTGACTTATGCAAATGCATTTAGTGGGAGGGTCAAGGTTACACTGCGCCCTCTAACGCACATACATCTGACCCCTCAGTCTATCAACCAGATGACTAATACACATTAGCATACACACGCAGACATGCACGAACACAGGCCGCACGTACACACACACACAAGAGCACACACGCCTCCCCTCTTACCTTTAGGTTCTGCCCGTCGAAGGGCAGTGATCCGCTAACGAGCGTGTAGAGGATGACCCCCAGGCTCCAGACACACACACACACACAGACACACACACACACACAAACACACACACACACCCCTCTTACCTTTAGGTTCTGCCCGTCGAAAGGCAGTGATCCACTGACGAGCGTGTAGAGGATGACCCCCAGGCTCCAGACGTCCACCTCAGGCCCGTCGTACTTCTTGCCCTGGAAGAGCTCCGGGGCGGCGTAGGGCGGGGAGCCGCAGAAGGTGTCCAGCTTGCTGCCCATGGTGAACTTGTTGCTGAAGCCGAAGTCTGCGATCTTGATGTTCATGTCGGCGTCCAGCAGCAGGTTCTCAGCCTGAGGGAGAGGTCAAAGGTCAAAGAGCAACCAGAGACAGTAAGATTGATGACGAGTCGGATCTGGGTTTGCAGGAATAGGAGATACAGACACTATTGTCTTACATGTCTTACATGTCTTACAGACCATAAAGTATAACTGCATGTTGCCAGTGAGGATGGCACCACTTGACATTTGCACATCTGTCTGACTGGCCAGCTTCTTAAATGACCCTAACATCTAGTGAGTTCCTGTGGGGGTGTGAGATCAACCCGGGGCCCTAATGACTCGTCAAGTACCCCAGCTAGTGCTGCCTAACACTGGGCAAAGATCAGAACCAGCTAACGACCGGATCAGGGGCCCGACCCGTCCCACTCAGTCTGGGAGAGAGGACCACTGGTGTCTCCCTCCAGTGGAAAAATAAAAGCTCTGCTTTGCATACGTCTGCACGGCAGCCCCGAGGTTAGAGGCAAGACGAGACGACACTTGGGTTAGGAGGCCCCCACAGCTAAGAGGTGGCTCCACTTCATCATTGCTGTCTGTTGCTGCGTAAGTTGAGGCGTCCCATGGCGCTCCTGATATATTTAATCATGAGTGTTAGCTGAACACACCTCATTTAGTTAATGAGGCGTATTAAGCTTATAAAGAGCGTCACTTGAGTTCAGTCACGTATGCTTAGCAGTGAGTGATGGGAAAACATCCAGGGCAGGGAGAACCAGGGGTTGAGATGAGAATCACTGTTCTAGTTCATCCATTTCTACAGAGCCACTGTGGCCCTAAAACCCACTTAGTCATCTAGTTCAGGAGTTCTACACGGACACGGTCACCCTAAAACCCACTTGGTCATCTAGTTCAGGAGTTCTACACAGACACGGTCACCCTAAAACCCACTTGGTCATTTAGTTCAGGAGTTCTACACAGACACGGTCACCCTACAACCCACTTGGTCGTTTAGTTCAGGAGTTCCTAATCCTGCTGCTGGAGCTCTCTTAAACTACATTGTCTTCCATCGATCCATGGTCAAACCACAGCTAATTAATGTTAAGTCACCGTTATTACAATGCATTTGATTGGTTTAATGAGATGCATGCAGACCAGCACAGCACCATGGGAAGGACTGAGGACTGAGAATGACTAATCTAGTTCATTCATTTTTTCTGCCGAATCTCGTATCTTCTGGATGCACTCATGCGGGTGAAGGGTTCAGAGGTGGGGCTTAGCCGTGAACGGTGTGTTATTATGCAAATAGGCCGGAGCGAGACGGTTGGGTAATATCCGTGTCAGGGCTCCAGGGGGTTTTAACTGTCGAAGAGGAAACTTAAAAAGTCATGGGAAGGTTCTGGTAAACCAAGAATGTCACGCCTCTTTCATCCCGTCACGATACTTATGACAGCGGGGAGGAGAAAAAAGGTCATTGCTCAAGTTCTTAATAAGGTGTGTATTCACACACACACACACACACACACACACACACACACACACACACACACACACACACACACTTGAGGTCTACTGGTGAACACTTTTGTGAAAATGTGTAGGTTTCATAGGCACAAAGTGCTTCCCCTAATTTAAGCTTAGAGTACATGAACAGTGTACCAGACATGGCCATTGACAACAATAGTTTATAGTTTCATGTTATGTTTCTGTTTTATACAATGGGACACCCTGAGACGGAGGTAATCCAAATACTGAGCAAGTCAGCGACAAAGTCAAAAGTCAAGTAGTAGCATTCAAGGACCATGTCAGACTAAGGCGGGTTGAGGGTGCAGTTACAGCCAGACCAGGGCAGGGTGTTGGACCAGTTACGGCAAAACCAGGGCAGGGTGTTGGACCAGTTACGGCAAAACCAGGGCGGGGTCAGGGCGCTGGGTTACGGCAAAACCAGGGCGGGGGCAGGGCGCTGGGTTACGGCAAAACCAGGGCGGGGTCAGGGGCGAAGTTTCGGCAAGACTAGGGCCAGATGCATTTTGGGTGATTTAAAGCCTTTTTTTCAAGTGTTCATAATAGGCACTAAATGAATGACATAAAGTAAATAAAAGGTGGATACTGATTACAACACTTATTTTCTGACTCATGCGTACTATTCTACGTCTATTGCCTGGACTTGAATGAATCTCTGTCCATGCGGGAAATCACTTGGGCTCTGCATCTCACCACCAACAGTGACAGTAACGTTTGCAGCATGTATGGTGAGTCTGCCTGTGTGTGGTTTTCTGGTGTAACTCTGCCCTAACTTACGCCTTTTGAAAATCCCTCCACAGATGATCCCGCACGGTCGGGAGGAATATAGGCGGCCGGAACGGGTTTAAAAAAAAAAGCACATGACAGGACACAGGACGTCACATGACAGGAAGCAGGAAGTCACCCCATTTTTCCTAATGATGTAATTTTCATTTCCTGAGCCGGTTTTGCCCTTCAGCAGTGTCCATTTATATCTCCTTACTAAGCCCCCCTGATACATATGCACACACACACACACACACACACACACACAGTCTCTCCCTCTCACGCACACACATATACACATGCATGCATAGAACACGTACACACCAACACACAGACACAGTCTGTCCGACCCGTGCACACATTTACACACGCATGCATAGAACACGAATGCATAGAAAACACACACACACACACACACACACACACACACACACACACACACACACACACACACACACACACACACACACACACACACACACACACACACACACACACACACACACACACACACACACACACACACACCACAGCAAATGCACAAATGTTCATACCAATAACATCACAGACAATCATACAACCACAAACATCCTTTTTCTTACCTTCAGGTCTCTGTGCACAATGCACTTCTGGTGGCAGTACTGCACAGCTGAGATTATCTGTGGGGAGGAACCAGAGAGCAGCGTTTCAAGGCTCAATCTGAATCCAGAAACGCCAGAACCTTTTCACACCGAGTTGAAATTATGAAACTGATGATTCGTTTGATTAAATTCACTAAAGAACCCCAATAGATGGGCCATGGTTACTGTATCATCAAACAGACAGAGGAGAGGAGAGGAGAGGAGAGGAGAGGAGAGGAGAGGAGAGATCTATTGGTAAAAAGGAGGCAGCGTCCCCGTGTCAAAGTTCAAGGTTTGTCTCAGGAACAGACCTGGCTCTAGTGTGAATCCAGGCTGCCTCCGCCCACACAGAGTCCTGCTGCTAACAGCTTTTATGAGCGGAAATCAATTCCTATCCAAACAGTATGAAAACCAAAGCCTGAGTGCCACTGCCACACACACACACACACACACACACACACACACACACCCACACCCACACTCACAAACACTAATACACAGCTTTGGACTCACCTGTCGAAACTTGACACGAGCCTCTTTTTCTTTCATTCTTCCGTGGGCAACAAGGAAATCGAACACTTCTCCTGCAGGGAGAGACAATGAACGAGAGATAGAGAGAGAGAGAGAGAGAGAGAGAGAGAGAGAGAGAAAGAGAGAGAGACAAAGACAAAGAAAGGCTTTAGATGACGGCACAAGTGCATACACCTTTGAACTAAACTCTGCAACCACAGAAACGGCAGCAATGCAGTGGGCAGGGTAGGTGTGTTGTTTGTCTGCTAGTGTGTTGTGTGCCTGCTAGTGTGCAAAAGCACCATCACCATAGGCCAGAGCCTGCTAGTGTGCAAGAGCACCATCACCATAGGTCAGTGCCTGCTAGTGTGCAAGAGCACCATCACCATAGGCCAGTGCCTGCTAGTGTGTTGTGTGTCTGCTAGTGTGTTGTGTGTCCACTAGTGTGCAAGAGCACCATCACCATTGGTCAGTGCCTGCTAGTGTGCAAAAGCACCATCACCATAGGTCAGTGCCTGCTAGTGTGCAAAAGCACCATCACCATAGGCCAGTGCAGGGCACCGCACACACTGCAGCCTCGTACAGAGGATCGAGTCAAGAGTCTGACAGTACAGTAGAGCATTGTTGGATACGCTCAGGTACGCCTCCGCTCAGGTACGCCTCCACTCACCTCCACTGGCGTACTCCATAATCAGGTACAGCGTCTTCTCCGTCTCGATCACCTCAAACAGTTTCACTGCGACACAGACCACAGGAGACAAGCACACACACATGTCAAACACAAACAGAGCACACACAGATCAAACACACACAAAAACAACATTCAAAACTCCACAAGTTGATTGGGGTGTGTGGGGGGGTATTTAAGGGCATGTTTCACCCTCTGACCCAGTGCCCTGTTGAGTATGTGGGCTGAACAGGGAGTATGAGAGGAATTCATAAGTCCTGAGACGGGGCGGTGGCAAGCTGACATTTAGAGGAGGATTAGGGAGGTGTTGCTTCTCAATCTCTGCCTTGTTTTAGCTCCACTTCAAAGGGGAAGGAGGACACCTGCTCATTAAAGGCCGGGTGGCTTCCTGAGACGGTGAACTCACCAATGTTCGGGTGATTCAGCTGCTTCATAATCCGCACCTCTCGGAAAAGCTGCGAATTGGACACACAGACAGACAAACAAACAAAACAGGACGTTACACATGCAAACAGAACAGAGACAAACAGGAAGTAACACATACAGACAGAGAGACAGAGAGACAGACAGACAGACAGACAGACAGACAGACAGACAGACAGACAGACAGACAGACAGACAGACAGACAGACAGACAGACAGACAGACAGACAGATATAAGGGCAGAGTGGTCACTGCAAAATCAAAAGATCAATTCTCGAGTGTGTGTGTGCATGCACGGTAAGTATGGTTGGTGAAAGTGCGTGAGTGTGTATGTGTCTATGTGTCTGTGTGTTTGTGTGTTTATGTGTGTGTCAGTACTGAATGATATAACACTCACTGTAGGAAATGGCTCAGACTCATTTCCTGCAATTACCCTCCCTCTCTCCCCCCTCTCTCCCCCTCTCTCCCCCTCTCTCCCTCCCTCTCTCCCCCCCTCCTAGGGTTAGCGAGTGCTTGGCCTGTCTGTATTGAACTGGAAAGAGGGGAAGGAGGATGGCTGGATGACCCTACAATGCTACAGGCGCTTTAGGAAGTGAAACAAAGGCATCCACATCCTCATCAGCCCGGGACAGGGACCCGAGGAGAGAGATGGAAAACACAGGAGTGAAGAGAGAAAGGAGAGAAAGAAAGAAAGGACAAAAGGAAGGAAGGAAGAAAGAGGAAGAAAAACAGGGAGGCCCCACTGATAATGTTAACCCATATGAGTATTTGTACCTCTTACAAACTAACAGAGTTTGGCTGGGGCTTGGGGTGTGTGTGTGTGTGTGTGTGTGTGTGTGTGTGTGTGTGTGTGTGTGTGTGTGTGTGTGTGTGTTACCTTTTGCAGGCTAGAAGAGTTGAGCTGGGTCTTATCTATGATCTTCACAGCCACCTGCAAGAAGAGAGAGAGAGAGAGAGAGGGGCTTGAGTAAGACCAGTGGACCAGACAGCCACACACACATGTACAGACACACACACACACACACACACACACACACACACACACACACACACACACACACACACACACACACACACACACACACACACACACACACACACACACACACACACACAAAGTGGGTCTGTTTGCAGTGCATTCATTACATTTGGTAACCTCAGAGCACACACACACACACACACACACACAGACACAGACACAGACACACACACACGCACACACACAGACCCAGACACCCACACAGATTTACACACATATACACAGAACCACTTCATACATGAACACATAAATGCAAACACGACTAACACACGATAATACAAACAGCATCCACAAGCAACGACCCAAAGGCTTAAAGTCCTGACAACATGCTTATCTGTTTGCTTTTTGTCTCCTTCCCACACACACACACCGGTACAGGCACACACACACCGGTACAGACACACACAAGTACAGACACACACACACACACACACATACACACACGTACAAACACACACACACACAGCAAGTATAGTCAATATGAGAGGGCTG
>NC_137920.1:72057332-72059832 GCF_963457725.1 Sprattus sprattus
CTCATTAGCAGTGAATAGTAACTCCAGACCAGTTTGTCATGTCCCTAAAGCACTAAAGAGCTAAGCCACGACTCTGAGCTAAGTCTAGGCTACATCTGACCCATAGAACCCCCATAGAACCCCCATAGAACCCCTACCCTAACCCCAGCTACTGGTTACTCTGCTCCTTTTGACCCATAGAACCCTCGCCCGAGCTATGGGTGTCTGCTTGTTGATGTGCCTTAGTACATTTTGTGCAACACCTTCTGAAACAAGTGTTCAAAACTGCTTGCAAAAAGTCTTAGAATTGCCTCCAAAGCCAATAAAAACAGCCTTTACGTGTGGTGTGTGTGTGTGTGTGTGTGTGTGTGTGTGTGTGTGTGTGTGTGTGTGTGTCTGAAAGCACTGCTTAAAAGACTGTCTGTGTCTCAGTATGTGATACCGAGAGAGTGTGTGTGTGTGTGTGTGTAAAAGTGTGTATTAAGTGGGTGCTGGCATTTAACAGTTCTGCAATACATAGTGGCATTGATGGATCTTGCCCGTGACCTTTAGCAACAAACTAACTGACACATTCCTGCAGAGCTGCCATTATCACAATTAAGACAGATCAGAAAGCCTCAAGGTACCGTATCTGAGGAAAGAAAGCAGCTGAGGAAAGAAAGCATCTGAGGGAGAGAGAGAGAGAGAGAGAGAGAGATAGGGGAGAAAGAGAGAGAATGTGTGTATGGGCATTTGAGAGTATTCATGTGTGCATGTGTTCTCTGTCGGTGTGTGTCTGGGAAAGAATGTGTGTGTTTGAGGTTTTGTGTGTTTGTGTGTGTATGTGAGAGCTCTGTGTCATTTCATTATTTCCTCCTCTTCTCTTCTGACCTTTACCTAAAAAACATCTTGGGTGAATAGCAGCTCCAGGCCTGAGCTATATTAAATCAAGCTGACAATGCAATACGGCTAGTTATGGCAAAGACTTTGAGAACCCTCTCATATATAATTTTCTAACAAAAACCTTCACAACGGTGACCTCATACACACACCTTTCCAACGGTCCCTTCATACACACACCTTTCCAACGGTCCTCTCATACACACACCTTTCCAACGGTCCCTTCATACACACACCTTGCCAACGGTCCTCTCATACACACACCTTTCCAACCGTCCCTTCATACACACACCTTTCCAACGGTCCTCTCATACACACACCTTTCCAATGGTCCCCTCATACACACACCTTCACAATGGTCACCTCATACACACACCTTTAGAACTATTAATCACACTACGGCAGAGTGGGGAGATAGTATTTGCAAATTTGATTCATTTCACTTTCTGATTTTATAACACAGACAGACACAGACACAGACACAGACACACAATATGTGACTGAACTAGTGTTCATTTTGTCAGCTCTTTTTTCCAATTTAGTCTTAGTTCTGTGTCAAGTAGTTAGCTCTTAGTTTTTATCATATTTAGTCAACCTCATCCTGTTAAGTTGGCTGGATTTCTGGGCTGTTTAGTCATCTTAGTCAAAGAAAACCTTCGGATTATTGTATAGTTATAGTCAATGAAAACAGTGGACATTTTAGTCATCAGATTATTTTGAACATTTCAGTTAATCAAGTCTAGCCTAGCCTAGTAATTTATGTCAGCTAAAACAACATACATATTTTGCAAACACAAACCGCACTGTAAGCACAGTTATCTAACTTGTTTCTTGATAATTGCAGACAACAAGCTATTTTTAGAACTTTGAAAGATACACAAACTAGCTACATACAAAAACATACACTGAAAACACACAATCATCTGGTCTTGGAGAAAAGGTTGTTGACGACAATATTTAGTAGTTTTTCATTAACGAAATTCACACAACCCCAGGAGTTTTTTTGAGAGTACACACATAACGGACAGCTACAGGACAATGAAGATCAACTGGCTGAATTTTACAAAAGGTTTGCTGGATCAGAATAACGGACCGCACCTTTCAGATGCAGATAGAATACTGTTCCTCACAACATTGACAATCTCTGCCCGTCCTGATGCAGCTTCCTGTCCTCTGCCGCAGGCAGGAAAGAGCACTATACTGAGGTTAGCGCTGGAAAGAGCACTGCACTGAGGTTAGCGCTGGAAAGAGCACTGCACTGAGGTTAGCGCTGGAGAGGCAGAGAGATCTAAGCCTGTACTCTTTCAGCAAGTCATGTTCAGCCCGTTTTCCACGGCAGGAACTCGCAGGCTGTTTAAGGGCGGCCGGCACCGTTGTGCCGTTGTGCGTGTTCCGAACACAGGAAGCACCCCTGAAAGAACTCTTCCAGGGCCGTTTGCTTGGGAGAAAACATGCAACTGGTGGGCATTAAGGACCATTACAGGGAGCTGTTAGGAAGAACTGGTTTGCATCCTTCTCCCCCCCCATCTCTCACACCCTCTCTCTGACCATCTTCAAAAAAGTGGTGCGAAGGGGACCAGCTGCACCAAGCCATTTCCTGAGCACCCCCTCAACTCCCCCACCACACACACACACAAACACA